>NC_044556.1:131655014-131972615 GCF_007565055.1 Rhinopithecus roxellana | reverse complement strand
CAAATTGAATAAAGAGTCAAGACCCATTGGTGTGCTGTATTCAGGAGACCCATCTCACATGTGCAAAGACACACATAGGCTCAAAATAAAGGGATGGAGAAATAGTCACCAAGCAAATGGAAAGAAAAAAAAAAAGGAAAAAAGCAGGGGTTTCAATCCTAGTCTCTGATAAAACAGACTTTAAACCAACAAACAAAAAAAGGCAAAGAAGGGCATTACATAATGGTAAAGGGATCAATGCAACAAGAAAAGCTAACTATCCTGAGTATATATGCACCCACTACAGGAGCATTCAGATTCTTAAAGCAAGTTCTTAAAGACATACAAAGAAACTTGGACTCCCACACAATAATAGTGAAAGACTTTAGCACCCCACTGTCAATATTAGATCAATGAGACAAAATTAACAAGGATATTCAGGACTTGAACTCAGCTCTAGACCAAGCAGACCTAATAGACACTTAGAGAACTCTCCACTCCGAATCAACAGAATATACGTTCTTCTCAGCACCACATTGCACTTACTCTAAAAGTGACCACATAATTAGAAGTAAAACACTCTTCAGCAAATACAAAAGAATGGAAATCATAACAGTCTCTCAATGACAGTGCAATCAAATTAGAACCCAAGATTAAGAAACTCACTCAAAACTACACAACTGTGTGGAAACTGAACAACCTGCTCCTGAGTGCCTACTGGGGAAATAACGAAATGAAGGCAGAAATAAATAAGTTCTTTGAAACCAGTGAGATAAAAGAGACAACGAACCAGAATCTCCGAGACACAGCTAACCAGTGTTTAGAGAAAATTAATAGCACTAAATGCCCAAAGGAAAAAGTGGAAAAGATCCAAAATTGATACACTAACATCACGATTAAAAGAACTAGAGAAGCAACAGCAAAAAAATGTCAAAAGCTAGCAGAAGACCAGACATAACTAAGAGCAGAACTGAAGGAGACAGAGACACGAAAAACCCTTAAAAAAATAAATGAATATACAGGAGCTGGTTTTTTTGAAAAGATTAACAAAATAGATACACTCACTGCTAGCCAAACTAATAAGAGAAGAATCAAATAGACACAATAAAAAATGATAAAGGGTAATCACCACTGACCCCATAGAAATACAAACTACTATCAGAATACTATAAACACCTCTACAAAAATAAATAGAAAATCTAGAAGAAATTGATAAATTCCTGGACACATATACTCTCCTAAGACTAAATCAGGAAGAGGTCAAATCCCTGAATAGACCAATAACAAGTTCTGAAATTGAGGCAGTAATTGATAGCCTACCAACCAAAAAAAAAAAAAAAAAAAAAAAAAGAAACCCAGGACCAGATTCATTGCCAAATTCTACCAGAGGTATCAAGAGGAACTGGTACCATTCCTCCTGAAACTATTCCAAATAGATAAAGAAGGACTCCTCCCTAACTCATTTTATGAGGCCAGCATCATCCTGGTACCAAAAACTGGCAGAGACACAACAAAAAGGAGAAAATTTCAGGCCAATATTCCTGATGAACGTCGATGTGAAAGCCCTCAAATAATGGCAAATTGAATCCAGCAGCACATCAAAAAGCTTATACACCATGATCAAGTCGGCTGCATCCCTGTGATGCAAGGCTGGTTCAACATACACAAATCAATAAATATAATCCATCACATAAACAGAACCAATGACAAAAACCACATGATTACTTTAATAGGTGCAAAAAGGTCTTCGATAAAATTCAACACCCTTTCTTGCTAAAAACTCCCAATAAACTAGGTATTGATGGAACATATCTCAAAATAATAAGCTGTTTATGACAAATCCACAGCTGATATCATTTTGATTGGACAAAAGCTGGAAGTATTCCCTTTGAAAACAGGCACAAGACAAGAATGCCCTCTCTCACCACCCCTAGTCAATATAGTATTGAAAGTTCTGTTCAGGGCAAACAGGAAAGAGAAGGAAATAAAAGGTAGTCACATAGGAAGAGAGAATGCCAAATTGTCTCTCTTTGCAGATGACATGATTCTATATTTAGAAAACCCCATCATCTCAGCCCAAAATCTCATTAAGCTGATAAGCAGCTTTCAGCAAAGTCTCAGGATACAAAATCAATGTGCAAAAATCACAGGCATTCCTATAATAGCACACCAATAATAGACAAACAGCCAAATCATGAGTGAACTCCCATTCACAATTGCTACAAAGAGAATAAAATATCTAGGAATACAACTTAGAGGGGATGTGAAAGATCTCCTCATGGAGAACTATAAACCACTGCTCAAGGAAATAAGAGAGGACACAAACAAATGGAAAAACATTCCATGTTCATGGATAGGAAGAATCAATGTCATGAAAATGACCATACTTCCCAAATTAATTTATAGATTCAATACCATCAAGGTACCAAGGTATAGATTCAATACTATCAAAATACCTGATGGTACTATCAATACCATCAAGGTGCGATTGACTTTCTTCACAGAATTAGAAAAAACTACTTTAAATTACATAAGGAACCAAAAAAAAAGCCCAAATAGCCAAGACAATCCTAAGCAAAAAGAACAAAGCTGGAGGCATCACATTACCTGACTTCAAACTATACTACAAGGCTACAGTAACCAAAACAGCATGGCACTGGTACCAAAACAGATATATACACCAATGGAACAGAACAGAGGCCCCAGAAATAACACCACACTTTTACAACCATCTGATCCTTGACAAACCTGACAAAAACAAGCAATGGGGAAATGATTCCCTATTTAACATGGTGTTGGGAAAAGTGGTTAGCCATATGCAGAAAACTAAAACTGGACCCCTTCCTTACACCTTATACAAAAATTAACTCAAGATGGATTAAAGACTGAAATGTAAAACTTAAAACCATAAAAACCCTTGAATAAAACCTAGCCAATACCATTCAGGACATAGACATGGGCAAAGACTTCATGACTAAAACACCAAAGGTAATGGCAACAAAAGCCAAAGTTGACAAATGGGATCTAATTAAACTAAAGAACTCTGCACAGCAAAAGAAACTATCACCAGAGTGAACAAGCAACCTACGGAATGGGAGAAAATTTTTGCAATCTATCCATCTGACAAAGGGCTAATATCCAGAATCTACAAGGAACTTCAACAAATTTACAAAAAAAAAAAAAAAAAAATCAGAAAGTGGGCACATGATATGAACAGACACTTCTCCAAAGAAGATATTTATGCAGCCAACAAACACATGAAAAAAACTCATCATCACTGGTCATTAGAGAAATGCAAATCAAAACCAGAATGAGATACGATCTCACCCCAGTTAGAATGGCCATCACTAAAATGTTAGGAAACAACAGATGCTACAGAGAAGGTGAAGAAATAAGAGTGTTTTTACACTGTTGGTGGAAGTGTAAATTAGTACAACCATTGTGGAAGACAGTGTTGCAATTCCTCAAGAATCTAAAGCCAGAAATACCATTTGACCCAGTAATCCCATTACTGGGTGTACACCGAAAGGATGATAAATCATTCTACTATAAAGACACATGCACACGTATGTTTATTGCAGCACTCTTCACAATACCAAAGACTTGGAACTAATCCAAATGCCCATCAATGATAGACTGGATAAAGAAAATGTGGCACATATACACCGTGGAATACTATGCAGCCATAAAAAAGGATGAGTTCATATCTTTTACAGGGACATGGATGAAGCTGGAAACCATCGTTCTCAGCAAGCTAACACAGGAACAGAAAACCAAACACTGCATGTCCTCACTCATAAGTGTCAGTTGAACAATGAGAACACATGGACACAGGGAGGGAACATCACACACTGGGGCCTGTTGGTGGGGTGAGGGGCTAGGGGAGGGATAGCATTAGGAGAAATACCTAATGTAGATGATGGGTTGATGGGTGCAGCAAACCATCATAGCACGTGTATACCTGTGTACCAAACCTGCGTGTTCTGCATGTGTATCTCATAACTTATATTTTTAAAAAACTAGGAAAATGATGTTAACAGACATTTCGCTTTAAAAAAAAAAGATGTATGAATGGTCAAGAACATATGAAAAAACACTCAACATCAGTAATCATCAGGGGAATGCAAATCTGAACCATGATAAGGTATCATTTTAGGATAGCTATTATCAACAATACAGACAATAACATATACTGGAGAGGATATGGAGAAAGGACCCTTCTACACTGTTGGTGGGAATGTAAACTAGTACAGCTACTATGGAGAACAGTGTTGATGTTTCTCATAGAACTACAAATAGAGCTACCATATGATTTGGCAATCCCATTACTGGGCATTTATCCAAAGGAAAGGAAATAATTATATTGAAGAGACTCTATGTTTATTCCAGAACTATTCACAATAGCCAAGATAAAGAATCAACCTAGATGTCCGACAACAGATGAATGGATTAAGAAAATATGACATGTGTACACTGTGGAATACTATTCAGCCATAAAAAATAATGAAATCCTGTAGTATATGTCAAAATGGATGGAACTAGTGGTCCCTACGATAAATGAAATAAGCCAGGAATAGAAAGTTAAACACCATATGCTCTCACTCGTGTGGAAGTTTTTAAAAAGTTTATCTCTTAGAAGGAAATAGTAGAGTACGGGATACTAGAGACTGGAAAGGCAGGATACAAAATTATAAGCAGATAGGAATATACTCAATTGTTCTATATCACTGTAGGGTGACTATAGTTAACAATAATACAGAGTTTCAAATAGCTCAGAGGCACATACTGAATGTTCCCAACACAAAGAAAGGATAAATGTTTGATGTGATGGATATTATTAATCACTCTGATCTGATCACTATACATTGTGTACCAAAATACCAGTATGTACCCCATGAATATGTAGAATTACTATTTGTAAATTAAAATTTTTTTTAAATGTGCTGCTCAAATGTCGGCTATGATTATGGCTACATTTTGCTGGGCAGATGGATCCCAATGCTGCTATGTAAATATTCAGAGCCTGGGACCTCTTGTGAATTTTAACATCCTTAGCTTGGCTCATTAGTCTTCTAGATTTTATTTTGAATTCTCCCTTCTGAATGAAATTTGGTATGCTGAGAAAAACTTTCTGGTCCCCTCTGAAAAACTCCACTGATGCAAGGACCATGTCTTTCTCATTTCTTTAGTGCCCCACTGCCTGGCATGATGTCTGATACAGAGTATGTGCTCTGAGCATTTGCTGACATGATGGTCCAGTCATAATGGTGAATTTTGTTAGCAGTCATCATGCCTTCTCAAAATAATTTCTTTGTAAGTATGACTCAGTAGAAATTTAGTGACAAGTAGCTTAAATCCAATGGACAAACTGTATTGTCTATTCCAAATATTAGAGGGGAATAAGAGCAGAATATGAAGTCAGATGAATAAGACTTCTCTCCTTAAAGATGATTCCTCTCTAACATATTTTTGAGTTAACACACTATGCCGTTTCTGTTTTTCAGTACTATTTAATGAGTAGGTGTGCAATCTAGTGCATACTAGTTTATAGATCAGTAGAGAAATTATTTCAGATATTTGAATTAAAGACTGTTTTCTATGTTAAAATGTTCAAAGCACGCAATTATGGAAGACAATTTGCTTCAGAAAATGAAGTATAAACTCAGTGCTAGTGGCTTGTGAGAGCTTATTTGTGTATCTTTTTCAGAGATTAGTGAAGTTGGGACTTGAAATTAAAAATAAAATTATCCACCTAATCTCCATTACTACAAAACTGAAGGTGCAAAGTGTAAGATATGAGAACTTTTACTATCATATCAGATATATATATATATATATAACATATATATATTTATATAATGATACATGTGTAAAATATTTAACAGTTGTCACAGTGATTTTTCACTGCCTCTTGCCTACAGGTCGACACTATAAAAGCTAAGAAAGGAAATCTTTAAAATTAAAGGAGCAAGTCATCTGCAAAGCTGTGGTGCTGTGTGTGTTGGGTGTGTGTGTGTGTGTGTGTGTGTGTGTGTGTGTGTGTGTCTGACCCTGCATATTACTAGTAAATACCCCAACATGAGCTGTAATTACCTTGTAATTCTCACTGGAAATCTTGAGCATTGATGTTTGCTAAAATAGACCAAACAGTATCTAATGATGGGGATATCAGAGAATCAAGCAAAGGTAGCAAAAAAATTCATATAATTAAGACAGCAACCTATGTAAGGAAAAATACGTAAACATATAAAAGTTTCTCTAATTTAGTAACTTCATGAAAGAGTTCTAAGTATTATTTATCAGCTTTTAATGTATCTAATTGTTATGTAAGCTATGTTTCTGAAGCTGCATCAATCCCACTGGATTCTTCTCTGTGGATTTAATAAAAGATTGACCTAAAGAAGCACAGAGAAGAATAATTACAGTAAAAAATAATAGCATTAATAATCCACCTTGAACTTATACAGGGACTTTATTATGTCAAATGCAGAGCATTCCTCATATTTTCCCATTAATGCTCACAGGAAATTTAGGCAACTTAGGAGCTGAAACAGTGTTTTCACAGATGGAATTAAGTTTAAATAAATCAACTGACAACATTGCACATAGTGCCTATGGATGAAATAGGACAAATCCCAATTTTTTTCATCAAGCATCTTTCAAATAGGTAATACTTTTCTCTACTAGTATACTCCTATACTTTTCTTCACTAACACATTTCTCTTTTTCTAACCCCATTCCCTGTAAGAAATTAGGTACATATATCCTTTCATTATGTTTGTTGAACAAGCAATGTAAACTAAAGTGTGCTGCTGGCATTAAGGTAGTTTCAAATATTACATATATTTAAACAAATAAAAATGCAAACTTGGGATCCATTTTATTACTGAAATTTCAAGAATGTAATATAAACACTCAATTTTACTTGCTCCAAGTATTCTGATGGTGACACTAAGTTATTTCTAAATTCTGAGACTATAAACACATTCTTTTCCTGTCTATATTTTTAAATGGCTGCTCCAAGTGCAAGTTAGCAGTAGACAAATTATGAATCAATATAAAGAAAATGTCTAACAGTACATGAGAGACTCAAACGATGAGCATACACCTGTTGCAGGATTTAGAGGACTTCAGGAAGCCATTTAACACCCTTAAAAGTTAACATTAAGTCTATGAATTAATAGCAAAAAGTCAAAAAGGGAGACTAAGGTGAAATGAAAATCATAAAATGAGATGAAAAAGAGTAAGAAATTTGTAAGAAAATTATAATACAAATAATATGCATTAAAATTTACTGTCAGATATGAAGAACAGAATTGAAATTGTAGAGAATTGAATCAGATGAAACAGGGAAGATTTTTGGAATTCAGATTAAAAGGACAAAGAGAAAAATGCTGACCAAGAATTGTTTCAATATAGATGGTGGAAAATAGAGAGCACAGTATGTGGATAATAGGTATTTTTGGATGAAAGACCAGAGTAAATGGAACTGATGTAATTGTTCAAGAAATAGAGAAAAGTATTTCCATTATCTGGTTGGGGGATAGGAGAGCACATGTTTGCATGCAAGCTTTAGACAAATGAATCACTTTAAGAGATCATATCTAGATATAACCTGACCAATTTCTTTTAAGAAAATCTTACATATATCCAAAGATAGACTAAGAATTAAGAGAAAAAATCAGGCTGAGGTTTTATTTTTAAAAATCTAGAAAACTCAATTGTGAAAGCATTGTAGAGCTTCCAAGTCAACGAGAATTTATGAGGCTACAATCTGGGAAGAAAAGCTTCAGGGGATAAGCCCAACGTTTTGTATCATTTTACCTCTCAAGACATCTGTCAATTTCAAAAGCAGCTGAGGTAAGATTTATACCCTGTGGGTAATCATGAATTAGGAATGACTCCCAGAGAGACATAAAACTACCTTTGAATCATCTAAATATCTGATGGTAGTAAGTGATCTGGGATTGTTAGTACTCCTAGAGTAGTGGCCTCTGGGAAGAAAATATAAGGTGTTTTTGAAGAAAGATAAAAATATCATCCAAAGCCTCAACTATTTATAAAATTTTTCATTAATGGTTTTCAGCACTTAGTCAAATACATCCAGGTATATGAAAACAGAACACTTAAGTGAAAACCAAAAGAAAATAAAAGCAGACAATAAAAACAGATCCATGAAAGATACATATAAGGAAGTTATAAGGGAAGTTAAAACAGACTTTAAAATAGCTTTGATTACTGTGTTGAGGGAGTTGAAAATGGGAATTTCTGAGAGAACTAGAAACTATTTTTTTAAGTAAATGGAAATTCTAGAATTGAAAAACACAGCTGTAATTAAAACTCTGAATGGGTTTAGATAATAACTGAAAAAACAGATAAGACAGGTAAGAAAAACGAGTCAAGGAAAAGTAATGAAACCATGGAAAACTTAAGAGTTACACAGGTTATGATAAGTTTTAACATACAATTTTAATCTCAGAGGAAAATGAGGATGAGGATAGAGGTGGCGTTTGAAGCAATTATGGCTGATAATTTTATGAAACTGAATACCTCAACCTACATATTGAGGAAGTACTATGAACTTCAAACAAGATAAATATGGAAATACACAAGGAACTTCAAAATATGCCAAAAGTTGATGATAAAGAAAAATGCTTAAAAGGAACTTGTGTGGGGGAAAATCAGGCTGAATCATAGCAAAGGAAATGAATAAAGGGAAGGACTGATAGACTTAATTATATTAAGATTGAAAACTTGCATGTGATGAAAGCATCATGAACAATATCAGAATACAAACAGAACATTGAGAATATATATTTTATAACATGACAGATAAACTATTAGTATTTTCTTATAAAGAAGTATTTCAAATCAGTAGAAAGTAGGCAGAGAACTTATAAAAAATATTCAAACTTACTAGATATCGAGAAGTGCAAATTAAAGCATTTCATTTTTATCTGTATTAGTCTGTTCTCATGCTGCTATAAAGAACTGCTTGATACTGGGTAATTTATAAATTAAAGACGTTTAAGTGACTCAGTTCCACTTAGCTTGATGGGCGTGGGGGGCCTCAGGAAACCTACAATCATGGTGGAAGGGGAAGCAAACACATTCTTTTTCACATGATGGCAGGAAGAAGAAGTGCCATGTAAAGCGGGGGAAAGTCCCTTATAAAACCATCAGATCTTGTGAGAACTCACTAACACGAGAATAGCAGCATGCAGATAACTGCCTCTATGATTCAGTTACCTCCCACAGGATCCCTTCCATGAAACATGGTGATTATGGGAACTACAAGATGAGATTTAGGTAGGGACACAGCCAAACCATATCATTTGCCCTGGTCCCTCCCAAATCTCATGTTCTCACAATTCAAAACACAATTATGCCTTTCTAGCAGTCCCCCAAAATCGTAATTCCAGCATTAACCCAAAGTCCAAGTCCAAAGTCTCATCTGAGACAAGGCAAGTCCCTTTTGCCTATAAGCCTGTAAAATCAAAAGCAAGTCAGTTACTTCCTAGACAAAATGGAGGTATGGGCATTGGATAAATATACCTGTTCTAAATGGGAGAAATTCGCCAAAACAAAGGGGTATAGGCCCTATGCAAGTCCAAAATCCAATAGTGCAGTCATTAAACCTTAAAGTTCCAAAATGATCTCCTTTGACTCCATGTCTTACATCCAGGTCATGCTGATGCAATAGGTGGACTCCCACAGCCTGGGGAAGCTCTGCCCCTGTGGCTTTGCAGGGTATGGCCATGCTCATGGCTGCTCTCATGGGCTGGTGTTGAGCATCTGCAGCTTTTCTAGGCACATGGTACAAGTTGCTGGTGGATCTACCATTCTGGGGTCTGGAGGATGGTGGTGTTCTTCTCACAGCTCCACTAGGCAGTGCCCCCGTTAGGACTGTGGGAACTCCAGCCCCACATTTTCTTTCCACACTGCACCAGCAGAGGTTCTCTATGAGGGTTCCGCCCCTACAGCAAACTTCTGCCTGGACATCCTCTGAAATCTAGGCTGAGGTCCCCAAACTCCAATTATTGACTTCTGTGCACCTGGAGGCCCAACACCATGTGTAAGCCACCAAAACTTGGGGCTTGTACCCTCTGAAGCAATGGCATGAACTGTATGTTGGCACCTTTTAGCCATGGCTGAAGCTGAAGCAGCTAAGACTCAGGGCACCATATCCAAAGGCTGCATACAGCAGGGGGGAAACTATTTGGCCCAGCCCAGGAAACCATTTTTCCCCCCTAGACCTCTAGCACTGTGATGGAAGTGTCTGCTATGAAGGTCTCTGGCATGTTCTGGAGATATTTTCCCCATTGTCTTGGTGATTAACATTTGGCTCTTCATTACTTATGAAAATTTCTGTAGCAGGCTTGAATTTCTCCCCAGAAAATGTTTTTTTTTTTTTTTTTTTTTTTTTTTCCTACTGCATCATCAGGCTGCAGATTTTCTAAACTTTTATGCTCTGCTTCCCTTTTAAACATAAGTTCTGATTCCAAACCATAACTTTGTGAATACATAAAGCTGAATGTTTTTACGTGGACCCAAGCCACCTGTTGAATGCTTTGCCACTTAGACATTTCTTCCACCAGATACCCTAAATCATCTCTCTCAAGTTCAAAGTTCTATAGATCGCTAGGGTAGGAGCAATATGCCACCAGTCTCTTTGCTAAAGCATAGCAAGAATCACCTTTATTCCAGTTTCCAACAAGTTTCTCATCTCTGAGACCACCTCAGCCTGGACTTCATTGTTCATATCATTATTAGCATTTTGGTCAAAGCCATTCAACAAGTCTTTAGGAATTTCCAAACTTTCCCATACCTTCCTGTCTTCTGAGCCCTCCAAGGCTCTAGGAAGTTCCAAACTGTCCCATCTTTTCCTGTATTCTTCTGAGCCCTCTAAACTGTTTCAATCTCTGCCCATTACCCAGTTCCAAAGCTACTTCCACATTTTTAGGTATCCTTATAGCGGCATCCCACTACCTCCTGGTACCAATTTACTGTATTAGTCTGTTCTCATGCAGCTGTAAAGAACTGCCTACGACTGGGTAATTTATAAAGAAAAGAGATTTAATTCACTCACAGTTACACGTGGCTAGGAAGCCTCAGGAAACTTACAACCATGGCAGAAGGGGAAGCAAACACATCCCTCTTCACATGATGGCAGGAAGGAGAACTGCCAAGCAAAAGGGGAAAAAGTCCCTTATAAAACCGTCAAATCTTGTGATCTATTTCATAGACCTCAAGACATTCTTTCTTGCTTTTTTAAGTTCAGGGGTACAAGTGCAGATTTGTTACACAGGTAACAAAGGGGTTTGTGGTACAGCTTATGTCATCACCCAAATATTAAGAGTGGGGGCTTAATACCTAAAGGAAGGTGCTATACCCTAAAGATAACCTAGTACCCATTAGTTATTTGCCTGATCCTCTGAAAGACCTCAGTCTGTGTTGTTCCACTCTGTGTCCACGTGTTCTCATCATTTAGCCCCCACTTTTAAGTGAGAACATGCAGTATTTGGTTTTCTGTTCCTGTGTTAGTTTGCTAAGCATAATGGCCTCCAGCTTCATCCATGTCCCTGAAAAAGACATGATCTCATTTCTTTTTAATAGTAGCCATTCTGACTGGTGTGAGATGGTATGTCATTGTGCTTTTGATTTTCATTTCTCTAATGATCGGTTATGTTAAGCTTTTTTTTCATAGGATTGTTGGCTTCATGTATGCTGTCTTTTGAAAAATGTTCACGTCCTTTGCCCACTTTTAATGGGGATGTTAAGCTTTTTTTCATAGGATTGTTGGCTTCATGTATGCTGTCTTTTGAAAAGTGTTCATGTCCTTTGCCCACTTTTTAACGGGGATGTTTGTTTTTTTCTTGTAAATTTAAGTTCCTTGTAGACTCTGGTTATTAGACCTTTGTCAGATGTATAGTTTGCAAAAATTTTCTCCCATTCTGTAGGTTGTCTGTTTACTATGTTGATAGTTTCTTTTGCTGTGCAAAAACTATTTAGTTTAATTAGATACTATTTGCCAGTTTTTGCTTTTGTTACAATTGCTTTTGGTGTCTTCATAAAATCTTTGCCCATGCATATGTCCTGAATGGTATTGCCTAGGTTGTCTTCCAGAATTTTTATGGTTTTGTGTTTTTCATTTAAGTCTTTAATTCACCTTGAGTTAATTTTTGTATATGGCATAAGGAACAGGTCCAGTTTCAATCTTCTGCATATGGCTAGCAAGTTATCCCAGCACCATTTACTGAATGAGCAATTCTTTCCCCATTGCTTGTTTTTGTCAGGTTTGTCAACAATCAGATAGTTGTAGGTGTTCTGTCTTATTTCTGGGTTCTCCGTTCTGTTTCATTGGTCTATGTCTATTTTTGTACCAGTACCATGCTGTTTTGGTTACTGTATCCCTATAGTATAGTTTGAAATCAGGTAGTGTGATGCCTTAAGCTTTCTTCTTTATTCTTAGGATTGCCTTGGCTACTCAGACTCTGTTTTGGTTCTATATGAATTTTAAAATAGTTTTATCTAGTTCTGTGAAGAATGTCAATGATAGTTTATTAGGAATATTACTGAATCTATAAATTTCTTTGGGCAGTACGACCATTTTAACAATATTGATGCTTTTGATCCATGAGCATGGAATGTTTTTCCATTTGTGTTATCTCTGACTTTTTTGAGCAGTGGTTTGTAGTTCTACTTGTAGAAATATTTCACCTCCCTAGTTAGCTGTATTCCTAGGTATTTTATTCTTTTTGTGGCAATTGTAAATGAGAATTTATTCCTGTTTTGGCTCTTGGCTTGACTGTTGGTGGTGTTATAAATGCTAGGATTTTTGTACATTGATTTTGTATCCTGAGACTGCTAAAGTTGCTTATAACTTAAGAAGCTTTTGGGCTGAGATGATGGGGGTTTTCTAGATAAAGAATTATGTCATCTGCAAACAGGGGTGGTTTGTTCAGATGCCCCTTGTTTGTTTCTCTTGCCTGATTGCCCTAGCCAGGACTTTCAATACTATGTTGAATAGGAGTGGTAAGAGACAGCATATGTGTCTTGTGCCAGTTTTCAAGGGGAAAGGGTTCAGCTTTTGCTCATTCAGTATGATGTTGGCTGTGGGTTTGTCATATATGGCTTTTATTATTTTGAGGTATGTTCTTTCAATATCTAGTTCATTGAGAGTTTTTAACATGAGGGGATGTTGAACTTTATCAAAAGCTTTTGTATCTATTGAGGTAATCGTGGTTTTTTGTCATTAGTTCTGTTTATGTGATGAATCCCATTTATTGATTATGTATGTTGAACCAACCTTGCATCCTGGGGATGAAGCCTACTTGAGTATGGTGGATGAGCTTTTTGATATGTTGCTGGATTTGATTTGGCAGTATTTTGTTGAGGATATTTGCATCAATGTTCAACAAGAATGTTGGCCTGAAGTTTTCTTTTTTTATTGTATTTCTGCCAGGTTTTGGTATGAGGATGGTGTCAGCTATCTAGAATGAGTTAGGGAGGAGCTCTCTCCTCCTCAATTTTTGGAATCGTTTCAGTAGGAATGGTACCAGCTCTTATTTGTATGTCTGGTAGAATTCAGCTGTGAATCCGTCTGGTCCTGGGCTTTTTTTCATTGGTAGGCTATTTATTACTGCCTCAATTTCAGAGTTTATTATTGGTTTGTTCAGGAATTCAATTTCTTCCTGGTTCAGCCTTGGGAGGATGTACATTTCCAGGGATTTATTCATTTCTTCTAGATTTTCTAGTTTATGTCCATAGAGATGTTCCTAATATTTCCTGATGGTTGTTTGTATATCTGTGGGGTCAGTGGTAATATCCCCCTTGTTGCTTCTGATTGTGTTTATTTGTATCTTCTCTCTTTTCTTCTTTATTAGTCTAGCCAGTGGTCTACTTATTTTATTGATTTTTTTTTTCAAAATAAAGCTCCGGGATTTCTTGATCTTTTGAACAGTTTTTTGTGTCTCTGCCTCCTTCAGTTTAGCTCTGGCTTTGGTTATTTCTTGCCTTTTGCTAGCTTTGAGATTTGTTTGGTCTTGGTTCTCTAGTTCTTTTAGTTGTGATGTTAGGTTGTTAACTTGATTTTTCTAACTTTTTGATATGTGCATCTAGTGCTATAAATTTCCCTCTTAAGACTACCTTAGCTGTGTCCCAGAGATTCTGATACATTGTATCTTTGTTCTCATTAGTTTCAAAGAACTTCTTGATTTCTACCTTAATTTTATTATTTACTCCAAAGTCATACAGGATTGGGTTATTCAATTTCCATGTAATTGTACAGTTTTGAGTGAGTTTCTTAGTTTTTATTTCAAATTTGATCATGCTGTGGTCTGAGAGGCTGTTAGAGTGGTAAGCTGGATGAGAAACCCCAAGACCCATTGGTATGCTGTCTTCAAGAGACCAATCTCACACGCAGTGACACACATAGGCTCAAAATAAAAGGATGAGAAAAAAATCTGGAAAGCAAATGGAAAACAGAAATAAGCAGAGCTTGCAATCCTAATTTCTGACAAAACAGACTTTAAACCAACAAAGATTAAAAAAGAAAAAGAAGGGCATTACATAATGGTAAAGGGTTCAATTCAATAAGATCTAACTATCATAAATATGCATGCAGCTAACACAGGAGCACCCAGATTCATAAAGCAAGTTCTTAGAGACCTTCAAAGAGACTTATATGCCCACACAATACTACTGGGAGACTTTAACACCCTGTTGACAGTATTAGACAGATCATCAAAACTGAAAATTAACAGATGTTTAGGACCTGAACTTAACACTGGATCAAATGGACCTCACAGATATCTACAGAGCTCTCCACCCCCCCAAAAAACAACAATATACATTCATTTCATTACCACATGGCACTTACTCTAAAATCAATTATATAATCAGAAGTAAAACATCCCCAGCAAATGCAAAAGAATTGAAATTGTAAGACAGTCTTATATTTCCAAATTAAATGCATGCTACTTCCTGTGTCCAAGTGTTCTCATTGTTCAATTCCTACCTATGAGTAAGAACATGCAGTGTTTGTTTTTTTGTTCTTGGGATAGTTTGCTGAGAATGATGGTTTCCAGCTGCATCTATGTCCCTACAAAGCACATGAACTCTTCCTTTTTTAGGGCTACATAGTATTCCATGGTGTATATGTGCCACATTTTCTTAATCCAGTCTGTCATTGATGGACATTTGGGTTGGTTCCAAGTCTTTGCTATTGTGAATAGTGCTTCAGTAAACATACATGTGCTTGTGTCTTTATAGCAGCATGATTTATAATCCTTTGGGTATATTCCCAGTAATGGGATGGCTTGGTCAAATCGTATTTCTAGTTCTAGATCCTTGAGGAATCACCACACTGTCTTCCACAATGGTTGAACTCGTTTACAGTCCCATCAACAGTGTAAAAGTGTTCCTATTTCTCCACATCCTCTCCAGCACCTGTTGTTTCCTGACTTTTTAATGATTGCCATTCTAACTGGTGTGAGATGGTGGGGCCTGTTGTGGGGTGGGGGTGGGGGAAGGGATAGCATTAGGAAATATACCTAATGTAAATGACGAGTTAATGGGTGCAGTACACCAACATGACACATGTATACATATGTAAACCTGCACATTGTGCACGTGTACCCTAGAACATAAAGTATAATAAAAAATAAATTTAAAAAATAAATAATGCTTTATGCTGCTTAAATTGCTCTCCAAAAATATTTTTAAGGTGTTATGTTTCCTTAGGGAATAATATTTCTAAAGTAAATTTGTTGAGCCTCAAGCTTGTCAGGGCTAGGCAATCTCATTAATAAAACAAAGGTGCAAAACCTTAAGCAAAATTTTAGCAAACAAAATGTAATAGGTTAAAAAATTGTCCAATGTGGAAAAAGCAGCATTTACTCCAATAATGTATCATTAGTATATTAGAGTAAAATATTTAATAAAATTATTCACAAAAACTAAATACAGCAAAATAAATAAAGATTACTGCCTTAGTAGAGCATAAGTGCATTAACAGTAAAAGCCAAATATAAATACTAGCATAATGTACTTAAAAAGGAAGGGATGATATGTAAATACAATTAATAAAATTTTATTATAAAAAATAAAATAAATGCATGCTACAATTGATATTAAAGGCCACCTACATTTGTCTGATAGAATAGCAAATTATGATGTGATTGTCATTACTTTTACATGTATGAATCTCACTGAAGACTGGTTTTACACTGAGTTGTCATTTTAGTTAAGTTACTTGTCTTGGTATCACACTAACCATTGAATTCTAACTTATTTTGAAATGCCTCTTCATTGCATAAAATGCCCCAAAAAGGTGTCTGTATGATGACAGCATTAAAATAAAAAGGTTTCCTGCAAATAGAAGATTGCATATTATATGCTAAGAATCGGGACAGATTTCTTGTACCAGATAGAATTTTCTTTCTTTCCTTCCTTCCTTCCTTCCTTCCTTCCTTCCTTCCTTCCTTCCTTCCTTCCTTCCTTCCTTCCTTCCTTCCTTCCTTCCTTCCTTCCTTCCTTCCTTCCTTCCTTCCTTCCTTCCTTCCTTCCTTCTTTCTTTCTTTCTTTCTTTCTTTCTTTCTTTCTTTTTTTTTTTTTTGAGACGGAGTCTCGCTCTGTCGCCCAGGCTGGAGTGCAGTGGCCCGATCTCAGCTCACTGCAAGCTCCGCCTCCCGGGTTTACGCCATTCTCCTGCCTCAGCCTCCCGAGTAGCTGGGACTACAGGCGCCTGCCACCTCGCCCAGCTAGTTTTTCGTATTTTTTAGTAGAGACGGGGTTTCACCGTGTTAGCCAGGATGGTCTCGATCTCCTGACCTCGTGATCCACCCGTCTCAGCCTCCCAAAGTGCTGGGATTACAGACTTGAGCCACCGCGCCCGGCCCCAGATAGAATTTTCTAAACTAGAAAAGCTCTGACCAATTCACGTGTCTGGAAGAAGTGCTGTCACTCAGGTTCTGTCCAATAATATATGATTAAGGAAATAATAAAAATTTCCAAATAGAAAATATAGACAAAATCCTGGCATTCCATGATCTACTTTGAAATTATACTATTCCAATGTTGCTAAAAAGATTAATGTTATAAACATAGGTTATAAAAGTATATTATTCTTATGTATGATTGCTAATGGCTAAAATGTTTCATTTTTTTAAGCTTCAGATGAAAAGACAACTTAATTTTTATTTTAATATTAGAATATACTTATACAGACAAATGTGTTTTGTTGTCTACTAGTAAAAACAAACAAAACAACTTTTATGTCCTTTAGTGCGTTGTCCCTTCTTTCCCAATAAGCTGTTAATAAATTAATGGTAATGTCACAATCTCAACATCATCTTATAAATGGAAAACTATATCCTAGGAATAAAAACCTGTAATTATTAATATCAAAGTATTGTGTTCATTGCTGGTAGTATTTATGTATTATTTTTCTTTGCCTGATAAAACCGGTTGATTGTAGATTCTAGAAACAGGAAATTCTAGAAAACAATGGAATACACCCTAGAAAATTTTGTAACCTAAGAATTTTGTACAAAGCTAAGATTTCTTTCCTCATATGTCAGCAATTTGAAGATATTCTAATATGTTTAGGTACTCAGAAAATGTCCTACTCATGTATATTACTTTTTATAAGCTACATGAATATTTGTTCCAAATGAATAATGGAGCAAAACTAAAAGCTCGAGGTTAGGGAGATCAGGATATAAAAAGAAAAGCAGCAATGATTACTTAAACCAGTTAAAATAGAGATGTCTAAATATTTGCTGTTTACATGAACATAAAATTTAAGGAAATTTCAGGCCGGGCACAGTGGCCTGTAATCTGAGCACTTTGGGAGGCCAAGTGGGTAGATCATTTGAGGTCAGGAGTTTGAGGCCAGCCTAGCCAACATGGTGAAACCCTGTCTCCACTACAAATACAAAAATTAGCCAGGTGTGGTGGTGTATGCCTATAATCCCAGCTACTTGGGAGGCTTGAGGCAGGAGAACTGCTTGAACCTAAGAGGCTGAGTAGCAGTGAGCTGAGATCATGCCACTGTACTCCAGCCTGGGCAACAGAGCAAGACTCTGTCTCACAGAAAAAAAAAAATTAGTGAAAACTTCAAATAATGGTTATCAAAAGACAATATAAAGCATATACAATAATTGCATAATAAAAACATGGATAGAAAAACTTGAAATGTTATAACAAAAAAATGTAGAAGTTGGTGATCGAGGGGTAGGGAGTTTTAAGAACATTGTTGAATTTTTTAATCTAATTTTAAATAAATATAGGTTAACACAATGCTTTTGAAAAGCTCATGGGAAGCCAATGGCATAATTAGGAACTGCTTATACCCTTTGAAAACTATGAATTATAAATGCAGAGAAAATACAATTTATCAAAGAACAGAAAACAAAATTTTTTTAAAGTATGGAGTGCTACAAAAGAACTAAAACCAAATATGAAATTTATCAAAATAAATGCAAATTATTAATAGATGAATTTTTTCATTAAAATATATAGACATTCAGAATGAGTTTTTTGAAAAACCCACAACCTATATCCTTTATTCCTAGGATATAGTTTTTCACTTATAAGATGACACTGAGATTGTGATATTACTATTAATTTATTAACAGTTTATTGGAAAAAAGGGACATCACACTAAAGGACAGAAAAGTTGTTTTCATTTATTTGCTTTTACTAGTAGACAACAAAACACATTTGTATAAGTATATTCTAATATTAATATAAAAACTTCAAATTGTCTAAATCTTATTTATCAGATACTTATTTAAAGCAAAGTGGAAATAAAATTATGAACATACCAAAAGCATTTTATGCAAATGCATTTAACAAGGAAACGGTGAACAATATCAATATCGGATAAAAACTTTTTATACATTTTTACACAGAGAAGCATTATATTAACAAGGATGTAGTTCTCAATGAAGCTGAAATTGTCATAAACCTGTATGTGCCAAATAACATTGCCTCAATTTGTTTAAGGGTAAAATGATAGAAATACAAGAAGCAGCAGAAATAGTAATAAAATATTTCAACATTTTGCATTTTTAACAGGCAAATAATAAGGATATAATTGAATAATATGTATATTGCAGTGTACACCCTACATATCAATCAGAGGTCTTTATAGAAAGCTATCACATTTTACTAAAGAACAAAGATTTTGTCTTCTGTAATTAAGAGAATATTTAATTGATCACATATTAAGCTACAAAGAAAAAATCACAATAAATTCTAAGATTTGGCCACAATCTCTGACCAAAATATAGTGGACTCAGCACCATAAGTCATTAAGAAAATGCTACTCACACCCACAATGAGCTACTCCTTCACACCCACTAGGATGACTAAAATTTTAAAGATTAAAAAAAATATCAATTATTGGGCAGAATGTGGAGAAATTGTTGGTTGGACTATAGAATGGTACAGCCACTTTGGAACACAGTTTGACAGTTTCTCAAAATGTTAAACATAGAATTACCATGTAACACAGCAATTCTACTGGTAAAGGTATATAGCAAATAGGAATAGTTTTTGAGTGCTTTTATTCATGCAAAAATTTGTGCACCATGGTTAATAGTAGCATTATTCGTAATAACCAAAAGAGAAAATAACCCAAATCAAATGCCCATCAGCTAATGAACAGAGATAAATGCAGTAAATTCACACAATGCAGTACTATTCCAGCCATAAAAAAGAATGAAGTATTCTTTCATGTTACAACACAGAAAAGCCTTGAGAACATTTTGCTAAGTAAAAGAAGCCAGACAGTAAAGGCAGCATATTATATAATTCCATATATATGGAATGTCCCTAACAGGAAAATCTATAGAGATAGAAATAGATGAGAAGTTTCTAAGATGGGAGTGGGGTGGGGGTCTAAGGAGATTAGGGACTGATGGCTAATAGATATAGGTTTTCTTTTTGGAGTGATAAAAATGTTCTAAAGTTAGATGGTAGTGATTATTACATAACTGACATACAAAAAACAAACACTTTTAAAGGGTAAATTTTAGGGTGTACGAATTATATCAATACAGCAGTTAAAAAATGTAATGGAACTAGAAATTAATAAGTATTTTTTAAAAGAATCATAAGAAACTTCTAAAAGCTTTTAATTTTTGGACAACAGAAAAAACTGAAACTTCAATAATTAGAATTTTTAAAAAATAAAACTTTACATATAAAAACAAAGAATATAGCTAAATCTGTACCTTAAAGGGAAAATTCATGATGTTAAGTAATTATAAAACAGGAAGTAATGAAATAAATTTATCCAAGGAAAACAAAAACCAAGAGACTATAAAACAGAAAAATGAAAGGCAGTAGGCCTGATAAGTCCAACAACATGATCTTTGAAAGCTCACTAAACTAGACAAACATTTGGAAAAGCAATGAGTCTTAATTTCAATTTACTCTCCTTTGGTTACCCCAGGCTGTAGATCACGTTTTTCACATTAGCTAGTGAAGAATCAAATTACCTTCAGTTCTTTAACAGACAAGGCATCATATAAATCACACCTTAAAAGACTGTTCCTTTAAATGGACATTTATCTGATTTCTCTATATTCTGACCAGAGAGTTCCTCTATCCCTTTCCTCTCATAAAGCACAGATTAGGTGACTCGTATCTGTCATAGAGTAGTTGGTGTCAGAGACGGGATGAGTGTCAAGCCTTCTAGCCCCTTGGCTATCATGCTCACTTTTAAGTGGCTCCTAACCTTTATGGGGTTGGACAGTGTCACATAGAGCTTTGAAAACTAGAGGAAAGCTAAGCCTTCTCCCCAGAAAAAATATACCCACATCCCCTCCCTTGTTTACTATGTCAGTGAGGTTCCGGGCCACCCAAGTGTCCCATTTGATACAGAAATGATGAGAGTACATAGTTGGACAGTCCAACTAAGCTTCTAAAACTTAAGTTTTTAAGTTTTTGGTTATTAAGTTTTTTAGTCTCAATACCCTTTTACACTCTTAAAATGAATATCCAGCACTCCAAAGAGCTTTAGTCTACGTGGGTGGGTAACATCTCAAAATACTTACCATATTTAAAATTAGAAATTTTAAAAATGTTCATTAAAAATAACAATTATTACATACATATAATGTATTTCAATAAAATAACTATTTTCCAAAAAAGTAATAAATGACATTGTTTAAATTTTGCAAATCTTGATAATATCTTGCTTAATAGAAGACAGCTCCATTCTCATATCTGCCTCTGTTTGAGTCTGATGGCAATGGAGGTCACATAGTCCTGGGAAGACTCCAGTGTACCCTCATAGGGGAATAAGAAGCCAAAGGCAAAATATGTCTTAGTATTACTATAAAAATAATTCTGACTTTGTAAAATCCCTAAAAGGTTCTTGGGACCTCCTGGACCACACTTTGCGAACTGCTGCTCAAACTCTACAAAGCACTAAGCCTTCAAAAGCTTAATAGACATTAAACAAAAAGAAAGAAAAAGGCTGCATACCCAAATGACATTGAGAAAACAGATTTCCTTTTTTTAACTTTTAGGTTCAGCGGTACGTGTGCAGGTTTGCTATATAGGCAAATTGCATATCACGGCGGCAAGGGGTGCTGGTTTACAGATTATTTTGTTACCCAGGTAATAAGCATAGTACCCGACAGTTTTTTGATCCTCTGCCTCCTCCCACCTTCCACCCTCAAGGACACAAGATCATGTCCTTTGTAGCAACACAGTAGGAGCTGGAGGCCATTATCCTAAGCAAACCAACACAGGAACAGAAAACAGGTTTCTATACCACAGAACTTGTGAGGTTTCCTGTTCAGGAGCACTAGGAAAACTACAGGTGCAGAAAGAGGGAGGAGCTGCTGCATTACACAAGATTGCCATTGGATGGCACTGCGGTTCCAGTCACAGGCAACCGGAGCCTCCGCAGCAGGAAATGGCCCCTAGCTTGAGGAGGTCCACATGCCCCAGAGAGCTGAACTTACACAGGACACAGTTTTTGCTTTTTTTTTTTAAATAGTGATTAAAGGTTTTCAGAGAGGGTAACATAAGCACGTTGCTTCTCAGTCGAGTGTTTCCCCTTCACCCCCAACTGTAGGCTTTCAGGTTGTCAAAATCAGCAGTGAGGTTTGAAAGTATCTTCCAAGTTCATGACTCAGATTAGGAATCTGAGAAGTTCAAATGTGGAGATGACAGAGGCCCTGACCACAAAACATTAGTTAGAATATATGTAAAGGTCATGAAGAAACCAAGATATTCTCAGCTAATATTCCTAGATCTGGCTAATACTGAGTTAATTTTATAAGAGTACAAAATTAATTGGATTCCCTGAGAATATCTGCATTGAAGAGGGCAGGACACATGAGGAAAAAGCTGTCCTGAGAGACCAAGGACTCAGAAAGATGAGGGCTCCCTTCAGGTGCTGATAAGCTCTGCAAGAAGCCACTCAAATGATGGGAGAGCCTGATGGTGGTGGAAGAGTGAAATGCACCCTGGTCCATGGTGAGGCACTCAGCCTGATGGCAGTGTGTGGGTAACACATATCCTGGTTCATGGTAAGACACTCGCAGAACCCGATGGTGGTGTGGGGGTGACACAAACCCTGGTCCATGTTGAGGCACTCACACAGAGAGCCTGTTGGCAGTATGTGTGTGACACGTGTTCTGGTCCATGCTGAGATGCTCACACAGCAGTCTGAGGGAGGTGTGGAGGTGATACACGTTCTGGTCCATGGTGACATCCTCACAAAGAGTGACCCCTGGTGAACCATGAGCTGTCACTATTTTTCTGGGTTCTGCTCTCTCTGCCAAGCTGTCTAGCCATGAAAGTGGCTCTGGCCAGAACATCAACATTCAGAGGGAGGAGAATGCCTCAGAACAAAGGTCTGGAGAAGGTTAGTGGCTGGGATATTTTTCAGGACTTCAGTGTAGCAACTGAAGAGGGTTGAGGGAGAGTGTAGGCTTGAGAGGCCAGCTCCCATCAGGTCTCAAGGAAATCTAGGCAGACTGTGGAAGTTGGTCTTTGTCTTAGGGGTGGTAGAGAGCTACTGAGGGGTCATAAGTCAGTGCTCTTGGATTTGCTATGTTCCAAAATGTTAAGTGCTGTGATACAGAGACACAGTTGATAAGGTGGTCAGTGACTATTAAGAAACACAGATATATACATATAACTGCTTATACTTTCCTTGTGCTAGTTACTAACATCAACTTATTTAATCTTCTTTTCCTCCCAGTGAGGTAGGAAGTATTATCACCTCTTCTGTCTAGATGGGGAGACTGAGGCCCAGAGCATTTAAGGGACGTTCCCACCATCACACAGTCAATAAATGGTAGAGCCAGGATTTGAACCCAGTGAGTCTGTTTCCAGCACCTATTTAACTACCCCATTACACTTCTTCACTAATTAAAGGGGGAAATGGCCTTGAAGTGTTGTAGCTATTCTGGACACATCACTTGGGTACAGTGGGAGCCCAAAGGAAAAACATGTCAAATTCTACTGGTATTGGGGTAGAGAAAGAGAGGGTGCAGTAAGACAAAAATTCATAGCTTGTGCTGAATCTGCCAGTGGAGTTTGCGTTGATTAAGTATATTGGGGTGTGGGGGACAAAAGTGGGAGGACACTTAAAACAGAAGAAGCAAGGGTTGTCTCAGTACTGCAGGTAGTTTCCTTTGTCCAGAGTCTAAGGCACTTGTAGTCACAGGTAAAGCTGGCCTGGTGATGACAGGGCCGCATACTCCATGTAAAGGAACTCATATTTGTTACTAGTAAGCTTAGGTTGTTAGATTCAATCCATTATTTCACACGTCAAGATCATTTAGGAGGCTGGCTTTTCCAAATATTAACCTTTTTGGGGTTCTGACATGGAAACTTGAAAAGTCATCTAATTCATGGCTAAAATACTGACTTGGGGCAGAAATCAGTTAGGGCTAAACCCGCCGAGCAAAGAACATAAACCACAGCTTATGGCTAATCAATCAGTTATATAGTTACCCCACCATAGTGTCGCCTGGTCCACGTCTTTATCTTATTCATAGGAGCAGCAAGAAGACAAATATTAAACGAAAGAGATCCTGGATATGCAGCTTCCTTGGATCTTTCAATCTCATAACCACACTGGATAAGAAAGATGGATTCTGGTGTAACTTCTTCATGAACCCATGTTGATTTTTTGTGATGATTCCTTTTGTCACTAAAATTGTTCATTTTAAAGTCCATTCTAGAATTTAACCTGAACAAGGAGCCATTGCTCTTTCTTCCTTCCAGAAACCAGACCAACATTTTTCCATGTTAATAGCCCAGTCAATCTTCCATTTTCCATGGTTCAGTTTGAGTTTTCTCACAGTGCCCTAGGCAGTGATCCATCTGGGTTGAAGGCATGCAAAGCCCTTCATGACCTGGATTCTGCTGGCCTCTCCCAGGTCTCCTAACTCTTCCACACTCCAATGGCCTAGGGCAACTCTGAGTGTATTCCTTACTGTGTCACATGTTGAGTATTTGTAAATATTTGAAGATGATTTCTTCCTTCTCTCTACCCAGGGAAGTCTTTTTAAATTTAAATGTTATATGGGTTCTAAGAAGTCAAGTAGTTATAAGACTTATTATGAAAAATAGCAGATTCCTGGCCTTTCCCTTCTCTGTCCTTCTTTCCCACTTCCTAGAGGCAACCACTTTTGATTGCTCTTTGGGCATTTACCTCCAAATTGTTAAATAACATGTTTCTACTACCGACCTCTTGATTTTTCAGTTTTAGGAATTATCTATTAAATTCTCACTATGAAAGATGAAGAATTAGCTCTCTTTAACACCTCCCTCACCCACCTCCACAATTTTTTTTTCCAAACCTCCCAGTAGGCTTATATCATCATTTTAGTTAGATCTGTATTCAGTGTTTACATAATTATGACTATATTCACAGCATGTCCATGTAGTAAAAGATGATTACATTTTCTTTCTTGTACAACTTTTAATATTACCTGGAGTTAATTACCTTATTTCTTCATTTGTGCAGTTTTCTGTACCACTAACTCCTACCTAGACATTCTTCCATATATGTACATTTCTTCTCAATATATCTAAACACGTCAGATATTCCATCAAGTTCATCTTCTTGGGAGCTTTCTAGATACTCTCTATGCTTCCTCTCCAGTCTGTGCTACCTGCACTGCATGCCTGCTGAGCAGCTATCTTCCTGAGGTCCCTTCATCATCCTAGAATTCTCTTTTCCCCCTTCCCCTCTTCTATGTTGGATTCTCTGTTTCCTGGATCCCATGTTGTCTTGTCTTTATTTACTTCCTGTCTTTGCCAAACCATATCCTGAAGTAGCCTCCTGAGAAAGATGTATGGGTGATAAATGTTTTTGAAAACTTGTAAGCTGAAAGTATGTTTATTCTGTACTGATTTTTGATTGACAGTTTGCCTATGTATAGAATCCTAGATTGGAAATGATTTTCTTTCAGAGCTTTAAAGGTATTGCCCCGTTTTCTTTACTTACTATGAATCCACTGACAGCAGCTCCCAATGCTTTTCTCTTGGATCAGGCAGTTTTCTCAGGGAAAAAAATGTGGATTAGTAGTAAGTGAAGAAATGAAAACTAAGCAAGTCGATGCCTTTTTGGTTCTTGATCCTTTGTATCTGACTTCCCTGAAAACGTTTAGGGGGCTTTTCTCTGTCCTTCATGGTATGAAATTTTACAATGATGTGCTTTGATGTAAGTCTGTGTTCTGTCATTGTGCTGGTTGCTTGGTGCACCTTATAATCCAGAAGTTAAAGTCCTTCAGTTCTGAGAAATTTTCTTGAAATATTTAATAATTTTTATTTTGCCATTGTTTCTTTAAGAAATTCTTTAGTATTCCTGGGCTGATTCCCTAATTTCATAATTTTCAGTTTGCTATCTCTTTGTTTTTTTTATTCTATTCTCTGGTTTCTTCAAATTTTCCTCCAAATATTTGTCAAGTTTTTATGCATTTCTAAGAAATCGTTAATTTTTGGTCCTCTGAATGCCCCACTTCTTTCTAAATCATCCTGCTTTTGTTTCATCAATGAAACTTTCTCTTCTCTTTAAGGATATTGAAAAAATATAGATGACATAATCTATATTATATATCATAATACGTATAACATTATATATTGCTATATATAATATATACTATAGATATGTTATATAACATATATAGTAATAGATATGTTATTATATAGCTTATATATAGTAATAGATATAACGATATATAGCTTATGGTAATAGATATGTTATATATAATATATAACTATATATTATAAAATATATATATCTTTTATATAGTTATATCTTATTTCTTTTATATATGATATGTATCTTTTATATATATGAGGCCTATACAATTTTATATATATGTAAATTGTATATACAAATATAAATGTGTGTATATATAATTATATAGGCCTCTTTTCCCTGACTTGATTTTCTTCTAAATTCTTTTTTTCCTGTTTTTGGAGGGAGAGGGAGCTTTGCTTTCAGAGGCTTTTCTCCAACACCTGGAAATTCTGGACTGTCCACTCTAAGAGCCAAGCCCTAAAGAGCTCTATGCTTGGGGCCTGTTGACTGGAAACAGCTTCATCGGCTGGGTGACGTGACCACGCTGTTATATGGTGGCACCCTTTATGTCTTTTTTTCTTGGACTAGGCAGTTTTTTCTCTTTCTAGAGAGAATGAGCCTGGTGCTGATGTTCTGATTGCAGAGTATGGAAGCCTCTGACAGTTCTATGTGCAGACTTTCCCTGAATCCCTGCTCTCAGGACAGCACTTCAGCCCTCACTGTACCTGATGGCCCCAACCTGGAGTCCCACTAGTTCATCCTCTCCCAACTTCTGCCATGGTTGAGGAGGGAGAGCTATCTGCATGTGTTGTGGGGAGGATGGTTGTGGGAAGGAAGGCAGCAGGGGTCAACTTTCAGATGCTTCAGTTTTTAGCTTCACTTTCACTTTCATGATTAGAGACATCTTGTACCTTTCTGGGGTTCTGCGGTGCAGTCACTTACACTGCCAGCTAAGATTTCAGTCTTCTCAGCTCTGTAGAGTCGTTATCAAATGCCCATCTGCTTTTCTTCTTCAAAATAAGGTGTTTGGTATTGTTTCATTTCCTGATCTTTTTGTCTTTAAATATTCTTTAAAGAAAAAATCCCTGTGTTGTTTTTTGGTAAGGTTTCAGGAGATAGTGGGGATAACGTGCATTCATTCCACTAATTTGAATAGGAAGAACACAGTTATTTTTCAAATTTTTGTGTGGCATGATCTCCTGTTAGGACCCTTGACTGCCCCCGCACCTGTAGGATCAATGGCTTCCTTCTTTATAGTACTTCTTATCTGAACCTTGTACGTACTTATTTAGCTGCATATGTAACATGATGACATAAGAAGTTTGGGTCTTCTTACTGGACCATAAACTGCTTGAATGAAGTAGTCCTATTATCTATTTTTACATCTTCAGGATCTAGCACAGAACCAGGTACTTAAATGTTCAACACATGCATGTTGAATTGAGCAGAAATTGAATGGTATTTTCTATAAGCAGACTCAACTGCAAAGGAATAAGTGGCTCAGTTGTCCTGCCAGCAGGAAGCCCCTAAATATGAGGGTATTTTCCTAGATCCTATTTCATCATTCTTAGGAATGGTGAGGAGGGGAATTATAGACCAAACCTTTCCTAAGCAATGTCCTTCAAACCTGGCACATGCATTGGGCTTAGTCACCTCCCTAAGGAACAGGGCATTAAAACTAAGGACATTGGAACTAAGGGTGTCCTTGGAACAGGGATAAATTGAATTGTTTTTATCAGTAAGTTAGGATAACCATGGTGTCCTGGCCCTGGAGGGATGGTGCTTATGATCATCATCTCTCATGTATGGGAAGTGGAGTGTGAAAGAGTGGGTGTTACATCTTTTCAAGCCTCCTTGAATGTTCCTTGTCCCTAAAATACACCTAGTTCATTCTAATAAAGGCCATATTTCTAAAGGCAAGACCATTCAAAGCTGGGCTGTGTTGAAGAGCCTTGGCAGTTTGTAAGGTCTGGTCTGTAGTGACATAGACAGGGGTCTTAGCTTCAGATCTCCCTGCTAAGAATCTAGCTAACAATAATATAGTAGGACACCCTCCTTGCTCTGAGTTAGTCAATAATTCTGCCTCTTTCCCAACAGGCAGGTTCAAGAAATACAACTTAGGTCAGTGACCAAGAAGCCATCCAGCAACTGTGTTAATAAGTTGGACCCTGTTCTTTCCGTTGGAGACTCTAGGTTGTGGAAAGGTGGCCTGGGATAGTAGCCTGAACCTCTGGAGGGTACATTAAGTTAGTAAGGTCTTCAGAGGGAAAGAAAGCTGGGAGGGTCATAATTCCAGGCAGCATTAACAGGCAGTGGCAGGCTACAGGGCAGAATCAGAGACAAGAGACAGCAAAAACACACCTGGAGACCAATTATGTACGTCCAATCCGATGGATGAGAGGAGAATGGAATGACATTGAGCTAAAAGGAGCATGTCTGAACCAAACACCCAAGTCTTAGCAGTACTTCTCTCTTCTTAGCTATTCTGGCTTCAGAAGTGTTGTCTTAAGATCTCATGCTCCTGTTTGCAGCTAATGCCCCCTGCAGTATGGCACTTTTCTCTGCATGACAGCTTAACATTCATTGTGGTGACAATGTTTAGTCAGGACCTATTCAAGTAGGAGAAAGAATCTAAGAGTGAATAAGTAAAAGAAAGAAAAAGATACCATATTCTTAGGAATGGGTGGGTTTAGGCCTCTGTCTGGGGGAAATAAACCTGTCAGGAATCTGTTGGCCTATTTGGGTCATTGGCATGATGTTGAATGCTGACATATAATGCAGGCAGCCTTGTAGGCTTGGATGATTGACCATTTTGACATCATACAGATATGCACCTGCTGGAAGAAACTTGACTTTCATAGCCAGAATGGCAACATATGGGGGAGTGGGGAATGGCAGTTCTAAAATGGACAGGCACAAATCCTTCCTCATCTCCTCTTCTTTTGCTTATTTTCCTTCTTTCTTTACAATAAATTTAAACAATAAATGGAATTTGGACATGGATCTGGACATCACTGAATTGCAAATATGTGATTACCCTTAGAAAACCCAGAGAGTCTTGGAGAAAAAGTCAGGCAAGGCCAGGAATTGTTCAAGTGGCCTATGAGACGATCTGGGCTTTGGTACTCCTTCGGGTGATTCTTCCCCCTCACCTGTCATGGATGAGAGTGGGGCACAGACGTTAATAAGGCCCAACTCTGCCTCTTATTAACCATGATCCTGGGCAGGTGAACTCACCTGTCAAGGTGTTAGTTTCCACACTTGGAAAATAGGAACACCTGCCTCATAGTCTGATTATGAAAGTGATCAAGAACATGTAAATAGCAAGCTTCACACAGAATTTGGCATCTCAGTGCCCAACACAGGCTATGAAATCATGTTGATTTTATTACTGCTCTCATGGCTAGAGGGCAGCAATGGTTTGCCTGTTGGCATTCTACCTTATGGTCAGGCAGCGTGGGCCATTCCTTGGCCACTCTGTGGAGATTACCTTGGCCAAAGAAGTAAGTCTTTTAAAAAGAGGGAGTAGAAACTCCTTCATAACATTGTAAGTGTCCTATAAAGAAGTCACTATGAAAGCACTTCATGAATGCTAACCTTAGCTATTGGTAATGTTTTCTGGGAAGCAGTGTAATGGTGCACATAAAGTGTACAATCAGGTAAACGTGGGATCTGATTCCAGCTCCAGCTTACAAACAGCTTCGTGCCAATCAAGGACACTCAGTCTGTGTGGCACTGGGGAGTTTTAATCTGTTTAAATGTTACTATCAATGCTTTCCTTGTAGGTTGTCACTAGAATTAAAGGAGGTAAAATATATGGAAATACTTTCGGTCTGGGCAACATGATGAAACCCATCTCTACCAAAAATACACACACACAAAAATTTGCTGGGTGTGGTGGCACACACCTGTGGTCCCAGCTATTCAGAAGGCTAAGGTGGAGGATTGCTTGAGCCTGGGAGGCTCAAGAAGTTGCAATGAGCTGAGATCGTGCCACTGCACTCCAATCTGGGTGACATCATTATTGAAAAATAATGATAATATCTTGCCTAATACCCTGCATAAGAAAGGCTTTCCTTGATCAGTGTTAGCTTCCTTCCTTCCCATGGTTCCTCTTCTATTACCTACACAAGAATCTCTGGTGCATAATTTGAAATTCGACGTGAGGGGAGACAAAAACACTGAGAGATGATAGAATCAAGATTAAATAGCATCTTAATAGGTTAAGAGATTGAGGCTGAAAAAATATAAAACAACGTTTAACAAGGCTATCTGTGAAAATGACATTTTGTATCAATATCCACTTAGTGCATAAGAGTATGATGGATTCATGTGAGTTTAGGTGTGTGTAAACACAGCTCATACCCAAAGCTTTAGTGATAGAAGCACCAAACACTAGTTACTGGAATTCCATGGGTCTGTTGTCGTCAGCACTGGTCAGGTCATCCTAGAGAATGTGTCACATCTGGGAGCCACAGTTTTTAAAAAGGAGCCCTGATATGTCAGATCCTTTCCAGGGACATGGCCAGAGTGAAAAGTATCCTTAGGAATGGCTGAAGGAACTGAGGAACTCTAGTATGAGAAACAGAAGATTAAGGAGAAACATGACAGCTATCTCTTTCTTCAATTGAAGGATTTTATAAAAGAGGGAATTAATGGGTAGTGTGTTATACAAGGAAAAAACATGAAATTGCAAGTCTCAAAAAGACAATTGTGACTCCCAAAAGCTTTTATTTGCTCATATGTTCATTCATGTATCCTGCGAAAATTGATTGAATTGAGTGCATGTTTGGTGTTAGACATGGTGCTCTGTAGGCAGGGATATGCTGGTGAATATTTAACAACCACCTCTCCAGGAAAGGAAAAAAATTCCTGATTTATATAATTTGCCAATCGCTTTGGTATAAATACTCCCTCCATGGCTGATTATAAGCTACTAATGTAAAGTGTGGAAACTGGGGAGAGCTGCTCAACTGGCTTTTCCAAGCTGGGGAAAGCTGGCTTCAGCACGACCCTGCCTATGTAGGCTCCGGGGATGCAGAGCTCAAAGGCACAGACTTTGCATTTAAGAGACCTACAAGCTAGTGACAGAAATGACTTCATCTAGCTGTGACCTAGGAGTGCATTTGGTTCTAAGAAAAGACCCATACCTGAGTGCGAGGATGTGACTTATTGGGGTTGGCAATGGAGAAAAGCAGAGGGAAGGGAATGCCAAACAGAGTAGCTGCAAACCTGTGCAACTAGGAGAGATGATAAACACAGCCATGAAGTTGTCCAGTCTGACTGGAGCAGAGAGGACAAGGCTGATTCAGGAAGACTGACGTGAGAGATATGTGGTAGCCGAACACAATCACAAATTTGGGCCTAATTTCAAAGGCAGTAGGAAATGGTTAAAAGATTTTTAGCAGGGAAGCGATGTTGTGATATTTAATCTGAGGGAAGTGTAGAAAAATGGATTATGTCAGGTCAAGGATGGGGATAATGATTAGAAACATGCCCAGATAGCTGACAAAAAATAGTAATGGTATGAAGTATTGACTTAAAAGCATGAGATCTAAAATTTGGAAAAGAGAACTTTATTTCTTTCAAGGGGTTGCAACCTGCAGGCTGGGAAGTGAAGCCTCCTGCTGAGACCAAAAGCAGGCACTTAGAGGGGAGGAAAGGTAGAACAGGAATTTTATACCAAACAGGAAATATACATATTCAACAGGTTTTAGGAGGAGCTATGAATATTCATAAAGGGAGGTCATGCCATCATGGCAAGGAAACATACATGTTACATACATCCTATGTTCACTTTGGGGTGGAGACGTAGCATTAAAATGCAATAAAATTAGTCTCTTCATCAAAAGGTGAAATTTAGGACACAGGTGCTTTGTGGGTACAGGCTTCATAAACCAGCCAGACCTAATTTGTGGTTGGTGGTTATTTATCAGGAAAGAATGCTTTGTGAAACTGCAAAAAGGGAGGGGAATTGGCCATAATATCAAGTGGTTGGCTGAAGTCAGCAGAGGAGTGAGTTTTCCACTCTTTGTTTTCCAAGGCTGGTTTCTATTTATCTCTTAGGAAAAAAGTCTGGCAACAGGTAGCAAGGAAGGAGGGTGTACTGAGAGGCATGACCAACCTCCTGTCCTGTGATGGCCCAGAAATTTAGTTTTTAAAGTTTTTCTGGAGTCTTCTTGGCCAAGAGGGGAGTTCAGTCGGTCAGGGAACTTGGGGTTTTATTTTTGTTTTCACAGAAGGTAGTGACGTTGGAAAATAGGGAGGGTACATATCTAAGTAATGTCAGAAACGTTAGAATAGATGGCACAAGGAGGGAGAAAAATAGGGCATGGTGAATAACTGGATCTACAAAGTAAGAGGGACTGATGAGTTAGGATGTGCAGATTGGTGACAGTGACATTCATCTTGTTAGGAAAGAGTCCCTACAATAACTAACTTGGAGAGCTTTTTTAAAATGTTAATTCCTGGACTTCACCCTAGAGGCTGATTTTAGTAAGTGGAGTGGGGCCTCTGAATCTGTATTTTAAAATCACCCCAGTGGAGTCCACTGCATAAATCTGAGTCCATACTTTCATTCCTTATGTTTCAGGCATCATTCTAGGTGCAGGAGATGCTGTGGTGAAGGAAAGTCCCTGCCTTTTAGAGCCTTTCAGTAGGAGAGACAGAAAATAAAACAAATATATACAATAATGTTTAGGTTCCAATACGTTCCATGAAGAAAACACATGGGGATGGAGATTGTTGGAAGGTGAGGATAGGGTTGCTATTTTAGATAAGGTAGTTAGAGAACCCTCTCTGAAAAGGTGACAAGCTGAGACATAACAATAAGTGAAATAGTTTGAGAAACACTGAGTTACAAAATATAGAAATAGTAACAGAATGCAATTTATCAATGGCAGGGATAAAGGAGTGGTAAGTTCTGTTTTGGCATGAGTTAAAGCTCTCTGTTAGAGATCTGAGTAGAGATAGCCAATAAATCATAGGATATAACTGTTCAAGGCTCATGGAACAGATCTGGGCGTGGGATCTAGATTGGGAGATATCAGGCTATGGATGGTGGTTGAAGCCGTGAGAGTGTATGGTGGAAGAATAGGGGCTAAGAAAGAAACCCAGGGAGGAAACACTCTTCTGAGGCGGGTAAAGGAAAGGACCCTGGGAGGCAAAGTGACAGGCAACAGAGAGGTAGGAAGAAAACCAGTAGGCAGTGCTGCCAGTGAAAAAGACAGGTTTGAGGAGGGATATGGAAACAAGTTCAAGGGCTGCTCAGAGGTCAAATGAGATAGTGTTTGGCAAGAGAAGGTAATTTTCCATCTTGATGAGCGGCCTCAGAGTGGGAGGGTTGGTGGGGTGGGACTTGGAGTATAACAGAGGATTCAATGGGAGGTGAAAAGTGGAGAAAGTTGTGGTAAAACTGCCCATTGAAAAAGCAGAAGAGAAGTCACGGAGTGGTGAAAGAAGGGCATAGGAATGAGGGAGAATTTTTTAAGGTAGACTTGAACATGTATAGTTGTCAAGGAAAAAAACAGGGCCAGGCCCAGTGGCTCATACCTGTAATCCCAGCACTTTAGGAGGTCGAGGTGGGTGGATTACCAGACTCCAGGAGTTCAAGACCAGCCTGGACAATATGGCAAAACCCCGTCTCCTCAAAAAACACAAAAAATAGCCAGGTGTGGTGGCATGCACTTGTAGTCCCAGCTACTCAGGAAGCTTAGATGAGAGGATCACTTGAGCCCAGGAGGTAGAGGATATAGTGAGCTGAGATCATGCCCACTGTACTCTAGCCTGGGTGACAGAATGAGAATGTGTCACCAAAAAAAAAAAAAAAAAAAATAGCCAATGAAGGAAAGATGATGGAGAGAGAGAAGGGGAGATAATTAAGACACTGACAAAGGACAGGGACTGTGATCTCTTCCGTGAGACCAGAAGACAGGGTAGATATTCATGCAGAAACAGTGCTAGGTAAGTTTGGGAGGAAGTGGATTTCCAACCCAAGAACCTTTATTTTACTTGATATGGAGGTTAAAGTCATTTGCAAAGAATGAAGCAGGTAGGAGGCTAGGAAGAGCTGGTAGAGTGGCAAAACTATGAAGAACGTGGACTTAAAAATAGGTTAGTGAGGTGGCAGGACCACAGTGTGATGGTTGGGTCGTGGTTGAGCCAAGTTGAAGGCCCTCACTTTGAGGGCCACCAGTTTGCCCAAGAATTCGTGTTTCTCTAACAAAATTTAGTATCTCAAGAAGTTTAAAAAGGTGGAGAATTAGATAGATCAGTGTTGGGGTTTTGCTATATGCATTTGGAGAAGAAAGGAGAGATAATTGACACTTTCTTTTTTTTATACTTTAAGTTCTGGGAAACATATGCAGAGCGTGCAGGTTTGTTACATAGGTATACATGTGCCATGGTGGTTTGCTGCACCCATCAACCTGTCATCTACCTTAGGTATTTCTCCTAATGCTATCCTTCCCCTTTCCTCAACCCCCACCGAGCAGGCCCTGGTGCGTGATGTTCCCCTCCCTGTAGCAATATGTTCTCATTGTTCAAATGTCACTTATGAGTGAGAACATATGGTGTTTGGAACATATGCTGTTCCTGTGTTTGCTGAGAATGATGGTTTCCAGCTTCATCCATGTCCCTGCAAAGGACATGAACTCATCCTTTTTTATGGCTACTTAGTATTCCATGGTGTATATGTGCCACATTTTCTTTATCCAGTCTAACATTGATGGGCATTTGGGTTGGTTCCAAGTCATTGCTATTGTGAATAGTGCTGCAGAAAACATAAGTGTGCATGTGTCTTTATAGTAAAATGATTTATAATCCTTTGGGTATATACCCAGTAATGGGATTTCTGGGTCAAATGGTATTTCTGGTTCTAGATCCTTGAGGAATCACCACACTGTCTTCCACAATGGTTGAACTAATTTACATGCCCACCAATAGTGTAAAAGTGTTCCTGTTTCTCCACATCCTCTCCAGCATCTGTTGTTTCCTGACTTTTAAATGATCCCCATTCTAACTGGTGTGAGATGATATCTCATTGTGGTTTTCATTTGTATTTCTTTAATGACCAGTGATGATCTTTGTTTCATATGTTTGTTGGCTGTATAAATGTCTTCTATTGAAAAGTGTCTGTTCATATCCTTCACCCACTTTTTGATGGGGTTATTTGTTTTTGTCTTGTAAATTTGTTTAAGTTCCTTGTAGATTCTGGATATTAGCCCTTTGTCAGATGGATAGATTGCAAAAATTTTCTCCCATTCTGTGGGTTGCCTGTTTACTCTGATGATAGTTTCTTTTGCTGTGCAGAAGCTCTTAATTTAATTAGACCCTGTTTGTCAATTTTGGCTTTGTTGCCATTGCTGTTGGTGTTTTAGTCATGAAGTATTTGCCCATGCCTATGTCCTGAATGATATTGCCTATGTTTTCTTCTAGGGTTTTTATGGTTTTAGGTCTTACATTTAAGTCTTTAATCCATCTTGAATTAATTTTTGTATAAGGTGTATGGAAGGGTACAGTTTCAGCTTTCTACATATGGCTAGCCAGTTTTCCAAACACCAACTATTAAATAAGGAATTGTTTCTCTATTTCTTGTTTTTGTCAGATTTGTCAAAGATCAGATGGTTGTAGATGTGTGGTGTTATTTCTGAGGTCTCTGGTCTGTTCCATTGGTCTATGTATCTGTTTTAGTACCAGTACCATGCTGTTTTGGTTACTGTAGCCTTGTAGTATAGTTTGAAGTCCAGTAGTGTGATGCCTCCAGCTGTGTTCTTTTGGCTTAGGATTATCTTGGCTATACAGGCTCTTTATTGGTTCCATAGGAAATATAAAGTACTTTTTCTCTAATTCTGTGAAGAAAGTCATTGGTAGCTTGATGGGGATAGCATTGAATCTATAAATTACTTTGGGCAGTATGGCCGTTTTCATGATATTGATTCTTTATATCCATAAGCATGGAATGTTTTTCCATTTGTGTCCTCTCTTATTTCCTTGAGCAGTGGTTTGTAGTTCTCCTTGAAGCGATCCTTCACATCCCTTGTAAGTTGTATTCCTGGGTATTTGATTCTCTTTGTAGCAATTGTGAATGGGAGTTCACTCATAATTTGACTCTCTGTTTATCTACTCTTGGTGCATTGGAATGCTTGTGATTTTTGCACTTTGATTTTGTGTCCAGAAACTTTGCTGAAGTTGCTTATCAGCTTAAGGAGTTTTTGTGCTGAGGCAATGGGGTTTTCTAAATATATAATCATGTCATCTGCAAACAGAGATAATTTGACTTCCTCTCTTCCTATGTGAATATGCTTTATTTCTTTCTCTTGTCTGATTGCCCTGGCCAGAACTTCTAATACTATGTTGAATAGGAGTGGTGAGAGAGGGCATCCTTGTCTTGTACCGGTTTTCAAAGGGAATGCTTCCTTCCAGCTTTTGCCCATTCAGTATGATATTGGCTGTGGGTTTGTCATAAATAGCTCTTATTATTTTGAGATATGTTTCTTCAATACCTAGTTTATTGAATGTTTTTAGCATGAAGGGCTGTTAAATTTTATCAAAGGTCTTTTCTGCATCTATTGAGATAATCACGTGGTTTTTGTCGTTGGTTCTGTTTACGTGACGGATTACATTTACTGATTTGCATATGTTGAACCAGCCTTGCATCCCAGGTATGAAGCCGACTTGATCATGGTGGATAAACTTTTTAATGTGCTGCTGGATTTGGTTTGCCGATATTTTATTGAGGATTTTCACATTGACGTTCATCGGGGATATTGGCCTAAAATTTTCTTTTTTTATTGTGTCTTTGCCAGATTTTGGTATCAGGATGATGTTGGCCTCATAAAATGAATTAGGGAGGAGTCTTTCTTTTATATTTTTTGGAATAGTTTCAGAAGGAATAGTACCAGCTCCTCTTTGTACCTCTAGTAGAATTTGGCAGTTAATCTCTCTGGTTCTAGGCTTTTTGTTGGTTGGTAGTCTATTAATTACCACCTCCATTTCAGAACTTGTTATTGGCCTATTCAGGGATTTGACTGCTTCCTGGTTTAGTCTTGGGAGGGTGTATGTGTCCAGGAATTCATCAATTTCTTCTAGATTTTCTAGTTTATTTACAAAGAGGTGTTTATAGTATTCTCTGATGGTAGTTTGTATTTCTGTGGGATCAGTGGTGATGTCCACTTCATCATTTTTTATTGTGTCTGTTTGATTCTTCTCTCTTTTCTCCTTTATTAGTCTGGCTAGCAGTCTATCTATTTTGTTAATCTTTGCAAAAAAAACAGCCCCTGGATTCACTGATTTTTTGAAGGGTTTTTCATGTGTCTATCTGCTTCAGTTCTTCTCTGATCTTAGTTATTTTTTGTCTTTTGCTAAATTTTGAATTTGTTTGCTCTTGCTTGTCTAGTTCTTTTAATTGTGATGTTAAGGTGTCGATTTTAGATCTTTCCAGCTTTCTCCTGTGAGCATTTAGTGCTATAAATTTCCCTCTACACACTGCTTTTGCTGTGTCCCACAAATTCTGGTACATTGTGTCTTTGTTCTCATTGGTTTCAAATAACTTATTTATTTCTGCCTTCATTGCGTTATTTACCCAGGAGTCATTCAGGAGCAGGTTGTGCAGTTTCCATGTAGTTGTACAGTTGTATGTGTGTGTAGTTGTGCAGAGCCAGCAGGCAGGAGTATTTAAGTCTGCTAAAGCTGCACCCATAGTGGCCCCTTCCCCCATGTGCTCTGTCCCAGGAGATGGGAGTTTTATCTATAAGCCCCTGACTGGGGCTGCTGCCTTTTTTTCAGGGATGCCCTGCTCAAAGAGGAGGAATTTATAGAGGCAGTCTGGCTACCATGGTTTTGAGGCACTGTGGTGGGCTCTGCTCAGTCTGAACTTCTAGAGGCTTTGTTTACACTGTGAGGGGAAAATCACGTACTCAAGCCTCAGTAATGGTGGACATCCCTCTTCCCATCAAGCTTGAGTGTTCCAGGTCAACTTCAGACTGCTGTGGTGGCAGTGAGAATTTCAAGCCAGTGAATCTTAGCTTGTTGGGCTCCATGGTCTTGCTCCTGCTGAGCAAGACCACTCGGCACCCTGGTTTCAGCCCCCTTTCCAGGGGAGTGAACGATTCTGTCTCATTGGCATTTCAGGTGCCACTTGGGTATGGAAAAAACTCCTGCAGCTAGCTCAGTGTCCACCCAAATGGTGCCCAGTTTTGTGTTTGAAACCCAGGGCTCTGGTGGTCTAGGCATCCAAGGGAATCTCCTGGTCTGTGGGTTGCGAAGACCATGGGAACGCATAGAATGTGGGCCAGATAGCACCATCTTTCATGGCAGGGTCCCTCACAGCTTCCCTTGGTTAGGGGAGGGAGTTCCCCAACCCCTTGCACTTCCTGGATGAGGCAATATCCCACCCTGCTTCTGCTCACCCTCCATGGGCTACACCCACTGTCTAACCAGTCCCAATGAGATGAGCCAGGTACTTCAGTTGGAAATGCAGAAATCACCTGCCTTCTGCGTTGGTGTCACTGGGAGCTGCAGATCAGAGCTGTTCCTATTTGGCCATCTTGCCCAGGAATTCCCAATTGAAACTGTTTTATTTTTTATTTATTTTTATTTTTTATTTTTTTTTTTTGAGACAGAGTCTCGCTCTTTCACCTAGGCTGGAGTCCAGTGGCATGATCTCGGCTCACTGCAAGCTTCGCCTCCTGGGTTCAAGCGGTTCTCCTGCCTCAGCCTCCTGAGTAGCTGCGACTACAGGTGCCCGCCACCATGCTCGGCTAATTTTTTATATTTTTAGTAGAGGTGGGGTTTCACCGTGTTAGCCAGGATGCAGGATGATCTCAATCTCCTGACCTGTTGATCAGCCCCCCTCGGCCTCCTAAAGTGCTGGGATTACAGACGTGAGCCACTGCACCCAGCCCCCACTTGACACTTTTAAAGTAAGTTACCTGTGCTTCTGGAAGGGCAGCCTCTTGTCGTGGGACGATCATTTGGTCCAACCCACCCTCTAGGAGTGTCTGGCCTGATCTGAGGACTGCTGGCATCATAATCACCCTGGAGTTTGTAACAGGAGCAGTGAATCTCTGAGGGACAGAGCCTAGGAGTTTGCATTTTACAAGCTTCCTATACCATTCTAGTGTACATAACAATTTAAATATTGCTGCTTTCTGAGTCCTAAAATCCCTCCCCATCATCCTGATACATCAGTACCCCTTTTGCAACACCCACCAATGAACAGCAGCTGGCAGTAGATGATGCTTCTGGCCAGCAGCTCCAGAGGAAAGCCTCCTCTCCTCTCTGTCCCTGCAGTGTAGTTATGTCAGTCCCTAAGCTTGACCGAATGCCCCAGAAACACCACCGCTCTCTGCCAAGAGTGCTGTGTGTCAATATCTGATCAATACCAAGAGGGGATTCCCCCTTTCCCCTCCCCCTGGCATCCTGCCCATGGGCCCCTCTGGTCCTTTGCCTTGTTTAGGCCTTCCCAGCATGGCTGCAGGAATGTAAGATGGCCTCACACGTTCCCTGAATAGCTGAGGGGGTCCAGCCACTCGCCTTGCTCCCGGAAAGTCCCTTCCCTGGCTGTGCTCTTTTCCATTTTCCCACTGGCTCTGCCCCTGCAGTTTCAGCAAATCCCACTCCCCCGCGGCTCCCAGCCACCCCTTCATGGACCAGAGAGCTGGGAATTTAAGAGGCAGAATTAATTAGGTAAATGTCAGGCGGGCATGAGTCACCAAGGCCCTGAGTATTTTAGTGGATTACAAATGGGAGACCTCACAGCAAGAAGGAGCCTGAGACAGTGTCAGCCACCCCCCATAGGTGCTGATCCCTGCTCCTGGATCAGTGCTGCATGCAGCTTTCCAGAGACCCAGCAGATTTGCAGCCAGGACTGGGTGTGGGCAGGGGATGTGACCCCAGCAACTGAGGGAATCCTTATCAGTCTTTTGGATCATTGGGTGCTGAAATATGCAACCAAGCAAAACCAGAAGTTTGTGTAGGCTATAAAACTGAGAGGATTCTCAGAGCTGAAGAGAAACTTCACCCAGGCTGTAAGGAAACCAGCAACCTGCCCATCCTGAATTCTTTTTTGATATTTTTCTAGACTCAATGAGCCTTATTCTTATCCAGTTATTCTCTAAGATGGGGAGCAGGGGGCATCAGGTAAGTGACTGCCATTTTCTCATGGGATCCCCAGGCTTATAAGAAGAGCTGAGTCCTTTCTCCCCACGAATCTGCCCTCCCACACCCCATCCAGTCCTCCTGCCAAGCTCACCCTGCTGATCAGGCAATAATTGTCAAAGTAACATAAAAACCAGGAGGAATCTTCCAGATGGATTTTTCCTGATGGATTTTTCCCACCTTTCAATGAGTTTTATTCATTTACTCATCTAGCCAAATTATTGAATATGTAGTGGTATGCTACGTACTATTGTCAAATGACTCTGTCATGAATCCTGCTCCTGGTAGTTTTAATCTATGAAGGGAGTCAGAATGTGCTCATCCTAAACTATAATACAAGGTAGAGTGGTGCAAATATCATAAGAGATACAGGGGTTGTGTGTGGGAGGGGGTGTGGTTATGACTGATCAGAAAGAGGAGAGATTATATCAGATTAGGCTGCACAAAGAATACAGACCTTCAGTTAAAGGATGAATGAGAACTGGAGACCAATAATATACAACACAGTGACTATAGTTATTAACGCATATACCTGAAGTTTGCTAAGAAAGTAGATCTCAAGTATTCTCATCACAAAAAACATGGTAATTGCTTGAGGCAATGGATATGTTAACTTGCTTGGTTGTATTAATTATTTCATAGTATATACATACACATATCAAAACATTACATTGTATACCCTAAATGTGTACAATTTTTATTTGTCAATCATACCTCAGTAAAGCTGAAAAAAATTACTGGGAGGTCCCAAGGGAAAGCTTGTAGTGGGAGGTAGTGTTTGAAGCAGTTGGGCTTGCAAGCATGACTCTCCAGTCAGAGAGGCTGGACCTCATCTCTGAGAGCAGAGTTTGTGGGTGGCAGAGCAGGACTAGTGATAGAACTCTATTCTCCTGAATCCCACTCCAGGGATATTTAGGCATTAGATGGTGAGTTTTGCTCCAGCAGGCAGTTCAACCTAACACAACTGATGAAGTATTTACAACACTCAGTACCAAGCTGGGTCTGATGAAGTATCTTTCCTCAAAGAACTCCAAGCCCAGAGAAGTCAAAAACTTCTTGGTAATAGGCACCACCTTCTCCCTGGCCACACAAGTGAGGCCTTAGGAGTCTCCTTTTCCTCTTTCGATACCCTCCCTTTCCTTCTTACTTCCTACATTGAATTGATCACCAATTGTTGTTGGTTCTGCCTCGTTAAAAATTCTATCAAGATGTACTTATTGGACATCTCTGTTAGGTTCTGGGAAACAAAGATGAATAAGGCACAATCTCAAGGAGTCAATGATTAATGATGGAGGCAGATTTGTAAACCAAAAACATGGTGTGATGTGATAGGTGAACAATACATCACAGCAGGAATGCTGTGGGAACACAAAGGGAGTCATGAACTCAGCCTGGCAGGGATTCAGAACGGGTGCCAACAAATGGTTTTCTAGTTCATCCCACCCCTCCATCTACAATGCTATGTGTGCCATCACTCTAAGCTTTTGACAACTGGACTATTGCAAATGCCCCTTAATGGTCTTCTTGTCTCCACACTGGCCCTCTGCCTATATATTCTCCACACTGCTGCTGGGTCTTTTAAAAGTGCAAACTCACCTGTGACATTCCTCACCCTACTTAAAGTTCATCAGTGGCTTAGGATAAAACCTAAATGCCTGTTCTAGCACACAAGGCTGGTAATAATATGGTCTCTGCTTACTTTCTCAAACTTTTAATAGATATGAACCCTTACCCCAGCACACAAAACATCCCCACTTATTTGTAACTGACTTTGCACATGCTGTTCTCTTGATCTATAATGCTATCCCTACTTATCCCCCTGAGGAATCACCACTTTTCTTTCAAGACTTCATTAAAGTTCACTTCCTGAAGCCTGCCCTCTGGTCTTCAGGCGTAATTCCTGGCTCCATCTTTGGTCTTTTCATGGTACTGCAAACATTCTCTATTACCCTCATCTGTCTGTTCTGGACAGCAATGGTCCATTAGACACAAGTTTATTCCCAGATAGTGAGCGTTCTGTCGACAGAGGCTCTGTCTTATGCATCTTTATACCTGTGCTGCCCAGAACAGTGTCTGACACATAATAGACACTTGATAAAAGACTGTCACATAAATGTAATTAAATAATCGGAAAAGGAGTGTGTTATCAGATACTTTAGCTTTAAAGAAAATCCTCTACAAATTACATGGAAATTCTGTGGAAAGCAACTGGGCAACTAAAAGTATATTGAGATGACTTGGTCTTGGCATTACCCCTTAGTTTTTATTTTAAGATTTTTCCTTCATCTATGATTAACAGCACATAACTTGAGACACCCATTTATTGCTAGAACAAGGCATTGGGTATTCTATTGCTTCAGAACATCCCCAGAGATATGATATGCCATGTCCTCTCTGTTCCAAATCTGGCAATTTCATTAATAGCTTTGTGATTTGGGTGATTTAACCTCTCACAGTCTTGGTTTCCCTTATGTAATAAAATTGTCAACCTGTGGTGAGTTCAATAATGTCCCCTGTATTTGTCCGTTTTCACACTGCTAATAAAGACATACTCAAGACTGAGTAATTTATAAAGAAAAAGAGGTTTAATGAACTCACAGTGACATGTGGCTGGGGAGGCCTCACAATCATGGCAGAAGGTGAAAGACATTGTCACATGCCTCTGTGTAAAGAGACCACTAAACAGGCTTTGTGTGAGCAACAAGGGGTGGGGCCATTTTATAGGATTTGGGTGGGTAGTGGAAAATTACAGTCAAAGGGGTTTTCTTCTCTTGCAGGCAGGGGTGGGGGTGACAAGGTGCTCAGTGGGGGAGTTTCTGAGCCAGGAGAAGGAATTTCACAAGGTTAATTGCTCAGTTAAGTGGGGCAGGAACAAATCACAATGGTGGAATGTCACCAGTTAAGGCAGGAATTGGCCATTTTCACTTATTTTGTGATTCTTCACTTGCTTCAGGACATCTGGATGTATACATGCAGGCTTGGGCTCAGAGGCCTGACAGACATGTCTTACATGGTGGCAGGAAAGAGAGAACTTGTGCAGGGGAAACTTCTTTATAAAACCAACAGATCTTGTGAGACTTATTCACTATCATGAGAATAGCACAGGAAAGACCCGCCCCCATGATTCGGTTACCTCCCACTGGGTCCCTCCCATGACACATAGGAATTGTGGGAGCTATAATTCAAGATGAGATTTGGGTAGGGACACAGCCAAACCATATCACCCCTTAAAATATATGTCTACCTAAGACCTCAGAATGTGACCTTATTTGGTAAGGGCCTTTCTAGATGTCATTAAGATAAGGATCTCAAGATCATGATGGATTAGGATGGCCCCTAAATCCAATGATAGGTTTCCTATAAAAGATAAAAATAAGAGACACAGGTACAGAGGAGAAACACAGAGAGAAAGACTTTATGAAGAAAGGATAAGTAGCAGTGATGTATGTAGAGGTCAAAAAATGCTGGGATTCCCAGCAGCCACCAGAAGCTAGGAAAAAGGGATGAAAGAAATGCTCCCTCATAGTCTCCAGAAGGAGGGCACCCTGCTGGCAGCTTTGTTTCAGATTTCTGGCCTCCGGAACTATGAGATAATGAATTTCTGTGTTAAGCCACCTAGTCTGTGGTGACTTATGGCAGTCACAGGAAATTAATACACAGCCTTACCGGGCCCACAGAGTCTTGAGAAGATCAAAGGAGGTGGCGTACATGGAGGTGCTGGGCCACAGAGCTGGGGGTGGAGGAGCTGAGCTCTGAGCCCAGCCCCATCTAGCAGAGCAGCTCTTTTTTCTCTGGATCTGAAGGGCGCCTGTTCTAGGTCCCAGGTGACCTTTCCTCTGCAGAATACACTGGACTCACAGGAGAAGCATGCTCAGCTAGGCCTTTAGTGCTTCCTTGAGAAATAACTCCCTCTCTTCAAAGTGTTTTGAGAGCTCAAGCCACAGGTACCCTGATGACAAAGGTCTCAGGCTCTGATCCTTTTGGTTACTTCTGGAGGGTGCTTCTTTCATCGTCAATTTCTGGCTCTTGGGCCTAGGTTAAATTTATTTAGTCTATAACTTTGTTCTCCTGGCTGCTCAGCTGGGCCCCTCTGAGCACTTTGGCCTGGGATGGTAAGGGACCTGGTTACCTCCATCCCCCAGGATGACTGAGTTTTCATTATTATATACAGCATCCCAGACTCAGCAGACAGGCCCTCTATAAATGGGCACAGTCATTGTGTTGCTACCAAGAAGAAGCCTGCCTCAGCACCAACTTGGGCTTGGCCTTGAGGGCTTGAGAGTGCCATTTGCAAAGCAACCACTGTCAGCATAGTGCTGGTGTGATGCAGGTCTTGAATCCCAAGGAGGGGCTTGCAAGGGCAAGACAGGACCTGATGCTCATAGGAGGGTCGGGGAGAGACAGCTTGCTGGAACAGGAAGGTTGGGGTCAGGGCTGAAGCATAAACTCAGTCATCCAAGCTAAGCATACTGCATAGAGGACAAGGACAGAGATAGAGTAGACCTCAAGAACCCTATTATTAGAAGGGGGAATCTTGGGGAAATGGTACAGAGGAATAACCAAGCAGCCCTGTGGTGAGCATTGATTCTAGGTCATGGTTGTCAGATGAGTGATTTGGAACCCAATACAAAAGCCCAGTGGCTGTGGTCATTGTGGGAGCAATGTCATGAGGTGAGGGGGTTTGTGCAGTTTCTAAGCTGTACCAGATGGAGGCTAGGGAGACCTGACAATACTTAAGTTGTCAGTCCTTCCACATACTGATAGTTTCTTTTTTACCCAGCTGATGTTTGTCCTCATCATTAATTGTTATGGGGACAAAGGAGAGACTACAGGCAAGGAGACAGGGAGAACCATTAAAAGGCAAGGGCCAGATCAGAGAAATGGTGGCTTAAATTATAACAGTGAAGGCAGGATAGAGAGAGAGAATAGTTGGGATATTCTTTGTGGGTAAAATGAATGAATAAAATGAAAAGAGGATTAGTTATGAGGTGTAAAAATAAGGGGCAACAAGGATGACTCCAAGAATTTTGGCATAAGCACATGTGTGAATCACAGGGCTATTTCTTGAGCCAGGAAACATTGAGGTAGAGAAGACTGGTCTCCAGGGATATAACTGGAGTTTGGTTTCACACATGTTAGCTTTGAGATGTCTATTAGACATTCAAGTGTGAAAGTAACCATAAGCATTGGATATATGGGTCTGGATGTGTGGAAGAGGCTGGGTTCTGAGGTGAAAATTTGGGAGTCCTTGATAGTGGGTGATGTCATTCAGGGAGTAAAGGTGGGTAGAGAAGAGACCCAAAGACCAGAAGCTCTCTTCTACATTTAGAGATCTGGAAGAACAGGAAAATTCAGCGAAAGAGTGTTATTTTAAACCTGGCCTCCCCGTTTTTCTCACCTGCCTAGCCCCTGTAGGCATTTGGGTGGTTAACCACACCAGCCCTGGAGTCAGACACACTCAACTTAGAGATCCAGCTCCATCTTTTAACAATGTGAAAATGTTGGCCATTTAACCTCTCTTCAATTTCTCTCCTTCTTTTTTTTCTTTCTTTCCTTCCTTCCTTCCTTTTTTGTTTCTTTCAAATTTGGATAATAGCCCCTACTTCCACAGGAATTTGTGAAAATTAAAGGTGAAAATACATCCAAATCACTCAAAATCTGGCACATGAGAAGTGCTCATTAAATTTTAGCTATTGTTAACAATGCTATGAAAAATGCTTTATAAATTATAATGTGCTGAGGGATTCTACTGCTACTACCATCATTATTTTACAGATTCTCAGAACCTGTATATTTTTTGGGTACATGATCATTAAGATGACTTACTGATACATATGACATCTTAAATAAGAGCATCTGAAGATGTCCTCTCAGTGATCTTGACAAAGCTCATTCAATTTGTTCCTGGATACTTCTGTTGCCCCAATAATATGATCATTTCACATGCTTAATAAAGGCAGAAGAGGCTAAGGTAGATAGGAGAGATTTTCCATAATCAGCCTCCAAAAGTACAGCCAAAATAGAGTTTCAAACTCTTTAATGAGATTTCTGAAACAGAAGATTCTGGAAGAAGGTTTACCAAGGCACCTCTGTAGTTGGGTGTCACCTTCTCTGGGAACTATTCTACCCTCCCCAGGACTTCATGGAAAGCTTGAGGATTCTTTAGGAACATCAGCTTCTCTTCCTGGTGTCTATGAAAATAGGAACAGCAACAGGTCTCGGCTGATTTGAGTGAATAGTCTGCCGCTGCTTATCTCAATAATTAGAGTTCAAGAAGCTTGACTAGGGATCTGGAAGGCTTTCAGAGAACAGGCATCCTAGTCCAAAGTCAGATACCTCAATTCCCTCCTGGCATTCCACTAAATTCTGTCAGAAGCTGAGCCATGTCTCATGGCTGAAGAATATCCAATTTGTCACCAGAATGGCAACTGGAAGTGAAACATACCTCTTGGAATCTATCATAGCCTTCGACAATCTTTTATTTTCACAGAGTAAGGGGAATAGAGGATATTCTAAGTCCAGTAGAGTTACCCATATAGGCAGTGTAAGGGGAAAGGCAGGTAGTTTTGAAGTCTGAAGCAGGAATCAGCAGACACTGAGTACCTCAGACCCAGCTCTTCTATGGCAAGAACTCTCTGTTCTAAAAATCAAGATGGTTCCAAAATAACCCAAAGTTTTAATTTTATATTATCTATTGGCTATTAACCAGCTATTCTAATGACCCATTGTGAAATTGTTTAATAATTCAGTTAGTATGGAACAGTAGCTCTTATCCCTGGCTGAACTTTAGAATTTAATGGAGAACTTCTGAAAAATATTGTTACCCAGATCATACCTCCAAAGATTCTGCTTTAATTGGTCTGCTGCCAGCCCCAGTAACTGATATGTTTTTAAAGCTCCCCTAGTGATGCTGTTTTGCAGCTGGGGCTGAGAGGTACTAGTATAGAGAATACCTAATCCCAGCCTAATTGTCCTGTTTAGATAACTGGCTTGATCTGGCTGCTGTTGGTTGATTAATTTCTCAGCAGTTGACCCACAAGAAACAATTGGCTGTTCACACATGACCTAGGGATCCATAACCTTACCTTCAGCAGAGACTTAAAGAGACTTCTTCGAAAGAGGAAGTCATGTACAATCCAGGGAAACTAGCCTCACATAAAAGATGTGTGAATTCCAGATCCACTGCTGAATTTGGATATTTTAATTTTTAGATGCAAATCAGAGAAAATGGAGCATTCCCAGGATGAGTCAGAGCACCTCACTCTGAAAAAAAAAAAAACAGTGCTTAAGGCAGGACCTTGGAGAAAGACATACCTCCTCAGCAGAGAAGAATCTAGCAGCTCTCTTCTATAATAATTACAAATAATTATATTTTCTAGTTCTTGATCTGATGCTTTGAAATCTAGGGATTTCCTCATCCTGTAGGGACTGCCTCTCTCAGGGTTAGCCAATTCCTAAAGATGGTAAAGGACTGGCCTGCAAGCATGTGTTTTACATGCAAACCATCCAATCCAGAGCCCACATCCCCAACTATCTCCTCTGTGCAGTTCTCACATGCAGGGCCACCATTCCCCTGCCTACTCACCCCAGGACCAGAAACCAGAAAACTAGGAACATCCCTAGAAACCACTAAAATTATTCAAACTAGCCCATTCTAAGTGTGCTTACCTTACCTTGCCCATTTCTTCCCAGAGAAATTACAATAAAAGCTTTTCCCATGTTTTCCTCCCATTCCCTCTGCCTCTCTACTGACCCTGGTACTTTCTTCTGTGGCCCCTCCTTTGCAGTATGTTAGTATAACAAGTTCTCTTTTTCAGTGGTGGTTGTCTCCCAATCTACCGGCCTTGCAATACCAGAATAATAATTATAATTATAATAACTTCTTTCTTAAATCACTTTCCCAAGTCTGAAGAAATAAAAAAACCAGGAGTCAAGCCAAAAGCAACTAGGAAGGAAATGACCCTCTTGCTCTATGGATGGGGGGTTTGGGGTAGAGGGGTTGTGTTGAGAATTGCCTTGGAGATCCATGAGTTTTAAACCCTAAAAAGGATCCCAACAGTGAGAACTTGGTCTATGGATGTTTACCTAGCAGAAAACTGCCCTCTGTGGCAGAAACCTTTGTTGCTTCTTTCCAGGTAGAAGTCAGTAAGTCAGTGGTACAACCGCATGTGTCAAGGAACCATTGATAAATGTGCCTGAATTATACTGTATTCATCCGTTCTCATGCTGCAATAAAGAACTACCTGAGACTGGGTAATTTATAAAGAAAATGGGTTTAAATGACTCACAGTTCCACAGGCTATACAGGAGGCATGGCTGGGGAGGTCTCGGGAAACATACAGTCAAGGTGGACAGGTGAAGGGGAAACAAGTATATCTTCACATGGTGGCAGGAAAGAGAGGAGAAGGAAGTTCTACACACTTTTGAACAACCAAGTCTCATGAGAACTCATTCATTATGAGAAGTGCAAGGGGGAAATCTGCCCCCATGATTCAGTTACTTCCCACTAGGCCCCTCCTTCAACATGTGGGGATTACAGTTTGACTTGAGACTTGGGTAGGGACACAGAGCCAAACCATACCATACGCTAAAGGAAGTGTGCCAAGGATAGGTCGTCCAATTAGTACAAAACAACCTCCACAGCAAAGCCCTCCTTGGGGCAATTTTGGAACCTGGAGCAAATTGCTCTTTGTGAAATCTGAGTTCAATGACTATCAAGGGGAACTTTGGAGGTACAAAAAAGGGGGAAACTGTCCCAAAGGACTAACATGCAGCTGGCAAGGTACATGTGGAAAGACAGTGAGATTAGACTACTAGGGGTCTTCTCAGTTTCTCTTGAGGGCCAAGAGCAGGTAAGAGCATAGTAAGTGCTATTAATAACAAGACATAATACATTAGCATCTGAGTCATGTGGAAATGAAATGCTACCCTCTTCTTTGCCCAGTGTCTCTCTGTGTTGCTGTTTCTAGCTACTTAGCACTTGGGATTGTAGGAGTCCCACACACAAAAAAATTTGAAAAATATGAGTCTTTGTCCCAGCTTGGTACATAGCTCTGATTCAAATGATGTACTAATAGGTTCTTCCCCCCTCCCCCCTGCTGAGAGTTGGTTTCTGGAACTTCTCGTAACTTAATAAATCTGGTGCTGAGTCTGAAAATGTGGGCTGCCATTCCTCAGGTTCTGATTCACACTAGATCAATCTGGCTTCTCAGTTCCTCATTTTCCTCATCTATTAAATGGAAAATATATTTAATTATCTACTTATTATATTGAATATCAAATGCATTTATATATGCAAATATTAAGAACAATGCTTAGTTCTTAGTACTTAGTAAGCATTCAATAAATATTAGCTCTCATTAACCACTAAGAAAACTACAAGGTGCTAAGATGTTAAGAAGTCACTCACTTGATTTTGTGAAGGGTAAACTGTTCTTGGACCTCACATGAAAGGTAGAAGTATTCAGTTATTTGTCTCAATTTTAGGGATGCTTAGGGTATGCCCCACAGGTCTCAGAAGCTACAGGTTAAATCAAGATCTGCTACTTTAGGAGTATTGTCAAAGTAAGATCGTTGAAGATCATCTCACCCCCTGGGACCTGACTAGGGCCACTCCACCTCCCTCAGAGTTAGCCAGGTTCTGGGAGCTCAGAAATCTTCAAGGCTGAGTCCATTTTGAAAATGGGCAAGAGCCAGGCTCAAAATCTATTCTGAGATATGGTAGCTTAGGACTCTGGAAAGCCCATTTCCTCCCCTCTTTGTCCAGCTAATTCCTTTGCCCCTGAGAACGTGATTCAGGTTGGCTCCTTAGCAAAGCATTCCATAACTGGCTCAGACCAAATTTGCTGTCCTTCTAGTCTTACTTCTGCTCTAATATTGCCCTGCCTCTCAGCTTGAATGGCACAGTTGAAATAAGACAACATATTACAGAGCACTGTACAGTCATTTTTCTGTTGACATATCTGTCCCATGAATTAGGCTGATTTGATCATGAGCTCCTCAAAGTCAGGGGCTTTGTCTCGTTCTTCTTTGTAGCCCCAGTGACTGTCAGAGTGCTGACACACTGCACAGTAAAAGCTGTATAGTAAATGCTAGGATAAGTGAAGGAATTAGAGAAGCCACTCTGAGCATCAATCTAAAAGTGAGAGAAATAATACTTCACAGTATTATTGTCTAGATGCAGTGAGATACTGTCTAATTGTGTACGAGATAATTATAGCTTAGGTGTGTCCTGGTGCTCATTGTCTGACACAGGTATCCCTTCAATCAGTGGTTATTTCCTTCCTTTCCCACAGGGTTCTTTTTCAAAGGTGACTTTGCCATCAGGGTCTCTAAGTCTGTCTTCTAGAGTACCTGGGAGGTCTGTATCCCCAAGACTGGAAACCTAGCTGGGCACCTCGCCCATAGTCCTCCAAGTGTGTGAAGACTTGCCTTCCTCCACCTCAGGGCAACTTTCTTAGACCCCTTAGCCACACATTCCCCAAATTATTATCTGAGACTTCATGTCTTATCATGGATTCTTGTCAAAGATTATTTCAGAGCCTATATTATTTCTTCTAAAAAATTGATGCTCTTCCTCCTCAAATTCGGTTAAATATTTTGGTGGAAACCTCAGCAATTAGGAAGATGTTCACCAGATACAACATGACCTTGCTAGCACTTTTTTGGACTCCAAGACTATTTCTGGACAGAAAAAGAATTATTTACTTGCACTAAAGAGCACCCTGTTTCACTGTAGCTATTTTAACCTGTCAGAAATATGAACGTTATTTTTTCTCTTCCTACCCCCTTTTTCTCAAATAATTTCCATCATATATTTGACATGGCCACTTGTAATGGAGGCAGACTGTGACTGTGGGCAATGTTGCTTAGTTAGACATTAGCTCTCTTCCAGGAAGGATGATGCGCCTATGTGATGGATGGCGGTCTGGGGAAAAATCAACCTAACCATGCCCCTGGGTATTTCCAGACAATCAAGTATATTGTAGATGGCTCTGGAATGGGATCCATACTCCCTTTATGGACTATCATACAATACTACTCCTGCCACATTAAGACCTTTGGAGGAATCTCAGGACTTAGCAGTCCTGCAGGAAGAACACAGCTGGAGAGCATTTTCTTCCATGCATTCTACTTGCCATTTGATGCAGGCTTGTTGGCATGCTGAAGATAATGCTGCTGATTTGCAGCTGTACACCACATAGGAAACTGCAATGAACTGCAAGGTACTCCAGATGCTGAATGTGCACCTAGCTTTCAAGTTTGCCTCAGGGCTCCAGAGGATGCTGGGAGTGATTGATTGTAACACAGTGAGGCAGTCACTGTACCTGCCAGCCTGCCAAGCATCTGGGTGCACACTAAAGGGGGGCCTGCTGCCTAGTGGTGGTGTCAGGAGTTAGATGAAAATACTACCTAATGATCCTGTGACGTGGCACAGAACATAACTCCCATGTCCTGGCTACATAGTAAGTGTGGTGCCACATGTGTTAATACCACCTAACTTCCTGGATTATACAAGGGCACCAGTAACAGGTCTTGTTCTACCCCTCCTAGAAACTACTATCACACATCCCAGCATATTGAGATGGGCTTCTCAGTGATTACTTGCAGCAGAATTCTGCTCTTTGAAAGACACTTTGAAAGGTAATAAAAAGCCACACATTGGGAAAATACATTTGCAAAGCATGTATCTCATAAATAACTTACATTTAGAATATATAAATCTCAAAACTCAAGAAGTAACCAAGTTTTTAAATGTGGAAAATATTTGCAGAGACCCTTCAAAAAAGATATACAAATGGTTCTTAAGCACATGAAAAGATGTTCAGTATCATTAGTCATGAGGGAAATGCAAATTAAAACCACAATAAAATATTACTACACACCTTTAGAATGGCTAAATTTCAAAAGAATACCCCAAGTGTTGGCAAAAATATGAAGGAACTGAAACTCTAATGCATTGCTGGTAGGAATGTAAAATAATATAATGGCTGTGGAAAACTTAGTTTCTTAAAAAGTTGAACACATGCCTACCATGTGATCCAGCTATTCCACTCCTAGGTATTACCCCAAACAAAAGCACATGTCCATACAACAACTTGCTCACTATTCATATCAGCTGAAGTTGCACTAGCTCTAAACTGGAAACAACCCAAATGTCTACCAACAGGTGAATAAATGAACAAATGGTGACATATCCATACAATGGAACACTACCCTAACAAGCAAGAAGTCACTAATACACACAACCACAGGGATGGATCTCAAAATAACTATACTGAGTGATAGTAGCCAGGCAAAAAAAGAGTACGTACTGTACGATTTCATTTGTATAAAATTCTAGAAAATGCAAACTAATGCATAGTAACAGAAGCAGATCTGTGCATGCTTGGAGATAAAGATAGGGAGAAAGGCACAAGGGAGGGGATTGCAAAGAGGGATGAGGAAACTTTAGGAGGTGACACATATGTTCATTATCTTGATAGGAGTGATGGCTTCACAAGTATTTAAAATGGCAAAATTTATAAAATTGTACATTCTACATATACACAGTTTTCAGTATGTTAATTATACCTTAATAAAACTGGAAGTGGCATCCCATGGGATACTTTTCTTGTGCATAGTTAGCAACAGTAATAGCATAATATTCCTACCATGGGAGCTCCTGGGGGTTCTGGATTAATAGGATATCACATGGTGAATCTCCAGAGCATTCTGAGCCTGCAGATTGTTTTTGAGGTAAAGAAAACATCCATGGAATTATCTGTTGACAACTTCGGTCACTCTGCCACACATGCAACCTAGTTCTGTGCCAAGTTCTCATGGGAACATGGTTTAGAGCCAAGGAGCTTCTAGTCTTTAAAGGGATGAAAGGGATCAGGATATGCTACCCCCACATATGCTACTTTGGAAAAGGGATAGTTTTGAGATGAAGGCAACTGAGAAGCTACAAATGCAGAAAGAGATTTCTGCCCTTATCTGCTTAAAAGCAAGGCATAAATTTGATTCTGTGAAGGTTTTCCCCTGTACCAGAAAAAGAAGAGGGGGACCCTTATCACCAGAGACAGAGAGTTGACACCAAGATGAGTTTGCATAAATGGCTTTACTAAAATAAGCCTTACATTCATTCCCTTATTTGCTAAGTCACTTCCCCATGATTTATTGTCCCTCAAAGTCCAAACTCACTTTCCTTTGTTAAATGTCTTTAAATCCCTGATTCTAACCACTTCTTTGGTTCTTACTTTTTTCTGTGAACTCCTGTGCATGTAAACATTAATGAACAGTATGTACTTTTTCTCCTGTTAATCTGTCTTTTGTTAGTCTAATTTGAAGGTCCCTAGTCACTAGTCATTGAACCTAACAGGGTAGAGGAGAAGTTTTTCCTCCCCAACAGGAGTTATGAATCAAGTGGAAAAAGCAAATCAGCCTCAGCATATAATGATTCAACCTTAAAATATATTACTTGGTAGACTTAGCTCTTGGTTCAATTCCATATGCTGATTGAAATTATTTCATGATGTCTAAAAAGGGATGGAAATACTTATCCTGCCCCTTGTGAAGGTGCTATAAGCGTAAAATAATCAGATAGTTGTGGGAATGTGTTTGATAATTACTCTCATTTCAGATGTTTTAGATGCATACAAAGAGAAGCAGGAGGGTGAAGACTATGTGGTTAAAGTCTATTGCGTCTGTCCAACAGCCTTCCCTTCTCATAGTACCAGCCTACCCTCTTCTCCTTGAAACTTTCTTCTCCAGGCACTCATGTGGTTACAGGAAATTTTAAATTTTCATATGTTCCCATAACCTAGCTTCATGGTCCCTAGTGATTTCTTTTAGAAGTCAGTGCTGGCCCAAGCCAACCCTATCAGGGTCCTTCCCTGTCACTCTTCAAACTGGCACTAAAATAATAGTGGTGGTTATTTTCTGGAGGTAAAAGCTATGAAGTGTGAGGACTGGGCACTGTCCATGGCATCTGCACTGCTATGTGGAGAAAGCTGAACTGCAATAAAAGAGAATACAGAGAGGAAACAGAAAGAGAGATGTTGATGGCAGTCCAGGTTCTGTTTCCCGCCTGAGGCATCCCTGCCCCTCCTGTCTTTTGATTACTCAGCTCTTCTTTGGCTTACATAGATTATTTTTGTGTTCTTCCAAAAAAACTCACCTCTTTGCCTAACCACTTTGAATTGGGTTTATGTCACTTGCAACAAAAATTTTTAATAAAAACAGAGTGGGAAAAATTTTTGCAAAGATTCAATTCAGTTAACTATTGAGCACTTACTATTTGCCTAGTGCTTTCATGTATATCTAACAAAATCTTACAATGGTGATGTTATTTCTCACGTTTTCCAGATAAGGAAACTAACACTAAGAAATATACAGCAAGTAATAGAAAATAGAACTAATCACAATCAGAGACCTGGTGTGGTGGCTCACGCCTGTAATCCCAGCACTTTGGGAGCCAAGGCAGGCAGATCACTGGAGCTCAGGAGTTCAAGACCAGCCTGGGCAACATGATGAAATCTCATCTCTATAGACAACACAAAAATTAGCTGGGTGTGGTAGTGTGCGCCTGCAGTCCCAGCTACTTAGGGGGCTGAGGCAGAAGGTAGGATCGCTTGAGCCCAGGAGGTTGCAGCTGCAGTGAGTGTTTATGCCCCTGCACTGCAGCCTGGGCAACAAAGCAAGACCCTGTCTCAAACAACAACAAGAAAAAATCAGATTCAGGACTCAGTCTGTCAGTTCCAAAGTCACTCACATTCTTCCCACTATATATACTATACTGCTGTGAAAAGAACTCTTCCAGACCAAGTCTTATGTACCTTGGTATTTTCTACACCTTGCAGATTTCTTAGGTGGTGGTTACTTTATACATTGAATGAGCGAAGTGTTAAGTTTAATTAGAATTGTTCTGAATTCAAAGAGCTAGGATAGGACCAAGCAAGATTAGGTAGTCTCTGCAAATAAAGCATTCTACATAATTGATGTATTACTCAAAATGAGTCTAAAATTAAGTTTCCCTGAACCTAGTGATATTTTAAACACGGAAAAGAACTTGCTTCCTAAAGGAACCTATAATAAATCTTTTTAAACAATAATTATGCCCTATTTTAACTTGTGAATAAATCTAGATTTTCCCGTAATAGGTCTATTTAAATCAGAAAGTACAGACCAGTAGCCTGTGGGCTAAATTTGGATTTCAGATATGTTTTGTTTATTCAGTACAGTGTTTAAATACTGAAATAATTGTCAACATTCAAAAGCAGGAGTTTTTACATAAAACTCTGAGTTTGTGGGGCTTTTTATTTTTTGTAAGTGGGATGATGTCACACTAAGCCTGTCAGCATGGAGCATGTGACAGCAATCAGCTGAGTGAAGGAATGACCGCTGCCTTTGGTCAGAGCGAGGCCACAGTCCTCCCCTGATCCTCACACTGTACTTACCTCCCTGTGTGCATTTACATTAGAACTCTAGGTCATATTGAGCATGGGAAGAGCACATGTAGGTGGGCAGGGTTTCCCAAGGAACCCCCAAATGAGGGACCTATCAGAAGTGCTAACAAAAGGCATATGTTTTCCTGACTACCTGGAAATCTGTATTTGGTAAGTGCCATAAGTTACTTCTCATCCTGTTTCACTTGGTAAATAGTAAACTTGGCTTTCTCTCTGGCATATGCACCAGCACTAGACTCATCCCCTAAATGTCTTTCCAGAAATCTTCCCTAATGGCACTGAAATGCAAATTAGAATAAATGCAAAACCAAGAGTTTGGAACCCTGGCAATTAGAAAATTCATTTGTTGACTCAGCAAAAAAAAAAAAAAAAAAAGCTGGTGTAGGAAATTACTCTGCAACTTTTTTAGGTTTCTGGACTGTTCTTTTGTTTTGTTTTCTTAATTTGGCTTTAGTTTCTTGTGATGTATCCGTAATGAAGTTAGCAAAATAGATAAGAATTAAGCTTTTTAAAAATTCCCTTCCTCTCTTCCATGAATTACTTCCCTAGACTGTGTGCAATGCCTACATGTCATATACAGCAAAACATAGACATGTGGGATCAGAGCCAGAATAACCAAGCTCTCACACCTACTAGAATGCAGTCTTATTGGTAAGGTTAGTTAATTCTTTGTCTCAGCCTTCTTAGAAGACAACTCAGAATTTAAACATGTAAGATTTGATATCAAATAGCCTGGCTCTGCATTCTGACTCTATTACTTACCATTCGTATGTTCTTGTGCAAGTAAGGAACTCCTCTGTGTCTGTTTCCTCAACTTTCGTACAGGAATGATGACTATAACAACTGTCTCAGAGGATCATTGCAAGTATTATAATACCTAACTATATAATTTTCAATATGTGAAATACATAATTATGCAAGTATAAGGTACAAAATATATCAAGGATTAATTTGACTCATTAATGATGGAACCAGGAGGATGACAAAACTGGTGTAAAGGAAGATACAAGAAACTTGGAAAATAGAAAGAAGCACCAGAATAAGATTGGAACATTTTCACAGAAAACTGATTAATGTCCTCTAAGTAAAAGCACTATGATCGTTAGGATTATCTTTCCTATCAGACAAAAATAATTTGCAAAAATCATTTGTAACGTTTGATTTTCCAAAAGTTAGAAAATAACTTTATGGAGACTGGGATCTGATTAGTATTAAGTGGGAAGTCAAAGTTACCTCCTCTAGAGAATCATGTAACCCTTATGCAAGTTTGTTGGACGTTGCTCTGTAAGTCTTCAAAAGGTCATGATGTAGCCTTTTTACCTTATTTCCAAGTTATTGGTAATTTTGCTTAAAGGATTTAATGTAATAATGCTCATAAAGCCATTGAAATAGTACCTGTGTTCAGTAAATATTAGATATTTTCATTACTTGCAAAATGGGGAAAATTTTTATGCCCCACATGGTGGTATTGTAGAAAAAACTGGGTTCTTGTCACATGACCAGGAAAGATTAGGCACACAGACACTTTGAAGGGTGAGGGGTTACAGAATTTATTGGGCAAAAAGGAAAAAGACTCTCAGCAAAGCCAGAGAGGTTCCTGTTAACAGGCCCACATCTCACAGATTGAATTCCAGGTTACTATCCAGGAACAGGAGAGGCAAGGCTCCTCCCCACTGCAAATGGCACGAACTTCCCAAGGCCTCACCCCATCCTCCTAGTGTGCCAGCTGGCCAGAGGTTCTCCAGGAGCCCCTTTTAATTACTTGGCTATCTTGGTGGTGGTGGTAGTGCTGCTGGTGGTTTTCTGTTTTATTGTCATTGATTTTTAAGAAACAGGGTCTCACTCTGTCACCTAGACTGGAGTGCAGTAGTGCCATCTCAGCTCACTGTAGCCTCAACCTCCTCGCTGGGCTCAAGAGATCTTCCCACCTCAGCCCACCCCACCCCACCAACCCCACATGGTTGTTAAATTAATCTATATAAGGTCTTAGCATCCTGTCATCCACATAGTAAGTACTCAATAAGTGTGAACTGTTGTTATGGTTGCTGGAATGTCAGAAACATATAATCATGCTACAGTATAACTGTATTGGGAAACTATGATATGAACTTCGCACATGATTACAAATTTTGGAAATTTTCCCACTATTAACATTTTAAAAATGTGCCACATTCTAGTAGTTTCAATGCCAATGCTTTGTATTCAAGTGTCCTTAATTTTATTCTATTATAAGAGGAACACCTTAAACTCTATAAGAAAGGCTCTTTTCAGATTAATCGGTCTGTCAATCAACCAGAGGTCCACTGAGTCATACTCTCCAATTTGGCTTCTGTGTTCTTATTTCATGAATAAATTTTCACAGGGAGAAAATGTATTATCCACTTTTTTGTAAATAATGTTGAGTGAGTGCATCTATCTCTAAGTTTTCACAGAAAACTTTTGCGTTAGACATGACAGATTTCTTGTCTCAAAATGTCTCATTAATGAGATCCATGATCTTTACTACCACTGTCACTACACCCACTCTTTATCTCCAGAGAATACCCAAGACCTGAAAAGTATCTGCTGAGAGATGAAATAGCCAGATTAAATAATAAGAACACTTTTTTCACTGTATTGGTTTCATTAGCAATGTCTATACTTACTGAAAACTGGCCAATATTTAGAGCCATTTCCCAGTAATGAATTAGTGTAGAGGCAAGATAGTTCTTTCGTATTTACATCCAACTATTATCAAGCACCTACTCAATGCAGTATTCTACCACATCTGGTATCTCATTTAATTTACCCTGAGGGCAGAGACCATTCTGTGGGTGGACTGTTTCACACTCAGCACAGTAATAGGATTGAATATACCCATTGGGCATGCAAATGTTGCATCTTAGAGGTATTTGGGAAACTCCAGGAAGAAAAGAAAAAATAGGCCATAGGAACTACTTTGAGCATCTTTACATAAGCGGGTTACAGCGATCAAGGATCATAAAGCTTGGAATCTCATACCTATTTAGAGAGCCTGGAAGGTAATTAAACACCTTTGCACCTAATCTACTTTCCAAAAAAAGTGGAGAAGCCAAATTGCTCAGCTTGGAGAATCTGGATTGCTCCAACACAAGATTCCAAGGAATTGAGAAAATCTGTAAAATAAATATTATATCCAAATTATGTGCAATTTTTAGGACTAAGAAAGCCATTCAGCCTTTTAGGAAAGCAGACTAAGTCAATTGCTGAAGTCCTGGGTCAATCAGCAAATATATTTGAGACCTGTTGCTTTCCATCACTCTCTTAGGCACCCTGTATCTTAGATTAAAAGACAAAAGTAGCACAACTGTAGAGATGCAGCATTTATGTCTACACTGAGCCTTTAATAGCTCCTCACTTCACATGTGTAGGGAAAGAAAGACTTTTCCTCTACCCTCTTGGTGTAAACCAAGAATATATGAGACAAGTCTCAATCAACTTAGAAAGTTTATTTTGCCAAGGTTAAGGACACACCCATGACACAGCCTCAGGAGGTCCTGACAACATGTGCCCAAGGTGGTTGGGCATAGCTTGGTTTTATCCATTTTAGGGAGACATGAGACATCAATCAGTATATGTAAGATATACATTGGTTTGGTCCAGAAAGGCAGGACAACTCAAAGCGGGGGCTTCCAAGTCTTAGGCAGATAAAAGACAAACAGTTGCATTCTTTTTAGTTTCTGATTAGCCTTTTTCTGAATACGTGATTTATAGGAATATTCACCTATGTTTTAGTCTGGCTTAGTGATACAATAGAGCAAAGGTACAATCAGATATGCATTTGTCTCACGTGAGCAGAGGGATGACTGAGTTCTGTCTGTCCTTTATCCACAAGGAATTTCTTTGTGGGCAAATTGTGAGGGAGGTATGTAGCCTCTTATCTTTGTAGTTATTTAGGAATAAAATGGGAGGCAGGTTTGCCTGACAGTTCCCAGCTTGACTTTTCCCTTGGCTTAGTGATTTGGGGGTGCCAAGATTTATTTTCCTTTCACATTAGTTTCTGTCCCTGGGCCTTTGAATTGAACAGACATAAGACACATTAGGAGAAAAAGCATACAAATTTTGTTTGATGTTAATATTTTTATGTGGCATTGGAGATCCATAGAAATACTTTTTAAAACCCAAAGAAGAAGTTAGACCTGTGGGCCTACATATCGTTTTAACAAAGAGTAATAGATTTTGGAGCCATGACAAGAAAAAGGAAAAAGCGATTTGGGCTGGAGGCAGTAAGTTGTAGGAAAGCAACTAGGAAAACATGTAGGGAAACTAATGGAAGATAAGTGTTATTTTAGTGAGGTTTATTTGTACAGACTCATCTCTGTGTCAACTCCCTGTTTCTAGTGATAGGAATGTTTTCTTCCTGGCACATGAAGGGCACCTTTCCCAAAGGAAATTTATGCCCTACCTTTTAGGTAGAAGTGGGGAGAGCTGAGAGCCCTTTATCCACTGTTTCTCATTGTCTTCAGCTCAAAGTAATCAATATGGCAAAGTGGCATATTTTGGGGTAGTGTATTCTGATTCCCTTCTAATGGTTTTAAGTTGTAGCATCTTTCTAGTCAGTGTCTTCTACCACAGTATTCCAGGTGTGTTATAACCAATATGGAGTATAGAAAAGCCACCACTTTCTTTATTCAAGTACCATAGTTCATGTCAATGCTATCAAAGTTGAATCAGTTCTTTGGCTGCACAGCTCAAAGTACTGACTCATCCTCAGCCTCTTGTCATACAGTTCCCAAAGTCTCTGTCACATGTGCTGTTGCTAAGCTCCTTCTCCTCCACCCTTGATGATACAGATGCTTTTTTTGGAACAAAGAGCTAACTCTGGGACTTAAATGGGTATTCTTAGGTGTGGCCTCTGTAGTTGTTCATTCAGGTAAACAATTTTTATGAGTACATTTGCTGAAAGAGAAAACATAGGAAGAAAAGCAGGTGTTTTATCGGTTTCTTGGGTGAGTTATAAGTTCTATTTTGCACATAATAAGCTTGGATTGGCAACAATGAAAATGTCAAATATAGAGTTGAATATGTTAATGCTAACTTGAAGGGCAGACCCAAGCTAGGATTAGAGATTTGGAAATTATCGTTAGACTGATGGAAAGTGAACAAAAGGGAAAGGATGAGAGGTCCAGGGGTAAGAAGAGAAAAGGGTGTAAGAAACTCCACCACATAGGTCTTGGAAGAGAAAGAGGATTCCACAAAGGAAGAAGAAAGGGAGTATCCCGACTTATAGATAGAAAACCAGCAAGGAGTCCTCAAGGATGGAATTGTCAATTGTTTCAAATGCTGCTTAGAGGTCCAGTGTATTTCTTTCTTTACAATTCTATTATGCAAACTTTAGCTAGTGTGTCACAATATTCATTCAAACAAATTTATATCTATATGCTAGGCATTCTTCTAGGTCCTGGAGCTAAAGCAGGTAATAAAGCAGACTTGTTCTGTGTAAGGCAGATTAAAATATTTCAACAAGACTGAGATAAGGCAGAGTACTGTCTTCCTGTAGTTGGGAAATCCAGCATCCTTCTGTTTCAGCTAATTTTGACCATCTTAATAAATCATATCAAGTTTGCATTTTGTTTTCTTCCCCAAAAGGGTAACATGAGAGACCTTGTCAAATGCTATATTGCAATCTGTGATGGTAATATTGTCACCTTGACTGGATTGAAGGATGCAAAGTGTTGTTTCTGGGTGTGTCTGTCAGGGTGTTGCCAGAGGAGATTAACATTTGAGTCAATGGACTGGGAGAGACAGACCCACCCTCAATCTGAGTGGTACCATCCAATTGGTTGCCAGGATGGCTAGAAAAAGCAAGCAGAAGGTGGAATGAGCTGACTTGCTGAGTCTTCTAGCCTTCATCTTTCTCCCCTACTGGATGCTTCCTGTCCCTGAACATCAGACTCCACGTTCTTCAGATTTTGGACTCTTAGACTTACATCAATAGTTTGCCAGGGGCTCTGGGGTCTTCAGCCACAGACTGAAGGCTACACTGTTGGCTTTCCTACTTTTGAGGTCTTGGGACTCAGACTGAGCCACTACTGGCTTCCTTGCTCCTCAACTTGCAAAAGGCCTATGGGAGGACTACACTTTGTGATTGTGTGAGTCAGTTCTCTGTAATAAACTCCCTTTCATGTATATGTATATTCTATTAGTTTCATATCTCCGGAGAATCCTGACTAATACAAAATCTAAATGTAATAACTCTCGTGTATTTTCCTGATCTCCTGAGGTAGCAGTATCTGTGGTTGATTTTTCTACTTTGTGGGGGATGGAATTGTCAGAAAATAAGTTTGAAATTTGTCGGATACTTGAATTTTAGTCAACTAATTCAGCCCACAAGTTATCAAATATTTACTGAATATCCACCTTGTGCCAGGCACTGTTCTAGGTACTGGGATACTGTGGTGGACAAAACCAACAGGGACCCCAACTTTTCACAGAAGGTAGAGTAGTACTTAAGAGTATGGACTGGGTTTAAAGCTCTTCTCTGTCACTTACTAGTAAATTATTTCCTCTTTGACCCAATTCTATTATCAATTAGGGCTCAGTTTCATCAAATGTCGAATGGGGATAATGATAATAAATCTATTACATGGTTATTAAAAGATAAATTTTTAAAAGGGTAAAATCATGATTCTCACACAAATGTAAAATGTAAAGTGAACACGTATTAAATATTTATATCATAAATGAGGAAACTAGTAAGATGTTACACATAAGTCAAAGAATATGTATACACATATATGCACACATATGCTATGCTATATATATATATGTGTGTATATATATATATATATATGTAATCAGAAATGCTAATGTTAATGCTAATTTGAAGGGTGAACCCAAGCTAGGATTAGAGATTTGGAAATTAGTACATTGATGGGAAGTGAATAAAAAGGACAGGATAAGAGGTCCAGGGGTAAGAAGAGAAAAGGGTGTAATTGTCACACACCACAGAGGTTGAGAAGGTAGGACATGAGAAGCGTTCATTAGATTTAGCAAGAGAGTTCGTTTCAACTTTGGTAATAGGAACTTTAATGGCATGATGTGGAAGGAGGTATTTGAGTAGAAGAGTGAGTTGGAGATAGTTGTGTTATGTGTGTGTTTAAATAAGTTTAATTGTAAAAGAAAGGTGAGAGGGCAATATCTGGATGGGAAGAAGGGAAAAAGGGAGAAGGTGTTATGGCTTTATATGTTGTTTCTATGTTACGATGGAAGAAAATTAACATCATTTAAAAATAAATGGCAAGAAACCAGTAGGGAAGAGGTTTAAGATACAGGGGGAGAAAAGGGTAACCTATAGGTGAAAACTTCTGAGAAACAGGTGGCATAGAATCCAGAGACCTTTCCCTCTCTAGAAGGAGAAAAGTAGAAAATTACTAAGGATGCAAGTTCACTTATGGATCTAGGGGCCAGAATTTGAGTGAGTTTCCATCTGATGGAAGAGAGAAGTGCAGATATTTTGAAGGACCAGAAATTGAAAAGAGGTGGAGAAGGTTTGAAACAGCATTGTGAAGATGGGGATGTATAGAAGGAACCTACAGAAGAACAACTGGGAGGTACTGAGAGTCCACTCACAGCTGGAGACTCAGATCAGAAAGTCCAGATTGCAATCGTTACAAGGGCTAGTCAGCAGCTTCTCAGACCTTACCTTATCCAAAGCCCTAACCACAGGTTCCTCAGGCCTTCAGCTTTTTGCCCAAGGCCGCCACAAACCCTGAATATGTATCCCTGGGTTTTTTCTGGTGAAATCATCCCTGCAGTTATGAATCACAGGAACGGGAGGCTTTTAGAGTTCGGTAGGTCTCTACAGGATCCTTATCACACCTGAACACACTTCTGGAAGACAGCACATTTCCTCCTACAATATTGTTCATGGAGAACTTTTTGGAGGGCAAATATTTGTCTTAGTATTTTCAGAGAAAAGAAAGACTAAATATCTACCTTGAGCTGGAAAACTTTGTCTTGTTTTGGTTTCCATAAACCATTTTCCATCCCTGAAAATTGTAAATGAAGTTTAAAGGGAGATAACATATGTATGCCTGTCTTATGGTTTCATAAAATATTTTCCACAAAAAAACAAACATTTTGCAGTTTCACAATTCTAAATGTATTCTAGTCTGTTGCAGTAGGTATGTTTAGAGGATAGATGATAGCCAGATTTGTATCTAAGCAACTCTTCTGTGACTGACTTAAATTGGGGAGCTGCAAGTGGGATTATAAAGAACACAGAAACATGCTAAAAAATTATCACAAGGTCAAACAGCATTGCTGGTGGCTCCTGGCAAGGGACTGCAATTGAGCACCAGAGCTGCACTGGAGATAAGACACCTCAAGGCCTCCATGTGATGTTGTCAAAGTGATCTCAGTTAAACTCTTTAGAGGAGTCATTCTTTCTCCTCTCCTAACCCATTCCCGCTTTAAATAAGTGGTATTTCATTGTATGGATGTATCACTTTAACCACTCATCTGTTGATGGAGATTTGGGTTGCTTCAAGTTTAAGACTATTCCAAATTAAGTTTATATGAAAATTCACATATAAGTTATATGGGCATATGCTTTAATTTATCTTGGATAAATATGTAGGAGTGGAATAGACAAATCACAGTAGGTGTATTTTTTTTAAACTTTTTAAGAAACTGTGAAACTGTTTTCCAAAGTGGTTGTACCATTTTACATTCCCAGCAGCAATGTATAAGAATCACAGTTCCTCCCCATCTTTCCCAGTACTTAATATGGTCAGTCTTTTTAATTTGAGCTATTCATATATATATGTACATACATACATGTACATATATGTGTATATATATGTACATATATGTGTACACACACATGTATATATATACACATACACACACACTTTAAGTTCTGGGAGACAAGTACAGAACCTGCAGGTTTGTTACATAGGTATACACGTGCCATGGTGGTTTGCTGCACCCACCAACCCATCATCTACATTAGGTATTTCTCCTAATGCTATCCCTACCCTAGCCCCCAACCCCCTCGACAGGCCCCGGTGTGTGATGTTCCCCTCCATGTGTTCATGATGTTCTCATTGTTCAACTCCCACTTATGAATGAGAACACGTGGTGTTTGGTTTTCTCTTCCTGTGTTAGTTTGCTGAGAATGATGGTTTCCAGCTTCATCCATGTCCCTGCAGAGGACATAAACTCATCCTTTTTTATGACTGCATAGTATTCCATGGTATGTATGTATATATATATATATATTACATTTTCTTTATCCAGTCTATCATTGATGGGCATTTGGGTTGGTTCCAAGTTTTTGCTATTGCAAATAGTGCTGTAATAAACATTATGTGTGCATATGTCTTTATAATAGAATGACTTATAATCTTTTGGGTATATACTTAGTAATGGGATTACTGGGTCAAATGGTATTTCTGGTTCTAGATCCTTGAGGAATTGCCACATTGTCTTCCACAATGATTGAACTAATTTATACTCCCACCTACACTGTAAAAGCGTTTCTATCCTCTCCAGCATCTGTTGTTTCCTGACTTTTTAATGATAGCCATTCTAACTGGCATTAGATGGTATCTCATTGTGGTTTTGATTTGAATTTTTCTAATGACCAGGGATGATGAGCTTTTTTTCATATGTTAGTTGGCCACGTAAATGTCTTCTTTTGAGAAGTGCCTGTTCATATCCTTTGCCCACTTTTTGATGGGGTTATTTGTTTTTGTTTTTGTTTTTCTTGTGAATTAAAGTTCCTTATAGATTCTGGATGTTAGCCCTTTGTCAGATGGGTAGATTGCAAAAATTTTCTCCCATTCTGTAGGTTTCCTGTTCACTCTGATAACAGCTTCTTTTGCTGTGCAGAAGTTCTTTAGTTTAATTAGACCCTATTTGTCAATTTTGGCTTTTGTTGCCATTGTTTTTGGTGTTTTAGTTATGAAGTCTTTGCTCATGTCTATGTCCTGAATGATATTGCCTAGGTTTTCTTCTAGGGTTTTTATGGTTTTAGGTTTTACACTTAAGTCTTTACTTCATCTTGAGTTAATTTTTGTATAAGGTGTAAGGAAGGGGTCCAGTTTCAGTTTTCTGCATATGGCTAGCCAGTTTTCCCAGCACCATTTATTAAATAGGGAATCCTTTCCCTATTTCTTGTTTTCATCAGGTTTGTCGAAGATCAGATGGTTGTAAATGTGTGGTGTTATTTCTGAGGTCTCTGTTTTGTTCCATTGGTCTATATAGCTGTTTTGGTACCAGTACCATGCTGTTTTGTCAGTCAGGAGTAGGTTGCTCAATTTCCATGTAGTTGTGTGGTTTTGAGTTGTGTGGTCCTGAGTTCTAATTTGATTTCACTGTGGTGTGAAAGACTGTTATAATTTCCATGCTTTTGCATTTGTGGAGGAGTGTTTTACTTCCAGTTATGTGGTTGATTTTAGAATAAATGCTATGTGGTATTGAGAAGAATGTATATTCTGCTGATTTGGGGTACAGAGTTCTGTAGATTTCTATTAGGCCCACCTGATCCAAAGCTGAGTTCAAGTCCTGAATATCCTTGTTAATTTTCTGTCTCAATGATCTGTCTAGTATAGACAGTGGGGTGTTAAAGTCTCCCACTATTATTGTGAGGGAGTCTATGTCTCTTCATAGGTCTCTAAGAATTTTTTAATAAATTTGCATGCTCCTGTATCAGGTACATATATATTTAGGATAGTTAGCTCTTCTTGTTGCATTGATCCCTTTACCATTATGCAATGCTCTTTTCTTTCTTGTGCTTTGTTGGTTTAAAGTCTGTTTTATAAGATAGGATTGCAACCCCTGCTTCTTTTTGCTTTCCATTTGCTGGGCAAATATTCCTCCATCCCTTTATTTTGAGCCTATATGTGTCTTTGCATGTGAGATGGGTCTCCTGAATACAGCACACCAATGGGTCTTCACTCTTTATCCAGTTTGCCGGTCTGTGTCTTTTAATTGGGGTAGTTAGCCAATTTACATTTAAGGGTTATATTGTTATGTGTAAATTTGATTCTATCATCATGATGCTAGATGGTTATTTTGCGCATTAGTTGATGCAGTTTCTTCATAGGTCTTTGGTCTTTATATTTTGGTGTGTTTTCGCCATGACTGGTACCAGTTTTCTCTTTCCATATTTAGTGCTTCCTTCAGGAGCTCTTGTAAGGCAGGCCTGGTGGTGACAAAATCTCTCAGCATTTGCTTGTCTGTAAAGGATTTTATTTCTCCTTCACTGATGAAACTTAGTTTGGCTGGATATGAAATTCAAGGTTGAAAATTCTTTTCTGTAAGAATGTTGAATATTGGCCCCCACTCTCTTCTGACTTCTAGGGTTTCTGCAGAGAGATCTGCTGTTAGTCTCATGGGTTTCCCTTTGTAGTTAACCTGACCTTTCTCTCTGGCTGCTCTTAACATTTTTTTCTTCATTTCAACCTTGGAGAATTTGAGAAGTATGTGTCTTGGGCTTGTTCTTGGGGAGTATCTTAGCGGTGTTCTCTGTATTTTCTGAATTTGAATGTTGGCCTGTCTTGCTTGGTTGGGGACATTTTCCTGCATAATATGCTGAAGTGTGTTTTCCAACTTGGTTCCATTCTCCCCATCACTTTCAGGTACACCAATCAAACGTAGGTCTGGTCTTTTCACATAGTCCCATATTTCTTGGAGGCTTTATTTGTTCCTTTTCATCTTTTTTTCTCTAATCTTGTCTTCATGCCTTATTTCAGTGAACTGATCTTCAATCTCTGATATTCTTTCTTCTGCTTGATCGATTCAGCTATTGATATTTGTTGATGCTTCATGAAGTTCTCATGCTGTGTTTTTCAGCTCCATCAGGTCATTTATGTTCCTTTCTAAACTGGTTATTCTAGTTAGCAGTTCCTGTAACCTTATATCAAGGTTCTTAGCTTCCTTCCATTGGGTTAGAACATGCTTCTTTAGTTCGGAGGAGTTTGTTATTACCCACCTCCTGAAGCCTGCTTCTGCGAATTCATCAGTCTCACTCTCTGTCCAGTTTTGTGCCCTTGCTGGAGAGAAGTTGTGATCATTTGGAGGAAAAGAGGCATTCTGGTTTTTGGAATTTTCAGCATTTTTGCGCCTTTTTTCTTTTTTCTCTTTTTAATCTTCGTGGCTTCATCTACCTTTGGTCTTTGAATCTGATGACCTTTGGATGGGGTTTCTTTGTTGGGATCCCTTTTTTTGATTTTGATGTTGTTGCATTCTGTTTTTTAGTTTTTCTTGTATCAGGCCCCTCTTCTGCAGGTCTGCTGCAGTTTGCTGGAGGTCCACGCCAGATGCTGTTCACTTGGGTATCACCAGTGGAGGCTGCAAAACAACAAAGATTACTGCTTGCTCCTTCCTCTGGAGCACTGGCCTGATTCCAGCCAGAACTCTCCTGTGTGAGGTGTCTGTCAACCCCTATTTGGAGATCTCTCCCAGTCTGGAGGCATGGGGTAAGGGACCCACTTGAGGAAGCAGTCTGTCCCTTAGCAGAGCTGGTGTGCTGTGCTGGGAGAATCCCTCTTGTCAGGATCAGCTGTTCTCTTCAGAACAGGCAGGCAGGAGAGATTAATTCTGCTGATGATGTGCCCACAATCACCCCTTCCCCAACGTGCTCCATCCCAGGGAGATGGAAGTTTATCTGTTAAGCCCTTGACTGGGGCTGTTACCTTTCCTTTAGAGATGCCCTGCCCAGGGAGAAGAAATCTAGAGAAGCAGTCTGGCCACAGCTGCTTTGCCACACTATGGTGAATTCTGCCCAGTCCACACCTCCCAGCCTCCTTAGCACTGTCAGGGGAAAACTGCCCACTAAAGTTTCAGTAATGGTGGATGCCCCTCCCACCTCCAAGTTGGTTCGTCCCAGGTCAACTTCAGACTGCTATGCTGGAAGTGAGAATTTCAAGCCAGTGGTTCTTAGCTTGCTGAGCTCCATGGGAGGGGGACTCACTGAGCACCACTTGGCTCCCTGGTTTCAGCCCCCTTTTCATGGGAGTGAACGGTTCTGTTGCTGGGGTTCCAGGCACCACTGGGGTATGGAAAACAAAAACAAAAAACCTCCTGCAGCTAGCTCAGTGTCTGCCCAAACAGTCACCCAGTTTTGTGCTTGAAACTCGGGGCCCTGATGGTGTAGGCACATGAGAAAGTCTCCTGATCTACAGATTACAAAAACCGTGGGAAAAGTATAGTATCCAGGCAGGGTAGCACAGTCCCTCATGACTTCTCTTGGTTGGGGGTGGGAGGTCCCCCTGGCTCCTTGCACTTCCTAGGTTAAGTGACGCCCCACTCTGCTGCTCCTCACCCTCCATGGGTTACACCAACTGCCTAACAATTCCCAACGAGATGAACTGGGTGCCTCATTGGAAATGCAGAAATCTCCTGCCTTCAGTGTTGGTCTCACTAGGACCTGCAGACTGGAGCTGTTTCTATTTGCCCATCTTGACCCCAGTCTTTTTTTTTCCTCAGAGCCTCACTCTGTCTCCCAGACTGGAATGCAGTGGTGCAATCTTGACTCACTGCAGCCTCAGGCTCCTGAGTTCAAACGATTCTCCTCCTGAGTAAGTTTTTGCTGGTTTGTGTATTTCAAGGAGCTTGTCTATTTCATCTAAGTTATGGAATTTATTGACATAATGTTGCTCATAATATCTTTTTATTATCCTTTTAATGTCTGTAGGATCTGTGGTACTGTATTTTCTCTCATTTTTAATATTGGTGATTTGAGTGTTTTCTCTTCCTTTTTTCCTCATCAGTCTTGCTGAAAACTTATCAATTTTATTAATATCCTCAAAGAACCAGCTTTTGATTTTGATTTTTCCTTTTTTTCATTTTCAATTTTATTTATTTATTTTTATTATACTTTAAGTTCTAGGGTACATGTGCACAACGTGCAGGTTTGTTACATAGGTGTACGTGTGCCATGTTGGTTTGCTACACCCATTAACTCATCATTTACATTAGGTATTTCTCCTAAAGCTATCCCTCCCCAAGCCCCTCATCCCATGACAGATCCTGGAGTGTGATGTTCCCCGCCCTGTGTCCAAGTGTTCTCGTCGTTCAGTTCCCACCTATGAGTGAGAACATGCAGTGTTTGGTTTTCTGTCCTTGTGATAGTTTGTTCAGAATGATGGTTTCTAGCTGCATCCGTGTCCCTGCTAAGGACATGAACTCATCCTTTTTTATGACTGCATAGTATTCCATGGTATATATGTGCCACATTTTCTTTATCCAGTATATCATTGATGGACATTTGGGTTGGTTCCAAGTCTTTGCTATTGTGAATAGTGCTGCAATAAACATACGTGTGCAGGTGTCTTTATAGGAGCATGATTTATAATCCTTTGGGTATATAACCAGTAATGGGATTGCTGGATCAAATGGTATTTCTAGTTCTAGATCCTTGAGGAATCGCCACACTGTCTTCCACAGTGGTTGAACTAGTTTACACTCTCACAAACAGTGTAAAACCCTTCTTATTTCTCCACATCCTCTCCAGCATCTATTGTTTCCCTGACTTTTTAATGATCACCATTCTAACTGGTGTGAAATGGTATCTCATTGTGGTTTTGATTCGTATTTCTCTGATGACCAGTGATGAGCATTTTTTCATGTGTCTGTTGGCTGTATGAATGTCTTCTTTTGAGAAGCGTCTGTTTATATCTCACTTTTTGATGGGGTTGTTTGTTGTTTTTTCTTGTAAATTTGTTTAAGTTCTTTGTAGATTCTGAATATTAGCCCTTTGTCAGATGGGTAGATTGCAAAAATGTTCTCCCATTCTGTAGGTTGCCTATTCCCTCTGATGATAATTTCCTATGCTGTGCAGAAGCTCTTTAGTTTAATTAGATTCCATTCATCTATTCTGGCTTTTGTTGCCTTTGCTTTTGGTATTTTAGTCATTAAGTCCTTGCCCATGCCTATGTCCTGGATGGTATTGCCTAGGTTTTCCTCTAGGGTTTTTATGGTTTTATTTCTAACATTTAAGTTTTTAATCCATCTTGAATTAATTTTTGTATAAGGTATAAGGAAGGGATCCAGTTTCTGCTTTTTACATATCACTAGTCAGTTTTCCCAGCATCATTTATTAAATAGGGAATCCTTTCCCCACTTCTTGATTTTGTCAGGTTTGTCAAAGATCAGATGGTTGTAGATGTGTGGTATTATTTCTGAGGCCTCTGTTATGCTTCATTGGTTTATATCTCTGTTTTGGTACTGGTATCATGCTGTTTTGGATACTGTAGTCTTGTAGTTTAGTTTGAAGTCAGGTAGCATGATGCCTCCAGCTTTGTTCTTTTGGTTTAGGATTGTCTTGGCAGTGCTGGCTCTTTTTTGGTTCCATATGAACTTTAAAGTAGTTTTTTCCAATTCTGTAAAGAAAGTCATTGGTAGTTTGGTGGGGATGGTGTTGAATCTATAAATTACCTTGGGCAGTATGGCCATTTTCATGACATTGACTCTTCCTATCCATGAGCATGAATGTTCTTCCATTTGTTTGTGTCCACTTTTATTTTGTTGAGCAGTGGTTTGTAGTTCTGCTTGAAGAGCTCTTTCACATCCCTTGTAAGTTGGATTCCTAGGTATTTTATTCTGTTTGTGGCAACTGTGAATGGGAGTTCACTTGTGATTTGGCTCTCTGTTTGTCTGTTACTGGTGATGTAAGATGTAAATGCTTGTGATTTTTGCACACTGATCTTGTATCCTGAGACTTTGCTTATGTCGCTTATCAGCTTAAGGAGATTTTGGGCTGAGATGATGGGGTTTCTAAATATACAATCATGTCATCTGCAAACAGGGGCAATTTGACTTCCTCTTTTCCTAATTGAATACCCTTTATTTCTTTCTCTTGCCTGATTGCCCTAGCTAGAACTTCCAATACTATGTTGAATAGGAGTGGTGAGAGAGGGCATCCCTGTCTTGTGCCAGTTTTCAAAGGGATGCTTCCAGTTTTTGCCTATTCAGTATGATATTGGCTGTGGGTTTGTCATAAATAGCTCTTATTATTTTGAGATACATTCCATCAATACCGAATTTATTGAGAGTTTTTAGCATGAAGGACTGTTGGATTTTGTCAAAGGCCATTTCTGCATTTATTGAGATAATCAAGTGGTTTTTGTCATTGGTTCTGTTTATGTGATGGATTACATTTATTGATTTGCATATGTTGAACCAGCTTTGCATCCCAAGAATGAAGCCAGTTTGATCATAGTGGATAAGCTTTTTGTTGTGCTGTTGGATTTGGTTTGCCAGTATTTTATTGAGGATTTTGCAATAATATTCATCAGGGATATTGGTCTACAATTCTCTTTTTTTGTTATGTCTCTGCCTGGTTTTGGTATCAGGATGATGCTGGCCTTATTAAAGGGTTTGGGAGGATTCCCTCTTTTTCTATTGATTGAAATAGTTTCAGAAGGAATGGTACCAGCTGCTCTTTGTACCTCTGGTAGAATTTAGCTGTGAATCCGTCTGTCTGGACTTCTTTTGGTTGATAGGTGATTAATTATTACCTCAATTTCAGAACCTGTTATTGGTCTATTCAGAGATTCAACTTCTTCCTAGTTTGGTCTTGGAAGGGTGTATGTGTCCAGGAATTTGTCCATTTCTTCTAGATTTTCTAGTTTATTTGTGTAGAGTTGTTTGTAGCATTCTGTGATAGTAGTTTGTATTTCTGTGAGATGGGCGGTGATATCCCCTCTATCATTTTTTATTGCATCTATTTGATTCTTCTCTCTTTCTTCTTTATTAGTCTTGCTAGCACTCTATCAGTTTTGTTGATCTTTTCAAAAAACCAACTACTGATTCATTGATTTTTTTGAAGGGTTTTTTTGTATCTCTGTATGCTTAGGCCTGCACTGATCTTAGTTACTTCTTGCCTTCTGCTAGCTTTTGAATGTGTTTGCTCTTGCTTCTCTAGTTCTTTTAATTGTGATGTTAGAGTGTCAATTTTAGATCTTTCCTGGTTTTCTTGTGGGCATTTAGTACTATAAATTTCCCTCTACACACTGCTTTAAATGTGTCCCAGAGATTCTGGTACATTGTATCTTTGTTGTCCTTGGTTTCAAAGAACATCTTTATTTCTACCTTCATTTTGTTATTTACCCAGTAGTTATTCAGGAGCAGGTTGTTAAGTTTCTATGTAGTTGTGCGGTTTTGAATAAGTTTCTTAATCCTGAGTTCTAATTTGATTGCACTGCGGTCTGAGAGACAGTTTGTTGTAATTTCTATTCTTTTACATTTGCTGAGGAGTGCTTTACCTCCAATTATGTGGTCAATTTTAGAATAAGTGTGATGTGGTGCTGAGAAGAATGTATATTCTGTTGATTTGGCATGGAGAGTTCTGTAGATATCTGTTATGTCTGCTTGTTGCAAGAGCTAAGTTCAAGTCCTGAATATCCTTGTTAACCTCTGTCTCGTTGATCTGTCTAATGTTGACAGTGGGATGTTAAAACCTCCCATTATTACTGTGTGGGAGTCTAAGTCTCTTTGTATGTCTCTAAGGACTTGCTTTATGAATCTGGGTGCTCCTGTTTTAGGTTCATATATATTTAGGATAGTTAGCTCTTCTTGTTGAATTGATCCCTTTACCATTATATGATGGCCTTCTTTGTCTCTTTTGATCTTTGTTGGTTTAAAGTCTGTTTCATCAGAGACTAGGATTGTAACCCCTGCCTTTTTTGCTTTCCATTTGCTTGGTAGATCTTCCTCCATCCTTTATTTTGAGCCTATATGCATCTTTGCACATGAGATGGGTCTCCTGAATACAGCATATTGACGGGTCTTGACTCTTGATCCAATTTGCCAGTCTGTGTCTTTTAATTGGGGGCATTTAGTTCATTTACATTTAAAGTCAATATTGTTACGTGTGAATTTGATCCTGTCATTATGATGTTAGCTGGTTATTTTGCCCATTAGTTGATGCAGTTTCTTCCTAGCATCAATGGTCTTTACAATTCGACATGTTTTTGCAGTGGCTGGTACCGGTTGATTCTTTCCATGTTTAGTGCTTCCTTCAGGAGCTCTTGTAAGGCAGGCCTGGTGGTGACAAAATCTCTCAGCATTTGCTTGTCTGTAAAGGATTTTATTTCTCCTTCACTTATGAAGCTTACTTTGGCTGGATATGAAATTCAAGGTTGAAAATTCTTTTCTGTAAGAATGTTGAATATTGGCCCCCACTCTCTTCTGGCTTGTGGAGTTCCTGCCGAGAGGTCTGCTGTTATTCTGATGGGCTTCCCTTTGTGGGTAACCTGACCTTTCTCTCTGCCTGCCCTTAATATTTTTTCCTTCATTTCAACTTTGGTGAATGTGACAATTACGTGTCTTGGGGTTGCTGTTCTTGAGGTGTATCTTTGTGGTGTTCTCTGTATTTCCTGAATTTGAATGCTGGCCTGCCTTGCTAGGTTGGGGAAGTTTTCCTGGATAATATCCTGAAGAATGTTTTCCAACTTGGTTCCATTCTCCCTGTCACTTCCAGGTACACCAATCAAACGTAGATTTGGTGTTTTCACATAGTCCCATACTTCTTGGAAGCTTCATTCTTTTTACTCTTTTTTCTCTAAATTTCTCTTACTTTATTTCATTAATTTAATCTTCAGTCACTGATACCCTTTCTTCCACTTGATCGAATCAGCTATTGAAGCTTGTGCATGCATCACGTAGTTCTTGTGCCATGGTTTTCAGCTCCATCAAGTCATTTAAGGTCTTCTCTACACTGTTTATTCTGGTTAGCCATTCATCTAATCTTTTTTTCAAGGCTTTTAGCTTCCTTGCGATGGGTTTGAACATCCTCCAGTTTGTTATTACTGACCTTCTGAAGCCTACTTCTGTCAGCTTATCAAAGTCATTCTCCATCCAGCTTTGTTCCACTGCTAGCAAGGAGCTGTGATCCTTTGGAGGAGAAGAGGTACTCTGGTTTTTAGAATTTTCAGCTTTTCTGCTCTGGTTTCTCCCCATCTTTGTGTTTTTATCTACCTTTGGTCTTTGATGTTGGTGACCTACAAATGGGGTTTTGGTGTAGATGTCCTCTTTTTTGATGTCGATGCTATTCCTTTCTGTTTGTTAGTTTTCCTTCTAACATTCAGGACCCTCAGCTGCAGGTCTGTTGGATTTTGCTGGAGGTCCACTCCAGACCCTGTTTGCCTGGGTATCACCAGCATATGCTGTGGAACAGCAAATATTGCAGAACGATAAATATTGCTGCCTGATCCTTCCTCTGGAAGCTTCGTCCCAGAGGGGCACCCATCTGTATAAGGTGTCAATTGGCCCCTACTGGGAGGTATCTCCCAGTTAGTCTACATGGGGGTCAGGGACCCACTTGAGGAGGCAGTCTGTCCATTCTCTGAGCTCAAACACCATGCTGAGAAAACCGGTGCTCTCTTCAGAGCTGTCAGACAGGGATGTTTAAGTCTACCGAAGTTTCTGCTGCCTTTTGTTCAGCTATGCCCTGCCCCCAGAGGTGGAGTCTGCAGAGGCAGCAGGCCTCACTGAGCTGTGGTGGGCTCCACCCAGTTCAAGCTTCCCCAGCTGCTTTGTTTACCTACTCAAGCCTCAGCAATGGTGGATGCCCCTCCCCCTGCCAGGCTGCTGCCTCGCAGGTTGATCTCAGACTGCTGCTCTAGAAGTGAACAAGGCTTTGTGGGGGTGGGACCCACTGAGCCAGGCATGGGATATAGTCTCCTGGTGTGCCGTTTGCTAAGACTGTTGGAAAAATGAAAAGCGCGGTATTTGGGTGGGAGTGTCCTGTTTTTCCAGGTACCGTCTGTCACGGCTTCCCTTGGCTAGGAAAGGGAAATCCCCTGACCCCTTACGCTTCCCAGATGAGGCAATGCCCCACCCTGCTTTGACTTGCCTTCTGTGGGCTGTACCCACTGTCCAACCAGTCCCAGTGAGATGAACCAGGTACCTCAGCTGGAAATGCAGAAATCACCCATCTTGTGTGTCAATCACTCTAGGAGCTGTAGACTGGAGCTGTTACTATTCAGCCATCTTGGAACGGAATCCTATTTTTTATTTTATTAATAGCCACTCTAATATTATTTATTTTTATCTTATGCTTATTTTGGATTTAGTTAGTTTTTTTCCTAGCTTCTTAAGATAGAATCTCAGGTCATTGATGCGAGATAGATCTCAGGTCATTGATGTGAGATCAGGTCATTGACATGAGACTTTTCTAATATATGCATTTAATTTCCCCTATTTACTTCTTTAGTGGGGTCTTAAATATTTTGATCTGTTATGTTATTTTCATTCAGTTCAAAATAATTTCTTATTTCCCTTTAGATTTATTCTTTGTCCCATGGGTTATTTAGAAACTCATTTTTGTTTCCTGATATTTGGGCATTTTCCAGATATCTTTCTGTTCTTGATTTTGTATTTAATTGCAATGTGGTCAGAGAACATGAGAACATGGTTTGTATGAATTTTTTCATTTCGAGTGTACTGAGACTTGCTGTGTGAGCCAAGATGCAGTCTATCTTGGTAAATATTCCTCATGTACTTGAAGAGAATGTTGACTCTGATATTATCAGCAGGAGTATTCTATACATACAAATTTGTTCAAGTTGGTTGATAGTCAAGTCTTCTATATTCTTACTGGTTTTTATGTTTTTGTTGTTGTTGTTGTTTTGTGTTTCTTTTTTTGAGACAGAATCTCACTCTGTCACTCAGGCTGGAGTGCAGTGGTGGAATCTTAGGTCACCGCAACCTCTGTCTCCTGGGTTCAGGTGATTCTCCTGCCTCAGCCTCCCAGGTAGCTGGGACTACAAGCCCACACCACCACACCTGGCTGATTTGTTTGTATTTTTAGTAGAGACAGGATTTCACCATGTTGGCCAGGCTGTTCTTGAGTTCCTGACCTCAAGTGATCCACCCACCATGGCCTCCCAAAGTGCTGGGATTAGAGGCATGAGCCACCACGCCTGGCCTATGTATTCATATTCTATCAATTTTTGAGAGAAAGTATTAGAAGCTATTGCTACAATTATGGACTTGTCTTTCTCCTTGAAGTTTGGTTAATTTTTGTTTTATGTATTTGAATTTGTTATAAGATTCATAAACATTTAAAATTGTTATGTTGAACTGACCCTTTTGTTGTGTTTAAATGATCTTTTTATTGTTGACTGCATGTATGTCTTCCTTTTAAAAGTGTCTCTTCATGTTGTTTTCCCACGTTTTAAAAATTTCAATAGGTTTCTGGGGAAGAGGTGTTTGTTTATATGAAGAAGTTCTTTAGTGGTGATTTCTGAGATTTGGGTGCACCCATCACCTGAGCAGTGTACACTGTACCCAATTTGTAGTCTTTTATCCCTCACCCCCATCCCACCCTTTCCCAAGTCCCCAAAGTCCATCGTATCATTCTTATGCCTTTGCGTCCTCATAGCTTAGCTCCCACTTATGAATGAGAAACACGTGATCTTTGGTTTTCCATTCCTGAGTTACTTCACTTAGAATAATGATCTCCAATTCCACCCAGGTTGCTGCGTATGCCATTGTTTTATTTCTTTTTATGCCTGACTAGTATTCCATGATGTGTGTGTATATATATAAATATATGTGTGTGTGTAAATATGTTTGTGTGTATATATAGGCATATATACACACACATATACACACACACACACAGATATATATGTATATATATACACACATTTACTTTATCTACTCATTGCTTGATGGTCATTAGGACTGGTTGCATATTTGTGCAATTGTGAATTGTGCTGCTATAAACATGCATGTGCAGGTATCTTTTTTGTATAATGACTGAGCTCAGATTCTCCTTGGGCAAGGCTTGCTGCAGCTGCTATGGCGGATGGGGCTGTGGTACCCAGACAAGTGGTGTTATGTTATGGGGAATTATGGTTGTGCCTGCTGTGTCGCACAGGTCACCAGAGAAGTGGGGAAAAGCCAGCAGCCACAGGCTTCACCTAGCTCCCATGCAGCCTGCCGTGTGAAAGGCCCATCTCACTCCCACTGTGCACCCGCAACAGCACCAAGTTTATTTCCAGGCAGCTGATAAGCAGGGCTGAGAACTTGCCCCAGGCTACAAGCCTCCCAGCTGAGAAACCAAGCAGACTCACAGTTTCTTGGCTATGCTGTGGAGCCTGCCGCAGCAGTTCACCTCCTTCAAAGGGTCTGTGGATTTCCTCGGTTTTCCTAGTATGTTCCTGTGGTAGTTTTTGGAGTAAAAGTTCACAATGTGAGTCTTTCCATGCTGCTCTGTCCATCTGAGTGGGAGCTGCAAGTTAGTCCTGTCTCCTATCTGCCATTCCCGCCCCCCCCCGCCCACCCTTTTCCCACTTTTGAATGTTTTTTTTTCTTGTAAATTTAAGTTCCTTATAGGTGGTGGGTATTCGACCTTTGTCAGATGCATAGTTCACAACATTTTTTCTCCCATTCTGTAGGTTGTTTGTTCACTCTGTTGCTAGTTTCCTATGCTGTGCAGAAGCTCTTTAGTTTAATTAGATCCCATATGTCCATTTTTCCTTTGGTTGCAATTGCTTTGGTGTCTTTGTCATGAAATCTTTGTTCATTGTTATGTCTAGGTATTGCCTAGATTGTCTTTGAGGGCATTTATAGTTGTGGGTTTTACTTTTAAGTCTTAATGCATCTTGAATTAATTTTTGTATATGGTGTAGGGAAGGGGTCCAGTTTCAGTCTTCTACATAAGGCTAGCCAGTTATCCCAGCACCATTTATTTAATAGGGAATTTTTTTCCCATTGCTTGTTTTTGTCAGGTTTGTTGAAGATCAGATAGTTGTAGGTGTGCAGCTTTATTTCTGGGTTCTCCATTCTGTTCCACTGGTCTATGGGTCTGTTTTTGTACCAGTACTATGCTGTTTTGGTTACTGCAGCACTGTAGTATAGTTTGAAGTTAGGTAACATGATCATGATGCCTCTAGCTTTTTCTTTTTGCTTAGGATTTCCTTGGCTATTTGGGCTCTTTTGTGGTTCCACATACATTTTAAAATAGTTTTTTTTTTTTTTTTTTAGTTCTGTGAAGAATGTCAATGGTAGTTTAATAGGAATAGCTAACAATCACATGAAGAAAAACTTCATATGATTGTAAGAATGGCTATTACTAAAAAGTCAAAAAATAACAGATGCCAGTGAGGTTGCAGAGAAGAAGGAATGGTGTACCCTGTTGGTGGGAGTGTAAATTAATTCAACCATTGCTGAAGGCAGTGTGGTGATTCCTGAAATATTTAAAAACAAATTCCATTCTACCCAGTCATCCCATTACTGGTTATATATCCAAAGGAATATAAATTATTCTATTATAAAGACACATGCACATATATGTTCATTACAGCACTATTGACAATGGCAAAGACATGGAACCAACCTAAATACCCATCAATGGTAGATGGGATAAAGAAAATATGGTACATATACAACATGGAATACTAGGCTGCCAGAAAGAACAAGATCATGTCCTTTTTAGCAACATGGCTGGAGCTGAAGGCCATTATTCTAAGCATACTAATGCAGGAACAGAAAACCAAATACCACATGTTTTCACTTTAAGTGGAAGCTAAATGATGAGAACACATAGACACATAGAATGGAACAACAAACACATGGACACATAGAGTGGAACAACAGACCCTGGGCCTGAGGGTGGAGTGTGGAAGAAGGGAGAGGATCAGAAAACATATGTAATGGGTGTTGGGCTTAATACCTGGGTGATGAAATAATATGTACAACAAACCCCCATGACACAAGTTTACCTATATAAGAAACTTGCACATGTACCCCTGAACTTAAAATTTAAATTTAAAAAGTGATCTTCTTTATCTCTGTTAATATTCTTGTTATGATACTAAAACAATCCCTCCAACCTTCTTGTATTTGTTTGTTTCTTTTCCATAGATTACTGGGGTACAGGTGGTGTTTGATTACATGAATAAGTTATTTAGTGGTGGTTTGTGAGATTTTGGTGCATCCATCATCCAAGCAGTATACACTGCACCCTATTTGTAGTCTTTTATCCCTCACCCCCCTCCTACTATTTCCCCCAAGTCTCCAAAGTCCATTGTATCATTCTTCTGCCTTTGCGTGCCCATAGCTTAGCTCCCACATATCAGTGAGAAGATATGATGTTTGGTTTTCCATTCCTGAGGTACTTCACTTAGAATAATAATCTCCAGTCTCATGCAAGTCACTGTGAATGCTGTTAATTCATTTCTTTTTAAGGCAGATTTTAGTATTCCATCATATATATTATATACTACAGTTTCTTTATCCACTCATTGATTGCTTGGGCATTTGGGTTGGTTCCACAATTTTGCAGTTGTGAATTGTGCTGCTATAAACATGCATGTGCAAGTATCTTTTTTGTATAATGACTTCTTTTCCTCTGAACAGATACCCATTAGTGGGATTGCTGGATCAAATGGTAGTTCTACTTTTAACTCTTTAAGGAATCTCCATGCTGTTTTCCATAGCGGTTGTACTAGATTACATTCATACCAGCAGTGTGGAAGTGTTCCTTGATCACCACATTCATGCCAACATCTACCGTTTTTTGATTTTTTTGATTTTGGCTATTCTTGCAGGAGTAAGGTAGTATTGCATTGTGGTTTTGATTTGCATTTCCCTGATTATTAGTGATGTTGAGCATTTTTTCATATGTTTGTTGACCATTTGTATGTCTTCTTTTGAGACTTGCCTATTCATGTCCTTAGTCCACTTTTCAGTGGGATTGTTCGTTTTTTGTTACTAATTTGAGTTTGTTTTAGATTCTGGATATTAGTCCTTTGTCAGATGTATAGATTGTGAAGATTTTCTCCCACTCTGTGGGTTGTCTGTTTACTCTGCTGGCTGTTCCTTTTGCCGTGCAAAAGCTCTTTAGTTTAATTAAGTCCCAGCTATTTATCTTTGTTTGTATTGCATTTGCTTTTGGGTTCTTGGTCATGAAATCTTTGCCTAAGCCAATGCCTAGAAGGGTTTTCCCTATGTTAAGTTCTAGAATTTTTATAGTTTCAGGTCTTAGATTTAAGTCCTTGATCCATCTTGAGTTGATTTTTGTATAAGGTGAGAGATGAGGATTCAGCTTCATTCTCCTACATGTGGCTAGCCAATTATCCCAGCACCATTTGTTAAAAAGGGTGTCCTTTCCCCCACCTTATGTTTTTGTTTGCTTTGTCAAAAATCAGTTGGCTGTAAGTATTTGCCTTTATTTCTGGGTTCTCTATTCTGTTCCATTGGTCTATATGCCTATTTTTATACCAGGGCCATGCTGTTTTGGTGACTATGGCCTTATAGTATAGTTTGAAATCAGGTGGTGTGATGCCTTCAGATTTGTTCTTTTTGCTTAGTCTTGCTTTGGCGATGTGAGCTCTTTTTTGGTTCCCTATGAATTTTAGAATTGTTTTTTCCAATTCTGTAAAGAATGATAGTGGTATTTTGATGGGGATTGGGGTGAATTTGTAGATTGCTTTTGGCAGTATGGTCATTTTCACAATATTGATTCTACCCATCCATGAGCATGGGATGTATTTCCATTTGTTTCTGTCATCTATGATTTCCTTCAACAATGTTTTGTAGTTTTCCTTGTAGAGGTCTTTCACCTCCTTGGTTAGGTATATTCCTAGGTATTTCATTATTTTTGAAACTATTGTGAAAGGGGTTGAGTTCTTAATTTGATTCTCTGCTTGGCCACTGATGGCAGATAGAAGAGCTACTGATTTGTGTACATTAATATTGTATCCAGAAACTTTGCTGAATTCATGTATGAGTTCTAGGTTCTCAGAGGGAATGCTTTCAACTTTTCCCCATTCAGTATTATGTTGGCTGTCGGCTTGTCACAGATGGCTTTTATTTCATTGAGGTATGTCCCTTGTATGCTGATTTTGCCAAGTTTTAATCATAAAAGGATGCTGGATTTTGTGGAATGCTTTTTTCTGCATCTGTTGATATACTCACGTGTTTTTTTGTTTTTAATTCTGTTTATGTGGTATATCACATTGATTAATTCACATATGTTAAACCATTCCTGCATCCCTGGTATGAAACTCACTTGATCATGGTGGATTATCTTTTTGATATGCTGTTGGATTCAGTTAGCTAGTATTTTGTTAAGGATTTCAGCATCTATGTTCATCAGAGATATAGGTCTGCAGTTTTCTTTTTTGGTTATGTTCTTTCCTGTTTTGGGTATTAGGGTGATGCTGGCTTCATAGAATGGATTTGGGAGGGTTCCCTCTTTCTCTACCTTGTGGAATAGTGTCAAAAGATTGGAACCAATTATTCTTTGAATGTCTGGTAGAATTCTGCTGTGAATCTATCTGGACCTGGACTTTTATTTGTTGGTAATTTTGAAATTACCATTTCAATCTCACTGCTTGTTATTGGTCTGCTCAGAGTATCTATTTCTTCCTGATTTAAGCCAGGAGGGTTATATATTTCCAGGAATTTATTCATCTTCTCTAGGTTTTCTAGTTTACGCATGTAAAGGTGTTCATAGTAGCCTTGAATGATCTTTTGTAATTCTGTGGTATCAGTTGTGATATCTCCCATTTTGTTTCTAATTGAGCTTATTTGGATCTTCTCTCTTCTTTTCTTGGCTAATCTCACTAATGGTCTATCATTTCTTTTTTTATCTTTTCAAATAACAAGCTTTTTGTTTCATGTATATTTTGTATTTTTTTCTTTCAATTTTATTTAGTTCTGCTCTGATCTTTGTTACTTCCTTTCTTCTGCTGGGTTTTGGTTTGGTTTATTCTTGTTTCTCTAGTTCCTCGAGCTGTGACCTTAGAATGTTAGTTTGTGCTTTTTCAGCCTTTTTGATGTAGGCGTTTATGGCTATGAACTTTCCTATTAGCACCATCTTTGCTGTATCCCAGAGGTTTTGATACGTTGTCTCATTATTGTCATTCAGTTTGAAGAATTTTTAAATTTCCACCTTGATTTCATTTTTGGCCCAATGATCATTCAGGAGCAGATTATTTAATTTCCATGTATTTGCATGGTATTGGGGGTTCCTTTTGGAGTTGATTTCCAGTTTTATTCCACTGTCATCTAAGCATGCTTGATATAATTTCAGTTTATTGAGACTTGTTTTGTGGCCTATCCTATGGTCTGTCTTGGAGAAAGTTCCATGTGCTGTTGATTAGAATGTGCATTCTGTGGTTTCTGGATGAAATGCTCTGTAGATATCTGTTAAGTTCATTTGTTCCAAGTGTAGTTTAAGTCCGTTGTTTCTTTGTTGACTTTCTGTCTTGATGACCTGTCTACTGCTGTCAGTGGAGTATTGAAATCCTCTATTCGTGTTACTGTCTGTCTCATTTCTTAGGTCTATTAGTAATTGTTTTATAAATTTGAGAGCTCTAGTGTTATGTGTATATATGTTTAAGATTGTGATATTTTCCTGTTGAACAAGGCCTTTTATCATTATATAATGTCCCTCTTTGTCTTTTTTAATTGCTGTTGCATTAAAGTTTGTTTGTCTGATATAAGAATAGCTACCCCTGCTTGCTTTTGGTGTCCATTTGCATGAAATGCCTTTTTCCACCCCCATTAACTTTATGTGAGTCAGATAAGTCTCCTGAAGACAGCAGATAGTTGGTTGTTGAGTTCTTATCCATTCTGCCATTCTGTATCTTTTAAGTGGAGCATTTAGGCCATTTACATTCAATGTTAGTATTGAGATCTGAGGTTCCATTCCAATCATCATGCTATTTTTGCCTGTCTACCTTGATATTTTTTTGTTTTTGCTTTCTAAATTCTATTTTTGTTTAATAGGTCCTGTGTGCTTTATGCTTTAAAGATGTTCTGTTTTGATGTCTTTCCAGGATTTGTTTCATGATTTAGACCTCCTTTTAGCAATTTTTGTAGTGGTGGCTACAAGAATTCTCTCAGCATTTGTCTGGAAAAGACTGTATCTTTCCTTCATGTATGATGCTTAGTTTTGCTGGATACAAAATTCTGGGCTGATAATTCTTTTGTTTGAGTAGGCTGAAGATAGGGTCCCAATCCCTTCTAGCTTATAGGGTTTCTGCTGAGAAATCTACTGTTAATCTGATAGGTTTTCCTTTATGGGTTACCTGGTGCTTTTGTCTGATAGCTCTTAAGATTCTTTTCTTCCTCTTAACTTTAGATAACCTGATGGCAATGTGCCTAGGTGATGATCTTTTGTGATGAATTTCCCGGGTGATCTTTGTGTTTCTTATATTTGGGTGTCTAGATCTCTAGCAAGGCTGGTGAAGTTTTCCTCAATTATTCCCCCAAATACATTTTCCAAGCTTTTAGATATCACTTCTTCCTCAGGAACACTGATTATTCTTAGGTTTGGTGGTTTAACATAATCCCAGACTTGGAGGTTTTGTCCACATTTTCTTATTCTTTTTTCTTTGTCTTCATTGGATTGGGTCAATTTGAAGACCTTGTCTTCAAATTCTGAATTTCTTTCTTCTACTTGTTCAATTCTATTGCTGAGACTTTTGAGGGCATTTTGCATTTCTATAAGTGTGTCCAATGTTTCCTGAAGTTTTGATTGTTTTTTCTTTATGCTGTCTATTTCCTTGACTATTTCTCCCTCCACTTCTTGTATCATTTTTTGGATTTCCTTGCATTGGGTTTTGCTTTTCTCTGGTATTTCCCTGATCAGTTTAATAACCTCCTCAATTCTTTTTCAGGTAAATCAGGGATTTATTTTGATTTGGATCCATTGCTGGTGAGCTAGTGTGATTGGGGTTGAGGGGGATGTTAAAGAGCCTTGTTTTGTCACCTTACTGGAGTTTGTTTTCTAGTTCCTTCTTATTTGGATAGTCTCTGTTTGAGGGAAGGTCTATGGCTGAAGTCTGTTCAGATTCTTTTGTCCTATGGGTGTTCCCTTGATGCAGTACTCTCCCCTTTTTCTATGGATGTGGCTTCTTGAGAGTCAAGCTGCAGTGATTGTTATCTCTCTTCTGTTATCTCTCTAGCCAACCTACCAAGTCTATCAGGCTCTGAACTTGTACTGGGAGTTATCTGCACAAAATCCTGTGATGTGAACTATCTATGGGTCTCTCAGCCGTAGATATCAGCACCTGTTCCAGTGGAGGTGGCAGGGAGGTGAAATGGACTTGGTGAGCATTCTTAGCTTTGGTGGTTTAATGTTCTATTTTTGTGCTGGTTGGCCTCCTACCAAAATGTGACACTTTCCAGAGAGCATCAGCTGTACTAGTATGGAGAGGAGCTGGTGGTGGGCGGGGCCCTAGAACTCCCAAGAGTATTGCCTTTTGTCTTCAGCTACCAGGTGAGTAGGGAAGGACTATCAGCTGAGGGCAGGGACAGGTGTGTCTGAGCTCAGACTCTCTTTGGGTGGTGCTTGCTGTGGCTGCTGTGGGGGGGTGGGGGTGAGGTTCCCAGGCCAATAGAGTTGTGTACCTAAGAGGATTGTGACTGCCTCTGCTGAGTCATGCAAGTTGTCGGAGAAGTGGGGGAAAGCCAGCAATCACAGCCATCACCCAGCTCCCACAGTAATCCGAAGGGCTGGTCCCACTCCCACTGGGTGCCCCCCAACAGCATCAAGTCTGTTTCTAGGCAGTGGGCAAGTAGGGCTTGAGAACTTGCCCCAGGCTGCCTACCTCTCAGCTGCAAAAGAAAAGGGCTTTGATTCTTCCCCCACTGATGGAGTCTGCATGTTGGATTCATGCCCTCCCTGGAGTTCTGGCCAGGAGGTTTCTTGCTTGGTTCAAATTGTTACAAAGTTCAGCTGGAGACTTCCTCCTCCCTGTGGCATTTTTCCCATGCCTCTGGCCCCCTCCCAGAGGATTCCTGTGGTGCCAGGAAGGAATGGCCTGCTTGGGGACCCTGCAAGAGTTCCCAGGGCCTTTCCCACTGCTGTCTCTGCCACTGTATTTTGCTCAGCTGTCTAAGTTGACTCAGCTCCAGGTAAGATCAGAAACTTCTCCCACAGACTAGTATCTTCGGTTTCCCCTAGTGGGGGTGTGTGCTTGAGAGTGGAGGATCTCCCTTTCCCACTTTTGCAGTTTGGGCACTCACAGTATTTGGGGTGTCTCCTAGGTCATTCAGGAGCAATCTACTTCCTTCAGAGGGTCTGTGGGTCCTCTTAGGAGTCCTGGTTTGTTCTTGCAGTTGTTCAGGAGCTAAAATTCACAGTGTGAACCTCCACATGCTGCTCTGTCTGAGTCAGAGCTGCAATCTCGTCCTACCTCCCATCTGCCATGATGATAGGCCAAATCCCTCTGACCTTCTTTAGATTAGTGTGAGTGTGGTAAATTTTTTTCCATCATTTTACTCTCAAGCTATTTGTGTCCTCATATTTGAAGTATATTCCTTGTAGTCAGCATACAGTTGGGTCTTACTTTTTATCCAGTGTCATAATCTCTGCCTTCTAGTTAGGGCGCTTTGACCCCTTATATTTAATGTGATTATTAAGATGGTTAGGTTTAGGTCTATTATATTATTTGTTTTCTATTTGTTCCCTATGCGTCCCCCTTCCCCCAACTTTTCCCCCTATATTTGCCACCTTTTGGAATACTTGAATAGATTTTATGATTTCATTTTATCTAAGTTTTTGGATTATTAGCTATACTTCTTTGTTATTTTAGTATTTGTTTTAGGGTAACTAGTATACTTCTTTAACTTATTTGAGTCTACCTTCACTTCATATATAATAGAAGAAATTTGCAATAGTATATTACTTCCCTCCTGTACTTTATGCTATTTTAGTCATCTATTTTACTTTTACAGATGTTTAAAACTGTAATAAACTAAATACCACAATGTATCATTTATGTCTAAGCAGTTAATTACTGTTAAAAGTGACTTAAATAATAAGAATATATATATATTTACCCATGTAGTTACAATTTCCATTGTTCTTAATTCTTTTTTACAGATCTATATTTCCATCTGGTATTACTTTCCTTCTGCCTGAAAGACATCTTTTAACATTTATTATAGTGCAAATCTGCTGTAAAAAAAAGTCTTAACATTCTTTTACTGTGAAAAAGTATTTAGCCTTAATTTTTGAAAGATATTTTCACTTATTATAAAATTCTAGTTTGACAGTTGTTTTCTTTTAGTATTTTGAAGTGTGACACCACCATCTTCTCAATTTGCATTGTTTCCAATGGGATGTCTGTTTTCTTTTATATCTTTGTTCTTCAGCCATTAATGTCTTTTATTCCTCTGGTTGCCTTTAGGATTCCGTATCATTGGTTTTGAGCAGGTTTATTATTTAATATGGTATAATTTTCTTTTTTTTTTGTGCTTGGGTGTTTTGAGTTCCTTGGATCTGTGTCTTATTGTATTCATCAAATTTGGGAACATTTCAGTCCTTTTGTTCTGTAAGTATTTATTATAACTTTTTTTCTCACCATTCATTCTCATTCTCTCTCTCTCTCTGTCTCTCTCTCTGTCTATCTGTCTCTGTCTCTATCTCTCTCTCTGGGTGTTCTAGTTTTAAAAATATTAAGCTGCTTGAAGGTATCCCATAGCGCACTGCTGCATTATTTTTAATTCTTTTTTTTCCTGTATGTTTCATTTTGAATAGTTTTTGTTGCTCTGTCTTTATAGTTTACTAATCTTTTCTATTGCCATCTCTAATCTGCTATTTCCAACCAGTGTGTTTTTATGTCAAACATTGTCATTTTCTTCTCTATAAGTTTTCTTTCAGCCTTTTTCATATCAATATCTCTAGTTACTTTTTTTTTTTTTTTTTTTTTTTTTTTTATTTTGAATTTTTTTTTTTTTTTTTTTTTTTTTTTTTTTTTTTATTATACTTTAAGTTCTAGGGTACATGTGCATAACGTGCAGGTTTGTTACATATGTATACTTATGCCATGTTGGTGTGCTGCACCCATCAACTCGTCAGCACCCATCAATTCATCATTTATATCATGTATAACTCCCCAATGCAATCCCTCCCTCCTCCCCCCCTCCCCATGATAGACCCCAGTGTGTGATGTTCCCCTTCCCGAGTCCAAGTGATCTCATTGTTCAGTTCCCACCTATGAGTGAGAACATGCGGTGTTTGGTTTTCTCTTCTTGTGATAGTTTGCTAAGAATGATGGTTTCCAGCTGCATCCATGTCCCTACAAAGGACGCAAACTCATCCTTTTTTATGGCTGCATAGTATTCCATGGTGTATATGTGCCACATTTTCTTAATCCAGTCTGTCACAGATGGACATTTGGGTTGATTCCAAGTCTTTGCTATTGTGAATAGTGCCGCAATAAACATACGTGTGCATGTGTCTTTGTAGTAGACTAATTTATAATCCTTTGGGTATATACCCAGTAGTGGGATGGCTGGGTCATATGGTACATCTAGTTCTAGATCCTTGAGGAATTGCCATACTGTTTTCCATAATGGTTGAACTAGTTTACAATCCCACCAACAGTGTAAAAGTGTTCCTATTTCTCCACATCCTCTCCAACACCTGTTGTTTCCTGACTTCTTAATGATTGCCATTCTAACTGGTGTGAGATGGTATCTCATTGTGGTTTTGATTTGCATTTCTCTGATGGCCAGTGATGATGAGCATTTTTTCATGTGTCTGTTGGCTGTATGAATATCTTCTTTTGAGAAATGTCTGTTCATATCCTTTCCCCACTTTTTGATGGGGTTGTTTGTTTTTTTCTCGTATATTTGTTTGAGTTCTTTGTAGATTCTGGATATTAGCCCTTTGTCAGATGAGTAGGTTGCAAAAATTTTCTCCCATTCTGTAGGTTGCCTGTTCACTCTGATGGTAGTTTCTTTTGCTGTGCAAAAGCTCTTTAGTTTAATTAGATCCCATTTGTCAATTTTGGCTTTTGCTGCCGTTGCTTTTGGTGTTTTAGACATGAAGTCCTTGCCCATGCCTATGTCCTGAATGGTACTACCTAGATTTTCTTCTAGGGTTTTTATGGTATTAGGTCTAACATTTAAGTCTCTAATCCATCTTGAATTAATCTTCGTATAAGGGGTAAGGAAAGGATCCAGTTTCAGCTTTCTACTTATGGCTAGCCAATTTTCCCAGCACCATTTATTAAATAGGGAATCCTTTCCCCATTTCTTGTTTCTCTCAGGTTTGTCAAAGATCAGATGGCTGTAGATGTGCGGTATTATTTCTGAGGACTCTGTTCTGTTCCATTGGTCTATATCTCTGTTTTGGTACCAGTACCATGCTGTTTTGGTTACTGTAGCCTTGTAGTATAGTTTGAAGTCAGGTAGCGTGACGCCTCCAGCTTTGTCCTTTTGACTTAGGATTGTCTTGGCAATGCGGGCTCTTTTTTGGTTCCATATGAACTTTAAAGCAGTTTTTTCCAATTCTGTGAAGAAAGTCATTGGTAGCTTGATGGGGATGGCATTGAATCTATAAATAACCTTGGGGAGTATGGCCATTTTCACGATATTGATTCTTCCTATCCATGAGCATGGTATGTTCTTCCATTTGTTTGTGTCCTCTTTGATTTCACTGAGCAGTGGTTTGTAGTTCTCCTTGAAGAGGTCCTTTACATCCCTTGTAAGCTGGATTCCTAGGTATTTTATTCTCTTTGAAGCAATTGTGAATGGAAGTTCATTCCTGATTTGGCTCTCTGCTTGTCTGTTGCTGGTGTATAAGAATGCTTGTGATTTTTGCACATTAATTTTGTATCCTGAGACTTTGCTGAAGTTGCTTATCAGCTTAAGGAGATTTTGGGCTGAGACGATGGGGTTTTCTAAATATACAATCATGTCATCTGCAAACAGGGACAATTTGACTTCTTCTTTTCCTAACTGGATACCCTTGATTTCTTTCTCTTGCCTGATTGCCCTAGCCAGAACTTCCAACACTATGTTGAATAGGAGTGGTGAGAGAGGGCATCCCTGTCTTGTGCCAGTTTTCAAAGGGAATTTTTCCAGTTTTTGCCCATTCAGTATGATATTAGCTGTGGGTTTGTCATAAATAGCTCTTATTATTTTGAGGTACGTTCCATCAATACCGAATTTATTGAGCGTTTTTAGCATGAAGGGCTGTTGAATTTTGTCAAAAGCCTTTTCTGCATCTATTGAGACAATCATGTGGTTCTTGTCTTTGGTTCTGTTTATATGCTGGATTACGTTTATTGATTTGCGAATGTTGAACCAGCCTTGCATCCCAGGGATGAAGCCCACTTGATCATGGTGGATAAGCTTTTTGATGTGCTGCTGAATCCGGTTTGCCAGTATTTTATTGAGGATTTTTGCATCAATGTTCATCAGGGATATTGGTCTAAAATTCTCTTTTTTTGTTGTGTCTCTGCCAGGCTTTGGTATCAGGATGATGTTGGCCTCATAAAATGAGTTAGGGAGGATTCCCTCTTTTTCTATTGATTGGAATAGTTTCAGAAGGAATGGTACCAGCTCCTCCTTGTACCTCTGGTAGAATTCAGCTGTGAATCCATCTGGTCCTGGACTTTTTTTGGTGGGTAGGCTATTAATTGTTGCCTCAATTTCAGAGCCTGCTATTGGTCTATTCAGGGATTCAACTTCTTCCTGGTTTAGCCTTGGGAGAGTGTAAGTGTCCAGGAAATTATCCATTTCTTCTAGATTTTCTAGTTGATTTGCGTAGAGGCGTTTATAGTATTCTCTGATGGTAGTTTGTATTTCTGTGGGGTCAGTGGTGATATCCCCTTTATCATTTTTTATTGCATCTATTTGATTCCTCTCTCTTTTTTTCTTTATTAGCCTTGCTAGCGGTCTGTCAATTTTGTTGATCTTTTCAAAAAACCAACTCCTGGATTCATTGATTTTTTGGAGGGTTTTTTGTGTCTCTATCTCCTTCAGTTCTGCTCTGATCTTAGTTATTTCTTGCCTTCTGCTAGCTTTTGAATGTGATTGCTCTTGCCTCTCTAGTTCTTTTAATTGTGATGTTAGAGTGTCAATTTTAGATCTTTCCTGCTTTCTCTTGTGGGCATTTAGTGCTATAAATTTCCCTCTACACACTGCTTTAAATGTGTCCCAGAGATTCTGGTATGTTGTATCTTTGTTCTCATTGGTTTCAAAGAACATCTTTATTTCCGCTTTCATTTCGTTATGTACCCAGTAGTCATTCAGGAGCAGGTTGTTCAGTTTCCATGTAGTTGAGCGGTTTTGATTGAGTTTCTTAGTCCTGAGTTCTAGTTTGATTGCACTGTGGTCTGAGAGACAGTTTGTTATAATTTCTGTTCTTTTACATTTGCTGAGGAGTACTTTACTTCCAATTATGTGGTCAATTTTGGAATAAGTGCGATGTGGTGCTGAGAAGAATGTATATTCTGTTGATTTGGGGTGGAGAGTTCTATAGATGTCTATTAGGTCCGCTTGGTGCAGAGATGAGTTCAATTCCTGGATATCCTTGTTAACTTTCTGTCTCGTTGATCTGTCTAATGTTGACAGCGGAGTGTTGAAGTCTCCCATTATTATTGTATGGGAGTCTAAGTCTCTTTGTAAGTCTCTAAGGACTTGCTTTATGAATCTGGGTGCTCCTGTATTGGGTGCATATATATTTAGGAGAGTTAGCTCTTCCTGTTGAATTGATCCCTTTACCATTATGTAATGGCCTTCTTTGTCTCTTTTGATCTTTGATGGTTTAAAGTCTGTTTTATCAGAGACTAGGATTGCAACCCCTGCTTTTTTTTGTTCTCCATTTGCTTGGTAGATCTTCCTCCATCCCTTTATTTTGAGCCTATGTATGTCTCTGCATGTGAGATGGGTCTCCTGAATACAGCAGACTGATGGGTCTTGACTCTTTATCCAGTTTGCCAGTCTGTGTCTTTTAATTGGAGCATTTAGTCCATTAACATTTAAGGTTAATATTGTTATGTGTGAACTTGATCCTGCCATTATGATATTAACTGGTTATTTTGCTCGTTAGTTGATGCAGTTTCTTCCTAGCCTCGATGGTCTTTACATTTTGCCAAGTTTTTGCGATGGCTGGTACCGGTTGTTCCTTTCCATGTTTAGGGCTTCCTTCAGGGTCTCTTGTAAGGCAGGCCTGGTGGTGACAAAATCTCTAAGCATTTGCTTATCTGTAAAGGATTTTATTTCTCCTTCACTTATGAAACTTAGTTTGGCTGGATATGAAATTCTGGGTTTAAAATTCTTTTCTTTAAGAACGTTGAATATTGGCCCCCACTCTCTTCTGGCTTGTAGAGTTTCTGCCGAGAGATCTGCTGTTAGTCTGATGGGCTTTCCCTTTGTGGGTGACCCGACCTTTCTCTCTGGCTGCCCTTAAGATTTTTTCCTTCATTTCAACTTTGGTGAATCTGGCAATTATGTGTCTTGGAGTTGCTCTTCTGGAGGAGTATCTTTGTGGCGTTCTCTGTATTTCCTGAATTTGAATGTTGGCCTGCCCTACTAGGTTGGGGAAGTTCTCCTGGATGATATCCTGAAGAGTGTTTTCCAACTTGGTTCCATTTTCCCCCTCACTTTCAGGCACCCCAATCAGACGTAGATTTGGTCTTTTTACGTAATCCCACTACTTCTTGCAGGCTTTGCTCATTTCTTTTTCTTCTTTTTTCTTTTGGTTTCTCTTCTCGCTTCATTTCATTCATTTGATCTTCAATCGCTGATACTCTTTCTTCCAGTTGATCGAGTCGGTTACTGAAGCTTGTGCATTTGTCACGTATTTCTCGTGTCATGGTTTTCATCTCTGTCATTTCGTTTATGATCTTCTCTGCATTAATGAGTCTAGCTGTCAATTCTTCCACTCTTTTTTCAAGATTTTTAGTTTCTTTGCGCTGGGTACGTAATTCCTCCTTTAGCTCTGATAAGTTTGATGGACTGAAGCCTTCTTCTCTCCTCTCGTCCAAGTCATTCTCTGACCAGCTTTGATCCGTTGCTGGTGATGGGCTGCGCTCCTTTGCAGGGGGAGATGCGCTCTTATTTTTTGAATTTCCAGCTTTTCTGCCCTGCTTCTTCCCCATCTTTGTGGTTTTATCTGTCTCTGGTCTTTGATGGTGGTGACGAACTGATGGGGTTTTGGTATAGGTGTCCTTCCTGTTTGATAGTTTTCCTTCTGACAGTCAGAAGGACTCTCTGTTGGTCTGTTGGAGATTGCTTAAGGTCCACTCCAGACCCTGTTTGCCTGGGTATCAGCAGCAGAGGTTGCCGAAGATAGAATATTGCTGAACAGCGAGTGTACCTGTCTGATTCTTCCTTTGGAAGTGTCCTCTCAGGGGTGTACTCCACCCTGTGAGGTGTGGGGTGTCAGACTGCCCCTAGTGGGGGATTTCTCCCAGCTAGGCTACTCAGGGGTCAGGGACACACCTGAGCAGGCAGTCTGTCCGTTCTCAGATCTCAACCTCCGCGTTGGGAGATCCGCGGCTCTCCCCAAAGCTGTCAGACAGAGTCGTTCGCGTCTGCACCGGCTCCCGCTACTTCCCCTGTTGGTCTTCAGCTGTGCGCTGTCCCCAGAGGTGGAGACTACAGAGACAGGCAGGCTTCCTTGAGCTGCTGTGAGCTCCACCCAGTTCGAGCTTCCCAGCGGCTTTGTTTACCTACTTAAGCCTCAGCAATGGCGGGCGCCCCTCCCCCAGCCTCGCTGCTGCCTTGCGGATAGATCGCGGCAGACTGCTGTGTTAGCAGTGAGGGAGGCTCCGTGGGCGTGGGACCCTCCCGGCCAGGTGTGGGATATATTCTCCTGGAATGCCTGTATGCTTACAGCGCAGTATTGGGGTGGGAGTTACCCGATTTTCCAGGTGTTGTGTGTCTCAGTTCCCCTGGCTAGGAAAACGGATCCCCTTCCCCCTTGCGCTTCCAGGTGAGGCGATGCCTCGCCCTGCTTCCGCTCTCGCTGGTCAGGCTGCAGCAGCTGACCAGCACCGATTGTCCGGCACTCCCTAGTGAGATGACCCCAGTACCTCAGTTGAAAATGCAGAAATCACCGGTCTTCTGTGTCGCTCGCGCTGGGAGTTGGAGACTGGAGTTGTTCCTATTCGGCCATCTTGCTCCGCCCCCTACTTTTTGACTTATATAGAATACAGCCAAAATAACTGGTGGTTCCATGTCCTTGTCTGCTAACTCTAGCATCTGTGTCAATTCTGAGTCCTTTTCAATTATTTGACTTATCTCCTGATTATGTGTTATATTTTCTTGCTTCCTTTTATGGCCAGTAATTTATTTTTATTGTTGAATGGCAAACACTGTGAATTTTACCTTGTTGAGTGCTGGGTATTTTTGTATTTCTATAAATATTCCTGGGCTCAGTTCTGGAATATAGTTAAGTTACTTGGAAACAGTTTAATTTTTTTCTGTCTGATTTTAAGGTTTGTTAGGCAGGATTGGAGCAGTTATCAGTATAGGGCTAATTATTCCATACCACTGGAGCAACAACCTGTTTGACCTAGCCATTGACCTTTGAATCTTGAGGTCTTCCATTCTGGGTATTATTAATAGGCACTATTTTTGGCCCTATGTGGATGCTGGATGCTGTCACCTCTAGTTCTTTTAGACAGTTTTAGGTAGTTTTCTTATATGTATACATTTTCTTTTTCTTTCTTTTTTTTTTTTTTTTTTTTTTTTTTTTGAGACAGAGTCTCGCTCTGTCGCCCAGGCTGGAGTGCAGTGGCCGGATCTCAGCTCACTGCAAGCTCCGCCTCCCAGGTTTACGCCATTCTCCTGCCTCAGCCTCCCAAGCAGCTGGGACTACAGGCGCCCGCCACCTCGCCCGGCTAGTTTTTTGTATTTTTAGTAGAGACGGGGTTTCACCTTGTTGGCCAGGATGGTCTCGATCTCCTGACCTCGTGATCCGCCCGTCTTGGCCTCCCAAAGTGCTGGGATTACAGGCTTGAGCCACCGCGCCTGGCATATGTATACATTTTCAATGTTCAATTGAATACTCAAGGGGTACATTTGCAGATATCCAAAGTACTCACACTTTCATTCTCTCTCTTTGTAGCTCTTTCTCTCTGGTGTTCTGTCCTTAGAATTCTACCAGCTTAGTCTCACCAGACTCTGCTTTCTCCTTCCAGCTCAAGCAGTCTGCTAGGCTCCGCTCTGCAACAGAGCCTAGAAGCTTTCTCAGGTTTCTCAGATAGTAAGCTTGGGATAATCAATGCTTGCCTCATGTTTTTCCCATGTCTCAAAGATTATTGTCCTTCCTTTTTTTTTTCTATGTCAAGTGCTTTGTAGAACATTGTTTTATATACTTTGTCCGTTTTTGGCTATTTTAAATGGGAGAGTAACATGATCTGTTATTCCATCTTAGCCAGAAGCGGAGGTCCCAGATATTCTCAGTAAGTGTGGGATTGAGCTCAATGAAATGACTCTGAGGAGCAACCAAACTTGAGAGCCACTGCTTCTGGTAAAAATGATATTTTCACTTTCCATAATCAGACAAGCAACACAATATAGGCAAGCTTTATTTTTCTTCCTCAATTATCCAATATTAGAAGCTATTTCCTTTCTGCTGCTATGATCCTTTGTCTAGTCTACATGATAATCAGTCTTATATTCTTCCCCTTCAATGCTAAGATCCCAGGAAGTGCTTCTTGTCATTGCCCACTTTGTTCTCTAAGTTACTCCTTCTCTCCCTCACATGTAGTTATAGGTAAAGCTCACCATAACTCTTTGAGGAAGATAGGTGTCAGTTATATGTTGCTGTATTTTGCAGACTGAACAACTGATGCCACAGGGTTAATAAATAGCACAGGTCCTGCTATAGTTTTGATATTTGACCCTCCAAACCTCATGTTGAAATTCAATACTCAATATTAGAAGTGAGCCTAATGGGAAGTGTTTGGATAAAAGAGGCAGATTCCTCATGAATGTCTTGGTGCCACCCTCACAGTAATGAGTGAGTTACTGCTCTATTAGTTTTCATGAGAGATAGTTGTTATAAAGAGCCTGACACCCCCCTCCCATCTCTCTTGCCTCCTCTCTCACCATGTGCTCTCTGCACAAGCCAGCTCCCCTTTGCCTTCCACCATGAGTGGAAGCAGCCTGAGGCCCACACGAGAAGCAGATACTGACACTATGCTCCTTGTACAGCCTGCAGAACCATGATCCAAATAAACCTCTTTTCTTTATAAATCACCCAATCTCTGGTATTCCTTCTTGGCAGTAAATGGACTAAGACAGAGGCTGAACCCCAGTTAGAGGCAGATATAGCAAGGAAATCTCTGGCTTCCCTGGGGAGTTTATAGATTTTTATCAGAGGAAGGTATGCAGTCCTTGAGGGAGGACTCAGTACAGCCAACTGCAGCTTGAGACCTGGAAACTAATGTCCTTGGTAATTTTGCCCAGGTGAGTGTTGCTGCAAAAGCTATTCTTATGTTCAGGCTCTAATTTGAGACGAAAGCCCAGTAGTTTTTCTGTCTAGTTCACCACTTTAGCTGTCACTTCCCCATCTGAAATTCCAGTTAGAGATTTTTTTCACCTTGACTGAATTTGTGGGCAAAAAGGGTACCCCAAAAGAGCTGCATAATCTCCTCATTGTCCCACATTCCAGATTCAGGGGATTCCACTGGAGAAGGTGTGACTCATTCAGGCTAATATTTAAAATGAATATACCATGTTATATATATTAAATGTATACTAGACCTCTTTTTATAAATGAGGACACTGAGACCCTGATGAATTCTATGGCTATGTCTGTTCAGAGAAAGCTCTATGTTATGCAGAATTAAGTGCTTGCTTAAGACCTTGAAGTTGCAAAACATTAATCTCTGGCTTCACATTAGACTGCAACACAAGGTAAAATAAAAAATACCCCTAAGTGGGTGTTTCAGACACTATTATATAAAACTGCTAGAGGGGTTACCAAACTCCGCCTCCTTATGAAAAGAACTCCTTAACTGTTGGTCAGATCAACTGGAGCACAGTCAAGTTAAGCTATACTGAACTCAGCAATGTATGGAATAATTTCTAATTCTACTAGTCAGAGTGGTTGGTTTGTTGTTGTTTTCAAGCTATCAGATCTTTGATAACTAAAATGAATCTAGTTATTTTATACATATTAAGCACCATATGTAATTTCTAAAAATTAAAGTATCTATAAGGTGAAGCTTAATTAAGAAACAAGCCTATGCTCATCATAAGTATGTCTTTAAGTAGAAATTTGCAAAGGGCAGAAAACTTGAATCAAGTTATGTAAAAACACAAAGAAGGAGGCTGTCTTTAGAGGAATGTTTTGCCTCCTGTGTTAGTTTTGCCTAGGACTTGACTACTTCAAGTTACCTCTAATATGTGACTAGAAAGTTTAGAGCTAGAATTAGCAGAGTTCTTGGTACTTAGTTGGATGGCTGCCAGTATACAATGAATTAATGAAAGAAGAAAGGAATGAGACTCTTCTATCTGGCTTCTACCTGAATCCCTGGACTCCTCACCTGTCTCATCCACTGTTCACCATCCTTTAGATTCCCTGTTACTCTTGTTTTGTCTGAGTCATGACCTACTCATTCTTGCTTTCAGTTCTTTACACAAGCTGTTACCTTTGGCTAAGCAGTTCTTCCCCAGATCTCAGATCAGCTGGAACACAGTCAGGTTTAGCTATACTGAACTCAGCAATGTATGGAATAACTTCTAGTTATTCTTTCTTATTGACCTTTCCTGGCTTCCCAATCTAAAATGGTTCATTAGTCACCATATCACATAACTTTCCTGATTTTCACCTTAGTATTTTCACCTTCTAGTATTTTATATATAGTTTTCTATCTCCTTTACTAAAACACAAGCTCTATAGTAAGTGATGTTTATATAGACCTTGTAAGCTTGCACCATTGTAAGTACTTTACATAGTATTTTTTCCTCAACTTTTATTTTAGGTTTGGAGGGTACATGTGCAGGTTTGTTACATGGGTAAATTGCATGTTGCTGGAGTTTGGTGTACAAATGGTTTCATCACCCAGGTAGTGAGCATAGTACCCAATAGGTAGGTTTTTTTTAATCTTTACCCTCCCCGCACTCAAAGCAGACCTCAGGGTCTGTTGTTCCCATTTTTGTGTCCATATGCACTCAAGCTTTAGCTCCCACTTATAAGTGAGAACGTATGGTATTTGGTTTTTGTTCCTGTGTTAGTTTGCTTAAGATAATGGCCTTCAGCTGCATACATGTTGCTGCAAATAACACGATTTTATTTTTTATGACTGTAGTATTCCATGGTATATACATACCACATTTTCTTTATCTGGTCCATTGTTGGTGGGCATCTAGGTTGATTCCACGTCTTTGCTATTGTGGATAGTGTTATGATGAACATACATGTGCATATGTCTTTTTGGTAGAATGCTTTATATTCATTTGGGTATATACCAAGTAATGGGATTGCTGGGTCAAATGAGAGTTATTTTTTAAATTCTTTGAGAAATCTCCAAACTGCTTTCCACAGTGGCTGAACTAATTTACACTTCCAATAGCAGTATATAAACATTCCCTTTTCTCTGAAGCCTTATAAACATCTATTATTTTTTGAAATTTTAATATAGCCATTCTGACTGGTGCGAGATGGTATCCCATTGTGGTTTTGATTTGAATTTATCTAGTGATTAGTGATGTTGAGCATTTTTTCACATGCTCATTAACCATGTGTATATCTTCTTGTGAGAAGGTTTTGTTCATATCCCTTGTCTTTTTTTTTAAAGGGGTTGTGTTTTGCTTGTTGGTTTAAGTTATTTATAGATTCTAGATATTAGACCTTTGTTGGATGCATAGTTTGTGAATATTTCCTCCAATTCTATAGTTTCTCTTAATTCTGTTGATAGTTTCTTTTTTTTTTTTTTTTTTTTTTTTTTTTTTTTTTTTTTTATTATACTTTAAGTTCTAGGGTACATGTGCATAACGTGCAGGTTTGTTACATATGTATACTTATGCCATGTTGGTGTGCTGCACCCATCAACTCGTCAGCACCCATCAATTCATCATTTATATCATGTATAACTCCCCAATGCAATCCCTCCCTCCTCCCCCCTCCCCCCTCCCCATGATAGACCCCAGTGTGTGATGTTCCCCTTCCCGAGTCCAAGTGATCTCATTGTTCAGTTCCCACCTATGAGTGAGAACATGCGGTGTTTGGTTTTCTCTTCTTGTGATAGTTTGCTAAGAATGATGGTTTCCAGCTGCATCCATGTCCCTACAAAGGACGCAAACTCATCCTTTTTTATGGCTGCATAGTATTCCATGGTGTATATGTGCCACATTTTCTTAATCCAGTCTGTCACAGATGGACATTTGGGTTGATTCCAAGTCTTTGCTATTGTGAATAGTGCCGCAATAAACATACGTGTACATGTGTCTTTGTAGTAGACTAATTTATAATCCTTTGGGTATATACCCAGTAGTGGGATGGCTGGGTCATATGGTACATCTAGTTCTAGATCCTTGAGGAATTGCCATACTCTTTTCCATAATGGTTGAACTAGTTTACAATCCCACCAACAGTGTAAAATTGTTCCTATTTCTCCACATCCTCTCCAACACCTGTTGTTTCCTGACTTCTTAATGATTGCCATTCTAACTGGTGTGAGATGGTATCTCATTGTGGTTTTGATTTGCATTTCTCTGATGGCCAGTGATGATGAGCATTTTTTCATGTGTCTGTTGGCTGTATGAATATCTTCTTTTGAGAAATGTCTGTTCATATCCTTTCCCCACTTTTTGATGGGGTTGTTTGTTTTTTTCTCGTATATTTGTTTGAGTTCTTTGTAGATTCTGGATATTAGCCCTTTGTCAGATGAGTAGGTTGCAAAAATTTTCTCCCATTCTGTAGGTTGCCTGTTCACTCTGATGGTAGTTTCTTTTGCTGTGCAAAAGCTCTTTAGTTTAATTAGATCCCATTTGTCAATTATGGCTTTTGCTGCCGTTGCTTTTGGTGTTTTAGACATGAAGTCCTTGCCCATGCCTATGTCCTGAATGGTACTACCTAGATTTTCTTCTAGGGTTTTTATGGTATTAGGTCTAACATTTAAGTCTCTAATCCATCTTGAATTAATCTTCGTATAAGGGGTAAGGAAAGGATCCAGTTTCAGCTTTCTACTTATGGCTAGCCAATTTTCCCAGCACCATTTATTAAATAGGGAATCCTTTCCCCATTTCTTGTTTCTCTCAGGTTTGTCAAAGATCAGATGGCTGTAGATGTGCGGTATTATTTCTGAGGACTCTGTTCTGTTCCATTGGTCTATATCTCTGTTTTGGTACCAGTACCATGCTGTTTTGGTTACTGTAGCCTTGTAGTATAGTTTGAAGTCAGGTAGCGTGACGCCTCCAGCTTTGTCCTTTTGACTTAGGATTGTCTTGGCAATGCGGGCTCTTTTTTGGTTCCATATGAACTTTAAAGCAGTTTTTTCCAATTCTGTGAAGAAAGTCATTGGTAGCTTGATGGGGATGGCATTGAATCTATAAATAACCTTGGGGAGTATGGCCATTTTCACGATATTGATTCTTCCTATCCATGAGCATGGTATGTTCTTCCATTTGTTTGTGTCCTCTTTTATTTCACTGAGCAGTGGTTTGTAGTTCTCCTTGAAGAGGTCCTTGACATCCCTTGTAAGCTGGATTCCTAGGTATTTGATTCTCTTTGAAGCAATTGTGAATGGAAGTTCATTCCTGATTTGGCTCTCTGCTTGTCTGTTGCTGGTGTATAAGAATGCTTGTGATTTTTGCACATTAATTTTGTATCCTGAGACTTTGCTGAAGTTGCTTATCAGCTTAAGGAGATTTTGGGCTGAGACCATGGGGTTTTCTAAATATACAATCATGTCATCTGCAAACAGGGACAATTTGACTTCTTCTTTTCCTAACTGGATACCCTTGATTTCTTTCTCTTGCCTGATTGCCCTAGCCAGAACTTCCAACACTATGTTGAATAGGAGTGGTGAGAGAGGGCATCCCTGTCTTGTGCCAGTTTTCAAAGGGAATTTTTCCAGTTTTTGCCCATTCAGTATGATATTAGCTGTGGGTTTGTCATAAATAGCTCTTATTATTTTGAGGTACGTTCCATCAATACCGAATTTATTGAGCGTTTTTAGCATGAAGGGCTGTTGAATTTTGTCAAAAGCCTTTTCTGCATCTATTGAGACAATCATGTGGTTCTTGTCTTTGGTTCTGTTTATATGCTGGATTACGTTTATTGATTTGCGAATGTTGAACCAGCCTTGCATCCCAGGGATGAAGCCCACTTGATCATGGTGGATAAGCTTTTTGATGTGCTGCTGAATCCGGTTTGCCAGTATTTTATTGAGGATTTTTGCATCAATGTTCATCAGGGATATTGGTCTAAAATTCTCTTTTTTTGTTGTGTCTCTGCCAGGCTTTGGTATCAGGATGATGTTGGCCTCATAAAATGAGTTAGGGAGGATTCCCTCTTTTTCTATTGATTGGAATAGTTTCAGAAGGAATGGTACCAGCTCCTCCTTGTACCTCTGGTAGAATTCAGCTGTGAATCCATCTGGTCCTGGACTTTTTTTGGTGGGTAGGCTATTAATTGTTGCCTCAATTTCAGAGCCTGCTATTGGTCTATTCAGGGATTCAACTTCTTCCTGGTTTAGCCTTGGGAGAGTGTAAGTGTCCAGGAAATTATCCATTTCTTCTAGATTTTCTAGTTGATTTGCGTAGAGGCGTTTATAGTATTCTCTGATGGTAGTTTGTATTTCTGTGGGGTCAGTGGTGATATCCCCTTTATCATTTTTTATTGCATCTATTTGATTCCTCTCTCTTTTTTTCTTTATTAGCCTTGCTAGCGGTCTGTCAATTTTGTTGATCTTTTCAAAAAACCAACTCCTGGATTCATTGATTTTTTGGAGGGTTTTTTGTGTCTCTATCTCCTTCAGTTCTGCTCTGATCTTAGTTATTTCTTGCCTTCTGCTAGCTTTTGAATGTGATTGCTCTTGCCTCTCTAGTTCTTTTAATTGTGATGTTAGAGTGTCAATTTTAGATCTTTCCTGCTTTCTCTTGTGGGCATTTAGTGCTATAAATTTCCCTCTACACACTGCTTTAAATGTGTCCCAGAGATTCTGGTATGTTGTATCTTTGTTCTCATTGGTTTCAAAGAACATCTTTATTTCCGCTTTCATTTCGTTATGTACCCAGTAGTCATTCAGGAGCAGGTTGTTCAGTTTCCATGTAGTTGAGCGGTTTTGATTGAGTTTCTTAGTCCTGAGTTCTAGTTTGATTGCACTGTGGTCTGAGAGACAGTTTGTTATAATTTCTGTTCTTTTACATTTGCTGAGGAGTACTTTACTTCCAATTATGTGGTCAATTTTGGAATAAGTGCGATGTGGTGCTGAGAAGAATGTATATTCTGTTGATTTGGGGTGGAGAGTTCTATAGATGTCTATTAGGTCCGCTTGGTGCAGAGATGAGTTCAATTCCTGGATATCCTTGTTAACTTTCTGTCTCGTTGATCTGTCTAATGTTGACAGCGGAGTGTTGAAGTCTCCCATTATTATTGTATGGGAGTCTAAGTCTCTTTGTAAGTCTCTAAGGACTTGCTTTATGAATCTGGGTGCTCCTGTATTGGGTGCATATATATTTAGGAGAGTTAGCTCTTCCTGTTGAATTGATCCCTTTACCATTATGTAATGGCCTTCTTTGTCTCTTTTGATCTTTGATGGTTTAAAGTCTGTTTTATCAGAGACTAGGATTGCAACCCCTGCTTTTTTTTGTTCTCCATTTGCTTGGTAGATCTTCCTCCATCCCTTTATTTTGAGCCTATGTATGTCTCTGCATGTGAGATGGGTCTCCTGAATACAGCAGACTGATGGGTCTTGACTCTTTATCCAGTTTGCCAGTCTGTGTCTTTTAATTGGAGCATTTAGTCCATTAACATTTAAGGTTAATATTGTTATGTGTGAACTTGATCCTGCCATTATGATATTAACTGGTTATTTTGCTCGTTAGTTGATGCAGTTTCTTCCTAGCCTCGATGGTCTTTACATTTTGCCAAGTTTTTGCGATGGCTGGTACCGGTTGTTCCTTTCCATGTTTAGGGCTTCCTTCAGGGTCTCTTGTAAGGCAGGCCTGGTGGTGACAAAATCTCTAAGCATTTGCTTATCTGTAAAGGATTTTATTTCTCCTTCACTTATGAAACTTAGTTTGGCTGGATATGAAATTCTGGGTTTAAAATTCTTTTCTTTAAGAACGTTGAATATTGGCCCCCACTCTCTTCTGGCTTGTAGAGTTTCTGCCGAGAGATCTGCTGTTAGTCTGATGGGCTTCCCTTTGTGGGTGACCCGACCTTTCTCTCTGGCTGCCCTTAAGATTTTTTCCTTCATTTCAACTTTGGTGAATCTGGCAATTATGTGTCTTGGAGTTGCTCTTCTGGAGGAGTATCTTTGTGGCGTTCTCTGTATTTCCTGAATTTGAATGTTGGCCTGCCCTACTAGGTTGGGGAAGTTCTCCTGGATGATATCCTGAAGAGTGTTTTCCAACTTGGTTCCATTTTCCCCCTCACTTTCAGGCACCCCAATCAGACGTAGATTTGGTCTTTTTACGTAATCCCATACTTCTTGCAGGCTTTGCTCATTTCTTTTTCTTCTTTTTTCTTTTGGTTTCTCTTCTCGCTTCATTTCATTCATTTGATCTTCAATCGCTGATACTCTTTCTTCCAGTTGATCGAGTCGGTTACTGAAGCTTGTGCATTTGTCACGTATTTCTCGTGTCATGGTTTTCATCTCTGTCATTTCGTTTATGATCTTCTCTGCATTAATGAGTCTAGCTGTCAATTCTTCCACTCTTTTTTCAAGATTTTTAGTTTCTTTGCGCTGGGTACGTAATTCCTCCTTTAGCTCTGATAAGTTTGATGGACTGAAGCCTTCTTCTCTCCTCTCGTCCAAGTCATTCTCTGACCAGCTTTGATCCGTTGCTGGTGATGGGCTGCGCTCCTTTGCAGGGGGAGATGCGCTCTTATTTTTTGAATTTCCAGCTTTTCTGCCCTGCTTCTTCCCCATCTTTGTGGTTTTATCTGTCTCTGGTCTTTGATGGTGGTGACGAACTGATGGGGTTTTGGTATAGGTGTCCTTCCTGTTTGATAGTTTTCCTTCTGACAGTCAGAAGGACTGTCTGTTGGTCTGTTGGAGATTGCTTGAGGTCCACTCCAGACCCTGTTTGCCTGGGTATCAGCAGCAGAGGTTGCCGAAGATAGAATATTGCTGAACAGCGAGTGTACCTGTCTGATTCTTCCTTTGGAAGTGTCCTCTCAGGGGTGTACTCCACCCTGTGAGGTGTGGGGTGTCAGACTGCCCCTAGTGGGGGATTTCTCCCAGCTAGGCTACTCAGGGGTCAGGGACACACCTGAGCAGGCAGTCTGTCCGTTCTCAGATCTCAACCTCCGCGTTGGGAGATCCGCGGCTCTCCCCAAAGCTGTCAGAGTCGTTCGCGTCTGCACCGGCTCCCGCTACTTCCCCTGTTGGTCTTCAGCTGTGCGCTGTCCCCAGAGGTGGAGACTACAGAGACAGGCAGGCTTCCTTGAGCTGCTGTGAGCTCCACCCAGTTCGAGCTTCCCAGCGGCTTTGTTTACCTACTTAAGCCTCAGCAATGGCGGGCGCCCCTCCCCCAGCCTCGCTGCTGCCTTGCGGATAGATCGCGGCAGACTGCTGTGTTAGCAGTGAGGGAGGCTTCGTGGGCGTGGGACCCTCCCGGCCAGGTGTGGGATATATTCTCCTGGAATGCCTGTATGCTTACAGCGCAGTATTGGGGTGGGAGTTACCCGATTTTCCAGGTGTTGTGTGTCTCAGTTCCCCTGGCTAGGAAAACGGATCCCCTTCCCCCTTGCGCTTCCAGGTGAGGCGATGCCTCGCCCTGCTTCAGCTCTCGCTGGTCAGGCTGCAGCAGCTGACCAGCACCGATTGTCCGGCACTCCCTAGTGAGATGACCCCAGTACCTCAGTTGAAAATGCAGAAATCACCGGTCTTCTGTGTCGCTCGCGCTGGGAGTTGGAGACTGGAGTTGTTCCTATTCGGCCATCTTGCTCCGCCCCCGATAGTTTCTTTTGCTATGCAGGAGCTCTTTCATTTAATTATGACTCACTTGTCTATTTTTTGTTATTGCCATTGCTTTTGGAGACTTCATGAAATCCTTGCCAAGGCCTATGTCCAGAATGGTGTTTCCTAAGTTTTCCTCTAGTATTTTATAGTTTTAGGTCTTACATTTAAGTCTTTAATCTATTTTGGGTTGATTTTTTATATGGCGAAAGGAAGGAGTCCATTTTCAATCTTCTGCATATGGCTAGACAGTTATCCCAGCACCATTTATTGAATAGGGAGTCTTTTCCCTATTGCTTGTTATTGTTGAGTTTGTTGAAGATCAGATGGTTGGTTTTAGGTGTGTGGCTTTGTTTCTGGGTTTGCTGATCTATTCCATTGTTCTACATATCTGTTTTTGTACCAGAACCATGTTGTTTTTGTTACTGTAGACTTTTAGTATAGTTTGAAGTCAGGTAGTGTGATGCCTCCAGCTTTGTTCTTTTTGCTTAGGATTGCTTTGGCTATTCGGGCTCTTTTTTGGTTCCATATGAATGTTAGAGTAGTGTTTTTAAATTCTGTGAAAAATGACATTGTTATGTTTAATAGGAATAGCATTGAATCTGTAAATTGCTTTGGGCAGTATGACCATCTTAACAATATTGATTCTTTTTGTCTACAAGCATGGAATGTTTTTCCATTTGTTTGTGTTGTCTCTGATTTCTTTCAGTAGTGTTTTGTAAATCTCATGGCATTTAAATATAAAAACATATTTAATCCTAACTACAATGCTATGAGATTAATATACTGTTATTATCCTCATTTACAGATGATGAAACTGAGGCAAAGTTGCTGATGAAATAGAGGCAGGGAGACATTAGAAAACTTGTTAGTAAATGGCAGGACAGGGCTTCAAACCCAGGCAGTCTGACTCCAGAGCCTGTGCTCTTAACCACTCCCTATGCCACCTCCCACACAGAGTTGGGGACTGCTAGTCAGGGCCCTCTAAGAAGCAGACATCAAGATGGGGTTAGAGATGTGATATAGTTTAGATGTTTGTCACCTCCAAATCTCATGTTGAAATGTAATCCCCAATGTTGGAGGTAGGGCCCTGTGGGAGATGCTTGGGTCTGGCTGTAGATCCCTCATGAATGTCTTGGTGCTGTCCTCATGATAGTGAGTGAGTTCTCATGAGATCTGGTTGTTTAAAAGTGTGTGGCACCTCCCCACTTCTCTCTCTTGCTCCTGCTCTCACCATGTGAGATGCCTGCTCCCTTTTTACCTTCTCCCATGATGGTAAGTTTCTTGAGGCACTCACTGAAGAAAAGATGCTAGAGCCATGCCTATAAAGCCTACAAAACCTTGGGCCAATTAAAACTCTTCTCTTTATAAATTACCCAGCCTCAGATATTTCTTTATATCAACACAAAAATGGTCTAATACAAGACACAAGAGATTTACTGGGGGAAACACTAGCAAGGGAATATGGGGGAAGAAACCAGAGAGAGCTGGAAAACAGGTTAGACATAATGGAGTTCTGACTCTCGTGAATGAGGGAGAGTAAGAAAGACAGACCATGGATTGCCATCTAATTTTAAGAAAGTTTCTGGAAGGCCAAGGAGTCCCTAAACCAAAGTCATTCATTATAGGAAGCTTACATCTTTCAGGATCTGGCCTATCTTAGTACCTCTGCCATTTTCAGTTAATAGCTGGAAGCAGATTATGGGAAGTGTGGCCTTGACAGGAATATTGTGACAGATTTCAGAACACAATAGCTGGGCGTGTCACTTACATTCCCTGAAATAGGAGATCTGAAAGGTGCATTTTCATGGTAGCCACAGGGACATTGTCTTGTTCACTACCATATCTCCAGTGCATATACCAGCATCTTACACATGGCAGGCACTCAAATATTTGTCAACTAAGCATATTTACATATTCCTTGGATCATGCAAAAAGTACTCAATAATTGTCTGTCAACTATGAACAAATAAATGAATAAATAAACATGAAAAATAAAAACAAGTCTCTTAACTCCTTCACAATTTTCCCACCACCATTGCTGCTCTGGTGGAAAGTGAGAGTGGGCAAACTGGACTTAGGATCACAGGAGATAAAGTTTATCTGCTTCACCCTTTCCTCCTGGTGATGCCCCACTTAGGCAGTGATTTACAAAGACAAGTACCTTCCCCCAAGGCAAAGAATGAGACTTGGCTGTTGTTTGGGCAGGTGCATTTACAGACACTTCAGACCTGCACATTTCAAGCACTTAATCCACATGAAATAATGATACTTCACCCTCCTGAATCCATTCCAACCTGGACAGATATATGGCTTTGTGTAATGTTTCACAGAAGCTTCACGTTGGGGCTCTAAGGCTCATGAGTTCCTTTTTTTCTTCTTTTCTTGGCTTAAAACAACAAAGATTTATTCTCACAGTTCTGGAGGCTAGATGTCTGAAATCAAGCTGTCAGCGGGGCTGTGTTCCCATAGGGCTGTAAAGGAGAATCCCTCCTTGCCTCTCCCCAGCTGCTGGTGGCTGTTCACAGTCCTTGCTTGGCATTCCTGGACTGCATCATTCCAGTCTCTGCCTCTGTTTTCACCTGGTGTCTTCTCTGTGTCTTTCATCTCTGTATCCAAATTTCCTCCTTGTTTTTTCTTAAATTTTATTTTTAAATTGTGGACAAAATACTTAATATAAAATTTACCATTTTAACTATTTTTTAGTGCACAGTTCAGTGGCGTTAAGTGTATTTACACTGTTGTACAACCACCACCATCTATTTCCAGAATATTTTTTCATCTTCTCAAACCGAGACTCTATACCCATTAAACGGTAACTCCTCATTCTCTCCTCTCAGCCCCTAGAAACCACCATTCTACTCTCTGGCTCTATGAGTTTAACTACTTTAAGTATCTCATGTAAGTAGAGTCATTTGCTTGTCATAAGTGGTTTATTTTACTTAATGTAATGCTCTCAAAGTTTATATTTTGGCATGTTGTCAGAATTTCCTTCATTTTTAAGACTAAACAATATTCCATTGTATGTTGTATTAGTCTGCTAGGGCTGCCATAACAAAATACCACAGACTGGGTGGCTTAAAAAAACAGAAATTTATTTTCTCAAAGTTCTAGAGGCTGGAAGTCCGGGATCAAGGTGTTGGCAGGTTTGGTTTCATTTGAGGCCTGTCTCCTTGGCTTGAAAATGGCTACTTTCTCACTGTGTCCTCACATGGTCACCCCTCAGTCTATGTTGTCTGTGCCCTAATCACTTCCTATAAACATACCAATCATATGGCATTATTTCATATGGCATTAGGGCAAACCCGTAGAATCTCACTTTACCTTAATTCCCTCTTTAAAGGCTCTATCTCCAAATAGTCACATTCTGCGGTACTGGGGGACTTAAACATATGAATTTTAGGAATAAGCAAATTCAGCCTATTCTATATGGTACAGTTATAAGCATCAGGAAATTAACATTGATACAATTTTATTATGTATTTACCAGACCTTGTTCAAATGTTGCCTAATTATCCCATCTCATTTTCCTGATCCAGTATCCAATCTGCGATCACACGTTGCATTTAGTGTTTGTCTTGTCTCTAGTCTTCTTTAATCTGAAACAGTTCCTTGATCTTTCTCTTTTTACTTTAACATTTTTGAAGAATATTGTTCAAAATATTATACAACATTCCTCAATTAATATGTTTCCTCATGATTGGATTCAGGATATGCATTTATTTTTCAAGAATTCAACAGAAGTGATATTATGTCCTTCTCATTGTATCATATCAGGAGGCATAATGTTGACTCGTCTCATTGCTGGTGACATTATCCTTGACAGTTGGTCAACATGGTGTCTGCCAAGCTCTTCCACTGTATTTTCCACTTTTAAATGAGTGTCTTATGGGAAGATACTTTGAGACTATGTAAATACCTTTTTTCCTCATCATATTTTGTCTACTAATTATAGCTTCTATTGATAAATCTTGCCTAAATAACTGTTACTGAGGTATTTGCTGAATAGTGAACTTCTCTTTTCAGCATTCCATCTACATTTATTAATTGGAGCCTCATAAAACAAGTTTTTTTCTTTCTTTACCATTTAGCTATTCAATTATTTATTTATATAAGCATAGACTCACAAATTCTTTTTATACTGTGAGTGATAATTCAGCACCATTATTCATTTTGTTGCTCCAATTTTTCTGATCACCAGGAGCTCATTCAATTAGCTCCAGTGTCCTTTTGATATGGTCCTATCATTCTTTGAGCACTTTTAGATCTCTGGCACCACAAGATGCTGGAGGCTCATCTTATACTTTCCCTGCCCTAGTCCTGGAGTGTGCCTTTTCTTCAAGGAGTCCTGGCTTCTTTTATTGACAAATGATATTTTATTGAAAGCATTCCTTTTTTCTAGAGAATAAGTGTCAGGTTCATTCACTGATATGTAGGTATAATTGCTCCTAGTCATCAGAAGACAGGGCTATGAAATACATGTATGAATACACACACACACACACACACACACACACACACACACACACACACACACACTCCTATAACTATTTCTCTATCTAGATGCATTTTCAAACCTTGAGCTTGTACTGATACCTCCAGACAAGGTTTTTTCTAACCTTCCCCCTTTCCTTATTCACAATGCCCTTCCCTAACAAAAACCAACCTATTATTATTATTAATATCATAGGCTGAATCATAGAATACATGCAAAGTAGTTTCAGGATACATAAGCCTGTGGAAAACAAACCTAACTAAAGTACAATATTTGTGCACAGTTTTTCTTTCATCTTTGACCTTGAAAATTTTGAGTCAAACTGATGTTTTTTAAAGTTAATTGGTTAGTTAGCTACAGGTGTCACTCCTTCAGTGTGGTTATATTACAGTCACACACCACAATATGATGTTTCAGTCAACAATAAACCACATACACATCAGTGATCCCATAAGATTACACTACCATATTCTTACTGTGTCTTTCCTGTGTTTATATATGTGCAGTAGGCTATACCATCTGGGTGTGTGTAAGTACACTCTATGATGTTCATGCAAAGACAATATTACCATTTCTGAGAACATATCCCCATTGTTAAGTGACATATGACTGTATTTGTAATGGAGTGTGGCTCATTCTTTTCTGTTATATCCTATTTGAGGTCTCCTTCCCCACCTTGTTAATTATTATATTTACTCCAAGTGTGTGAGAAATTACCATAGTTCTAAAAGTCACAACTCTCTATATATGTGTGTGTGTATATGTGTGTGTGTGTATATATATATATATATATATATATATATATATATATATATATTTTTTTTTTTTTTTTTTTTTTTTTTAACTAGAGAAATGTCACTCCCCCATTCCCTTATACTCCATTCCCCTTCTTTTTCACTTGGTTTCTACCCACAGTCTGTAGGTAAACACTCTCATTAGTTTCTGGTTTGCCTTTTCTGTTTAATTTTTTCACAGTAAACAAATTCATGTGTATTTTCTTATTCCTCCTTTCTTATACTCAAAGTAGCTTACTACTGGCACTTTTGTGTAGGTTGCTTCTATTCACCTAACATTCCATGCTAACAATTACTCTTTATCAGTTCATAGATAACTCCTTCATTCTTTTTACAGCTGCTTAGTATTGCATTGTGTAGATGTACCATAGTTTATTCTTCACTTTGCTATATTTTATTCTTTAAGTCATTTCAAATACTGAGCAGTACAAACAATGCTGCCATGAGTAATCTTGTACATGTGTATTTTCATATTGCTGAGGTTATATTTTTAGGGTAAATTCTTAAAACTACTCGCAATTGCTTCGACTATTTTGCTGGGCCAATGGGTAACTGCATATATATATTTTAAATTATGTATTGCCAAATTCTCCTCCAAAAGAATTGTACTAATTTATATTCCCACCACCAATGTAAGAGAGAGCCATTTCCACATGGCATCACCAACAAAATGCCTTTAGTTGTAGTTTTTACCTTTCTGATAAATGAGAAGTAGTATGTCAGTATAATTTAATTAGTAGTAAATTAATTTGCATAAAATCTAATGAGTGAACATTTTTTCATATGTTTGAGTGTCAGATTTTGTATGTTTCTGTGAGTTGTCTGTTCATGCCTTGCCTATCTTTATATCAGATTTTAGTCCCTCCTCTTAATTTTTATGAGACATTTACTTACTAGGGATATTAGTTTTTATCTCTGATATATATATTGCAAATATTTTCTCTTGGTTCTTCACTTCTCTTTTGACTTCAGTTATGGTGTTTTTTGTCATGTCATTTTTGGTTTATATACTAAATTTATCAGGGAGGTAGATTATTTCAAAACTGTACCCTACATAGTAGTTGAAAGAATTTCTAGGACAGAGCTTGAGGTAGAAAGTAATCCCTAATCTTCACTATTTAAATGACTGTCATGTTAAAGGAACAGACTAATTCTGTGTTTTTCCAAGGGAAAACACTAGGTTAAGTGACTTGAAGTTAAAGGAAACACCTTCTGCCATTATGCAATAAAGGGCTTTCTAGTGACATGTGACCCTTGTATTCACAAATGGCTTGTTCTGTATCACTAGGAGAATTAAAGGTTTCTGTCATGATGTCTGTTATTTAAATGATTAAATATTAGCATTTACTGGTAAAAAGTGAGATGCCAGTTAGTTGGAATAGTGAGCCTAAAATAAATTATCAAAAGCTGGGAGCGGGTGCTATAGGAAATGTGACATTCGATAACAAAGTCAAACTAAGGTAGAAAAACCATGGAAGTCCAGAGTTACACAAAACAAGTCAGAATGCATAAATAGAAAGGAAGCTGGACCAGTTCTGGAAATGTGTGTTCATATACTTTATGATTTATATGGGTTCCTGCTGCATGTCTGTCTAGGTGGGTTGAGTCAACATAAACCATACCAATAGACACTTTGATTCATTTTCATATTCTATCAATATTTCTTGAGCATCTTTATGGCCCCAACACTGTCAGGGTGTTTGAAACATAGCAGAACAAGAAAGACATTTTCTGTTTCACAAGGCATGCAGTCTTAGCAACAGTTGCTTACCAGCTGTGAATCTGCCTACCAGAACTTTGTCGTTGGCCAAATTTTTGCACCTAGCACGTAACAATATCAGGAAATATCATTCCACTGAAATTCGGGTGACTTTCCTGGCTGGGCTGACTGGAACTAATTACCATACCTTTCATTCCAAATACTAAGAACATTTTGTATGATGTAATCATCATGACTATCCTGGGAAAAGTGTTTTCAGTATGTCCATGAGAGTTTTGAAAGGAGGTGATAGGTTAGACAGTAATAAACATCCCAGGTGTGGTGTGAGTCAGCAGAGGACCCAAAGCAGGACCAAAGACCTCATACTTAGAATCTCCACTCAATGGCCATATCACATAGCATGACAATTTGGAATCCTTGTACTTTGTTTCCATGACAAAATACAGAGACATCCCTAAAATTCATGAAATAGGGAAAAATTGCTTGAGACATCACGCTATACTTTACCCTAAACTCTACCATATAGTGTATCCCTAGCTACATTTCTTTTCTTTTCTTTTTTTTTTAAATTATACTTTAAGTTCTAGGGTACATGTGCACAACGTGCAGTTTTGTTACATATGTATACATGTGCCATGTTGGTGTGCTGTCCCCATTAGCTCGTCATTTACATTAGGTATATCTCCTAATGCTATCCCTCTACCCTCCCCCCTCCCCACAATAGGCCCCGGTGTGTGATGTTCCGCTTCCTGTGACCAAGTGATCTCATTGTTCAATTCCCACCTATGAGTGACAACATGCGGTGTTTGGTTTTCTGTTCTTACAATAGTTTGCTGAGAATGATGGTTTCCAGCTGCATCCATGTCCCTACAAAGGACACGAACTCATCCTTTTTTATGGCTGCATAGTATTCCACGGTGTATAAGTGCCACATTCCCTAGCTACATTTCAACCCTCAAATTTAAATTGTGGACTTCTGGAACACGGAATAATTGAATGTCATACACTCTTTCAATGTCAGAGCTGGAAGGGTTCTTACAGTTCATCCACTCCGATATCCTGTACTATAGTGGCCCAAGAAGGTCTTCCCGAGATTATAGCTATTTGATGTTATCTCAGGGTCTTCCATATTCTGCTCATGTGTACCTCCTCTTCTTTGTCTCAGGATACTTTCCTCCTGTTCTCTATGCTCTAGCTCATCTGCACTTCCTTTAATTCCTCATATGTGATGCTCTTTTTTGTCTCTAAGCCTTCGCCATATGCGTTTCCTACTGTTTGGATTATTTTTCCTTTACCTTTCCCTGGATAACTGTCACTTAATTTTCTCATCTCCACTTAACTCTCAGACTAAGTAAAAGTCCCTTCATCTATGCCCCTGTAGTGTCTTTCATATTCCTCTTGGAAATGCTTATCATATCTGCGATTACATGTTTAGTGCTTATCTTCGCCAATGAATTAGTAAGCTATTTTTGTCTTATTTGCCATTGTATCTCCAGAATCCAACCCAACATTTTTGCACATAGTGGTGACTCAATAAATGTTTGTTAGATTGAATGGAAACCAGGGCTCAAATTTAGTTTTTCTGTTCCTAGTATGACTTTATTTCCCCACTACAGCCCTGCCTCCTAACTGAACATTCTTTTCTTATGGATATGTTAAGGGACAATTGACAAGGACTAAGTATTTGCTCTGAGGATCATATGGTTACTTATGGTACTTACTTGACTAAAGAAAGATATTTGAAAGATTAAGATGACTCAAAGTTAGATGGATGTGGCCTCAGTTAGATTACAGTGTAGATAGCCATTTTCCAATTTATAGTGCAAAGATACACATTTAGTTTGGTCAAATCCTGGATTACAGCAAATGTCATCCTGGATTGTCTAGCTAGCAAGATCAGTCAATCAGCCCTGTCATTCAATGGTGTAATAGTTTGTCCTTATATCCAAGGGTTCTTGTGAATTCATGAATACTTGTAGCAATTCAGGAATACTTGGGGGAAATTTGAACAAAGTTTCATATGTTTATGGGCACTAATAAGTCAAATATGCTTGTTTAAAACTAAATAAATGTTTAAATGGGACAATAAAATCTTAAGTAGAATATTAATATATTTTCCTATTTGTTTTTTCTTTATATAGAAGTTAAAAATAATGTAAGTTAATGAGATTGGATTGTAGATGTTTAGTTCGCTCATGCATTTTAGAGTACAGTTAAATGGTGTTCCGAAAAATTAAGTGACTTGCCTATGTCCACATGAATAGTAGTAAAACTATGCTGTTTTTCTCCTCTATGTGACACAGTATGATCATGTTTTTGTGTATAGGAACATGTGTAGATTTAGATATGCAAAAAAATCTTAAGGAAGTTGATATCACACTTAGATTTAGGCACACATTCATACATGAAAAATAAACGAATAAACAATACCTATGGCTCCAGACTAACATAGAACATTTGACCTCATCATAATCATCAGAGAGGAAGCTAATGTCACAAATGATGCTTGTCACCTGTGGGATTCTTCTGGAGAAATGTTTAAGAAACCAAATTCTGTTGGATTGGGGGTGTGCAAACATTTTGTGAGTCCTATGTGGAAACTTTTAGCCACACAGGCAGCCATTGGCCCTGATCATGATTAGATAATATTCAATATTTCTGAAAGCGCTTTTGCAGGCATCCCAGGACTTTTCATTGATTAGAAACTTGTTTCAACAGGCCCTGAGGTTTATTTTTGGTTTATAAACTCTTCCTTCATAGAGAGCATAACTCAAGTGTGTTAATATGATTTTTGAGGGGATTATCAGTTCAGAAGTCAGGATAGTCCATTGCCTTATTTTCATAGCACTTTGTACCTAGATGAGCTAAATAAATGACAAACATTTTTTTTTTTTCACTGTAGAGGGAGATAACATTGTTATTAAAGTAGCAACTATTAGTCCCCTTGTCTCCAACTGTCTGCTACAGGCATAAATATGCTTGTTTCATCTACTAGTCACATATTTAATTAGAGACATTTGTTATTTCTACTTGACACTTGAATATGTCTTAAATTTTTCCTAATTAATAGTCACCAGTCTCCCCACTATTTGGGCCTTCCAAGCCTTCATCTCATTTAAGGAGCTGCCAAGTTCACTCCCGCAGGGCTAGACCAGCACTGTTGAATAGAACCTTCTGTGATGAAGGAAATGCTTTATTATCTGCACCATCCAGTATGAAAGTCATTAGATATGTGGCTGCTGAACACTCAGAATGTAGCTAGTGTGACTAAGAACAAAGTTTCGTTTGCTTATGGCCACAAATCTGTGAGTCAGCAGAGGATCCAAAGCCGGACCAAAGACCCCATACTCAGAATCTCCACTCGGTTTGCTTACCAGAACTTTGTCCTTGGCCAAATTTTTGCAACTAGCACATAACAATATCAGGAAATGTCATTCCACTGAAATCTTTTCTGACTGGGTTGACCAGAACTAATTACCATACCTTTCATTCCAAATACTAAGAACAATTTTGTATAATGTAATCATCATGACTATCTAGGAAAAGTATCTTTTAAATTTTTAGTATTTTTTATTTTTTATAGAACTGGGGGTACAAGTGCAATTTGGTTACATAGATATATTGCATAGTGGTGAAGTCTGGACTTTTAGTGTAGCCATCAACGAAATGCTCTACATTGTACCCAAGAGGTGACTTTTCTTTCTTTCTTTTTCTTTATTCTAAGAAAATGTGATACATGTGCAGAACATGCAGATTTGTTCCATAGATATACGCGTGCCATGGTGGTTTGGTTCACCTATTGACCCATCCTCTAAGTTCCCTCCCCTCACCCCCAGCCCCCAACAGGCCCTGGTATGTGTTATTGCCCTCTCTGTATCCATGTGTTCTCAATGTTGAAATCCCACTTATGAGTGAGAACATGTGGTGTTTGGTTTTCTGTTCCTGTGTTAGTTTGCTGAGGATGATGGCTTCCAGCTTCATCCATGTCCCTGCAAAGGATATGATCTCATTCATTTTTATGGCTGCATAGTATTTCATGCTGTATATGGACCACATTTTCTTTATCTAGTCTATCATTGATGGGCATTTGGGTTTGTTCCATGTCTTTGCTATTGTAAATAGTGCTGCAATAAACATACACATGCATGTGTCTTTAGAGAAGAATGATTTATCTTCCTTTGGATATATACCCAGTAATGAGATTGCTGGGTCAAATGGTATTTCTAGTTCTAGATCCTTGAGGAATCCCCATACTATCTTCTACAATGGTTGAATGAATTTACATTCCTACCAATAGTGTAAAAGTGTTCCTATTTCTCCACAGCCTTGCCAGCATCTATTGTTTCCTGAGTTTTCAATAATCATCATTCTGACTGGCATAAGATGGTGTGGTTCTGATTTGCATTTCTCTAATGATCAGTGATGTTAAGCTTTTTTTTCCACATGTTTTTTGGCCATGTAAATACCTTCTTTTGAGAATTGTCTGTTCATATCTTTTGCCCATTTTTGATGGGGTTGTTTTTTTCTTGTACATATGTTTAAGTTCCTTGTAAATTCTGGATATTAGACCTTTGTCAGATGGGTAGATTGCAAAAATTTTCTCCTGTTCTTTAGATTGCCTGTTCACTCTGATGATAGTTTCCTTTGCTGTGCAGAAGCTCTTTAGTTTAATTAGATCCCATTTGTTAATTTTGGCTTTTGTTGCAATTGCTTTTGGTGTTTTAGTCATGAAGTCTTTGCCTATGCCTATTCCCTGAATGGTATTGCCTAGGTTTTCTTCTAGGGTTTTTATCATTCTGGTTTTTGCACTGAAGTATTTAATCCATCTTGAGTTAATTTTTGTATAAGGTGTAAAGAAGGGGTCCAGTTTCAGTTGTCTGCATACAGTTAGCCAGTTTTTCTAGCACTATTTATTGAATAGGAGATCCTTTCCCCATTGCTTGTTTTTGTCAGGTTTGTCAAATATCAGATGGTTGTAGATGTGTGGTGTTATTTCTGAAGTCTCTGTTCTGCTGCATTTGTCTGTGTGTCTGCTTTGGTACCAGTACCATGGTGTTTTGGTTACTGTAGCCTTGTAGTATAGTTTGAAGTGAAGTAGCGTGATGCCTCCAGCTTTGTTCTTTTTGCTTAGACTTCTCTTGGCTATACAGGGTCTTTTTTTGATTCCATATGAAATTTAAAATAGTATTTTCTAATTCCACGAAGAATGTCAATGGTAGTTTTATTGGAATAGCATTGAACCTATAAATTACTTTGAGCAGTATGGCCATTTTCATGATATTGATTCTTTTTATCTGTGATGGTGGAATGTTTTTCCATTCGTTTGTGTCCTCTCTTATTTCCTTGAGCAGTGTTTTGTAGTTCTTCTTGAAGAGGTCCTTCACATCCCTTGTTACCCGTATTTCTAGGTATTTTATTTTCTGTAGTGATTCTGAATAGGAGTTCATTCATGATTTGGCTCTCTGCTTGCCTATTGTTGGTGTAAAGGAATGCTTTTGATTTTTGCACATTCATTTTGTGTCCTGAGACTTTGCTGAAGTTGCTTATCAGTTTAAGGAGTTTTGGGGCTGAGATGGTGGGAATTTCTAAATAAAGAATCATGTCATCTGCAAACAGAGACAATTTGACTTCCTCTCTTCCTATTCAAATACACTTTATTTCTTTCCCTTGCCTAATTGCCCTGGCCAGAACTTCGAATACTATGTTGAATAGGGGTGGTGAGAGAGGGCATCCTTGTCTTGCACAGGTTTTCAAAGGGAATGCCTACAGATCTTGCCCTTTCAATTTTATTGACTGTGGGTTTGTTACAAATAGCTGTTATTATTTTGAGATATGTTCCATTGTTACCTAGTTTATTGACAGTTTTTAACATGAAGGGGTGTTGAATTTTATCAAAGGCCTTTTCTGGGTCTATTGAGATAATCATGTGGTTTTTGTCATTGGTTCTGTTTATGTGATGGATTACATTTATTGATTTTCATATTTTGAACCAGTCTTGCATCCCAGGGATGAAGCCAACTTGATCATGGTGGATAAGTTTTTTTGTGAGCTGCTGGGTTCGGTTTGCCAGTATTTTATTAAGGATTTTCGCATCGATGTTCATCAAAGATATTTGCCTGAAGTTTTCTTTTTCTGTTGTGTCTCTGCCAGGTTTTAGTATCAGGATGATGCTGGCTTCATGAAATGTGGTAGGGAGGAGTCCCTCTTTTTCAGTTGTTTGGAATAGTTTCAGAAGGAATGGTACCAGCTCCTCTTTGGTAGAAGTCAGCTGTGAATCTCTCCAGTCCTGAGCGTTTTTTGATTGGTAGGCTATTAATTACTGCCTCAATTTCAGAGCTTGTTATTGGTCTATTCAGGGATTCAACTTCTTCCTAGTTTAGTCTTAGTAGGGTGTGTGCATCCAGGAAATTATCCATTTCTTCTAGATTTTCCAGTTTATTTGCATAGAGATGTTTATATTATTCTCTGATGGTAGTTCTTACTTCTCTGGGGTCAGTGGTGATATCCCTTGTATCATTTTTTATTGTGTCTTTTTGATTCTTCTCTCTCCTCTTCTTTATTAGTCTAGCTAGTGGTCTATTTTGTTAATTTTTTGAAAAAACCACCTCCTGAATTCGTTGATTTTTTGGGGAGGGTTTTTCATGTCTTTATCTCCTTCAGTTCTTCTCTGATCTTAGTTATTACTTCTCTTCTAGCTTTTGGATTAGTTTTCTCTTGCCTCTCTAGCTCTTTTAATTATGATATTGGGTGTGAATTTGAGATCTTTCTAGCTTTCTGATGTGGGCCTTTAGTGCTATAAATTTCCCTCTAAACACTGCTTTAGCCGTGTCCCAGAGATTCTGATATGTTGTCTCCTTGTTCTCATTGGTTTCAAAGAACTTCTTCATTTCTGCCTTAATTTTATTATTTACCCAGGAGTCATTTGGGAATAGGTTGTTCAATTTCCATGAAATTGTGTGGTTTTGAGTGAATTTCTTAATCCTGAGTTTTAATTTGATTGTTCTGTGGTCAGAGAGACTGTTATGATTTCAGTTCTTTCCCATTTGCTGAGAAGTGTTTTACTTCCAATTATGTGGTCAATTTTAGAATAGGTGCCATGTGGCATTGAGAAGAATGTATATTCTATTGATTTGGGGTAGAGAGTTCTGTAGACATCTACTAGGACCACTTGATCCGGAGCTGAGTTCAAGTCCTAATATTCTTATTAATTTTCTGTCTTATTGATACAGTGGGGGTTTAAAGTCTCCCCCTATTTTTGTGTGAGAATCTAAGTCTCTTTGTCAATCTCTAAGAACTCATTTTATGAATCTGGGTGCTCCTGTATTGGGTGTACATATATTCAAAATAATTAACTCTTCTGGTTGAATTGTTTCCTTTACCATTTTGTAATGTGCTTTTTTGTCTTTTTGATCTTTGTTGGTTTAAAGTCTGTTTTGTCAGAGACCAGGACTGCAACCCTTGATTTCTTTCTTTTTTTTTTTCTGGTTTCCATCTGCTTGGTAAATTTTCCTCCATCTCTTATTTTGAGCCTATGTGTGTTTTTGCACATAAGATGGATCTCCTGAATACAGCACACCAATGGGTCTTGACTCTTATCCAATTTGCCAGTCTGAATCTTTTAATTGGGGCATTTAGCCCATTTACATTTAAAGTTAGTATGGTTATGTGTGAATTTGATCCTGTCATTATGAGGCTATTTGGGTATTTTACACAATAGTTGATGCAGTTTCTTTGTAGTGTCATTGGCCTTTATATTTTGGTGTGTTTCTGCAATGGCTGGTGCTGGTTTTTCCTTTGCATAGTTAGTGCTTCTTTCAGGAGTTCTTGCAGGACTGGCCTGGTGGTAACAAAATCCCTTAACATTTGCTTGTCTGGAAAGGATTTTATTTCTCCTTCACTTATGAAGCTTAGTTTGGCTTGATGTGAAATTCTGGGTTGAAAACTCTTTCCTTTAAGAATGTTCAATATTGGCCTCTAATCTCTTCTGGCTTGTAGAGTTTCTGCTGTGAGGTTTGCTCTTAGTCTATTGGGCTTTCCTTTGTAGGTGACCTGGCCTTTCTTTCTGGCTGCCTTAACAGTTTTTCCTTCATTTAGACCTTGGAGAATCTGATAATAATGTGTCTTGGGGTTGATCTTCTTGTGGAGTACTTTAGTGGTGTTCTCTGTATTTCCTTAATTTGCATGTTGGTCTGTCTTGCTAGGTTGGGGAAGTTTCCCTGGATAATATCCTGAAGTGTGTTTTCCAGCTTGTTTCCATCCTCCCTGTCTCCTTCTGGTACTCCAATCAATTGTAGGTTTGGTCTTTTATGAAGTCCCATATTTCTTGGAGGCTTTGTTCATTCATTTTCATTCTTTTTTTTTTCCTATTCTTGTCTGCATGTCTTATTTCAGTAATGTAGTCTTCAAGCTCTGATATTCTTTCTTCTGTTTGGTGGATTTAGCTGTTGATACTTGTGTATGCTTCATGAAGTTCTCATGCTGTGTTTTTCAGCTCCATTAGGTCATTTATATTCCTCTCTAAACTGGTTATTCTAGTTAGCAATTCTCTAATCTTTTATCAATGATCTTAACTTCTTTACGTTGGGTTAGAACATGCTCCTTTAGCTCATCATAGGTTTATATTACCCATCTTCTGAAGCCTACTTCTGTCAATTCATCCATCTCATCCCCCATCCAGTTCTGCACCCTTGATATAGAGATGTTGTGATCATTTGGAGGAGAAGAGGCACTCTGGCATTTTGGGGTTTCTGCATTTTTTCATTCATTCTTTCTCATCTTCATGAATTTGTCTAGTTTTGATCTTTGAGGCTGCTGACCCTTGGATGGGGTTTTTATGGAGGCCTGTTTTGTTGTTATTTTTGTTGATGGTGTCATTGTCACTGTGTGTTTTTCTGTCAATGGTCAGGTCCCTCTTCTGTAGGGCTGCTGCAATTTGCTGGGGATTCACTTCCAGCCCTATTCTTCTGATTTGCTCCTGTGCCTGGAGATGTCACTCAGGGAGGCTGGAGAGCAGCAAAGATGGGTGTCTCCTCCTTCTTCTGGGACCTCTGATCTCAAGGAGCATCAACATGATGTCAGTAGGATTGCTTCTGTGTAGGGTGTCTGACAAACCCTGTTGGAGGTTCTCACCCAGTTTGGTGGCACCGGGAGCAGAACCCATTTAACAAAGCACTTTGTGCCTTGGTGGAGGAGGTGTGTTTCACTAGGGGGAAACCCACTCATCTGGGCTCCCCAGATTCCTCAGAACTACCAGGAGGAGAGGCTAAGACTGCTGGTTCACAGAGACTGTGGCCACCCCTCCCCTAGGGGCTCAGGCCTAGGGAGATCGTAATTCTGTCTCCGAGACTCTGGCTGGCGTTATTGGAGATCCTGCAGGGAAGCCCCACTCACTGAGGAAGGATGGGTCAGGGTTAGACCTAAAGAGGCACTCGGGCTGCAGACTGTCACAGCCGGTGTGTTAGTTTATGGAGACAAGTCTTGGGACCAAGCCATCTAGCCTCCCTGGTTCCAGCAGGGGAAAAACTACAGCTATAGAAATGGGTGCCACCCTTCACCCACCCAGGGAGCTTAGCATGTTAAGCAGTTGTGAGTCCCAGTACTGGCTGCTGCCCCTGCCCCAGGAAGCTCAAAGACTTAGAGAGCTGGCGCCGCAGCCAGTGCTACTTGCCCCTACCCCTGGGAGTTCGGTAGGCTTAAGCAGATTCCAGCTGAGAGACTGTAAGAATCTGTGCATTCCGGGGTTGGTACGCTAGGCTCCAGTGGTGTGGGTTCATGAGAGGGGTCTTCCAATCCATGGGTTGCACAGTAAAGCACAGTTTCCCTGGCTGAGTAGCACTCTCAGTCACTGCCTCACTTGGCTGGGGGGAGAGGGTTCCCCTTCCCCATGTGGCTCTGACATGGGCCGCTGCACCACACTGCTCTTCCTTCTCTCTGTGAGTCATCCCAGCCCTCTAGTCAATTTTGATGACAGAACCTGGATACCTTGGTTGCTGGTGAAGGATTCACATGCTTATTATGGTTTTTTTTTGATGGGAGCCTCAGAACACCACTGCTTCTAGTCGGCCATCTTGGCCCCACTCACCAGTAGGTAATTTTTCATCCACCACCCCCCTCCCACCTTTTGGGGTCTCCAATGTCTGTTATCCCACTCTGTATATCCATGTATACCCGTTCTTTAGCTCCCACATGTGGTATTTGATTTTTTGAGTTCTTGCACTTAGGGTAATGGCCTCTAGTTTCATCCATGTTACTGCAAAAGACATAATTTCATTCTTTTTTATGGCTGGGTAGTATTCCATGGTGTATATGTACCACATTTTCTTTAATCATGTATTGATGGACACTTAGGTTGATTTCATAACTTTGCTATTGTGAATAGTGTTGTGATAAACATACAAGTGCAGGTGTCTTATATATGTGTATATATATATATATGCACAGTGATTTTATACATATATAAAATGTGTGTATATATAGACATGCACACACACACATGCATATATATATATATATATATATGCACACGTACACACATAAAATGATTTATTTTCCTTGAGGTAGATATTCAGCAGGGGGATTGCTAGATCAAATTGTAGTTCTATTTTTAGTTCTTTGAGAAATCTCCATCCTGTTTTCCATAGAGGTTGCATTAATTTACATTCCCACCAACAGTGTATAAGTGTTCCCTTTTCTCTGAATCCTTACCAACGTCTGTTGTTTTTTGACTTTTTAATAATAGCTATTCTGACTGGTGTAATATGGTATCTCATTGTGGTTTTAGGTTGTATTTTTCTGATGATTAGTGATGTTGAACATTTTTTCATGTTTTTTGGCCACATGTATATCTTCTTTTGAAAAAGTGTTGATGTCCTTTGCCCACTTTTTAATGGTTTTCTTTTTTCTCATTTAGTTGTTTGAGTTCTTCATAGATTCTAGATATTTTTCCTTGATCAGATGCATGGTTTGCAAATATTTTCTCTCATTCTCTAAGTTGTCTGTTTACCCTGATTATTTCTTTTGCTGTGAAGAAGCATTTTAGTTTCAGTCCCATTTGTCTATTTTTGCTTTTCGTTAATTTGCTTTTAAATAGTTACCTGTGGCTAGTGGCCACTTTATTATTTATTGGTAAGAGTGAGTATGGATGATCACTTTTATCCACATCCCACTTGCCAGAACCCATTCTTATTGTTCCAACATAATTGCAAAGTATACTGGAAAATGCAGGCTTCTGTGTGCTGGAGAAAAACAGGTTTAGTAGTGGACAGCTAGCAAACCTCTTCATGCACTGCCCGTCTGATCAGAGAAGTCTCTTTCATTCTTGCTTTTATACATAGGACATGCTCACCAAGGGCATCACCCAAACTCCCTCCCTCAAGTCCCTGCATCTAGCTTAAAGTTCAAGAATCCTGATAGTTGTACAGCCATCCTTTCCATCACATCTAAATGTCGCTTTTTAAAGCCTGGCAACTTATGAAATAAAACAGTTATATTCCCTTCCCCCCAGTATACAATGATGGAACAGAGGTAGGATAGCCACAATAAACACCCTTCAGAAAGAGAAAAAGTAGAGACACTGTACAGTTACTTGTTTGTAACAATTCTGGAATCCTGTTAGGCAGATGTCATAGGGGTTCCGTAGCTATGCCCTGACTATGGAAATAACTCTCTTTTTCATTACTCTCAGTGGCTCCTGTTTCTCTCAGAGGCCTCCTATTATATGTAATTTTTCTTAACCACATATGAAAATACAGGGAGTTTTGTGACCAAGCCTGGAAGTGATGTGTGTCACTTCCAGATACATCCCATTGGCCAGAATCTGATGGCCTCAATGTAATTCCAGAGGAGGCTGGGAAATGTAGCATTTATTTATGCACAAAACGAAGTTGGATAGATGAGCATCTAGCCTGTCTCTGACCACTGAGGATGTTCCAGGAACTTTATCATTGTTATTCTCACAACAATTCTGTGCAGAAGGTGTTAGCCTTATTTTGCAGGTAGGAACTAGAAAGTTATGCCACCTTTTGCTGCCCAAAATTAAGAGTGTCCATCACAAGGACAAGGTAATTATCAGGGAAGGTTAGCTGATTGCCAGTTAACCAGCTGACTTCACCTAAGTCCAGGTTTTAGCCATCAGTTTTAAACACCTGAAACCTGTTTTGCTTTTCTGAGCATGAGTTAGTCTTTGAGGGGTACCATTACATTAATCTCGCAGGAGTTGATGTACGTATTACTTAAATTATTTATGAACTTATGAAAAGAAATATAATTGTCACATGGGCTTTAATTTCATGTAGGTGTGATGTACTCTTTTTTTGAAGGCTGGTGATATTCAGAAATGGGTGATGGCATGAATGTCAGGGTCACTGGAGAGGATTTCAGCAAACACATGGCCACTTGCCTTCATCATGACACACCTGCACCTTCCGGAAAGTTTCCTGGGTGATTCTCAGACAACCTCTCTATCTTTGTCGTTCTCCAGTTGACCACATTCATTATAAATAGGGATGTTTTTCTGGACAGCTAAGTGTTCCAGGATTAGGCAAATAGAACAGTGTATTTCTTTAGATGGGTTCCCACTCTTTAGCTAAGGTGACTTGAAACTCTTCAGTGCATTATGAAGTATCCTTTACCAGTGGGAACATACTCTCCAGTTTGCAGTCAGACTTCCTTCTGCCCTGGGCACTGCTTAAAGACTCTGACAACATTGGCAAGTTTCTCTTGCTGCTCATCCCTATCCTGATTGCCATATGCCTTCTTGGACATCCAAGAAAGACTATATATAACCTGAATGGACGTCCATTCAGGTTATAGTCAAATCTTGCTGTCTTTTAAGATGACTTTACATATGTCTGCTGTAACTTATTATGTCCTGTAGGCTGGGCATGGTGGCTCACGCTTGTGATCCAAGCACTTTGGGAGGCTAAGGTGGGCAACATAGTAAAACCCTGTCTCTACTGAAAATACAAAAATTAGCTGGGTATGGTGGCACCTGCCTGTAGTCCCAGCTACTCAGGAGGCTGATGCAGGAGAATTGCTTGAACCCAGGAGGCAGAGGTTATGGTGAGCCAAGATAGCGCTACTGCACTCCAGCCTGGGCAACAGAGCGAAACTCCATCTCAATAATAATAATAATATTAATAATAATAATTTTGCAAGGCAGCTTTACCTCCTTTCCAAATTCTGGATGGTGTCTTATTTTGTCTTCATGATCCCTGTGAATTATAAAAGAGAAAGCATGGCATGAAAGAAGTAAACAACTTCCCTCTGCTTTGAGGTTTCTTCTCATTTTCTCTAATGCTGTGATGATGATCAATTTTCATACGTGGGGAGACCTGAGAGGAATAGATTCTTTTAAGTTAAAGATGACAGATCTGTGGTGTTAGCACAGTCACTTGCTTCTCCTGTGTCCATGGCAGGTGGCACTGATGGATCATAGCTAAAATCATCTGTAGTTTGCAGTCAATATAAAACATCTCTCTTTAAGTTTTGCTCATATTTGGTAAAGACATAGATTCTCAGTATATTTTAGGATGATCTGAGTCATAATTTTCTTAAGACATTGGTTAATTAAAGGATAGAGAAACTGAGTTGAAGAGAAAGAAATCACTGCGCTCCAGGGGACATTCAGATTCCTCTCTGGGGGAGAACATGGTCCTGGGTGGGGAGGTAAGTCCAGATAAATCCCAGGAGCCTCTTCTAACCCTGAGATTCTAGCAACTTTATGGTTCTCCTTAGGCTTCTCAGCCACTCTTCCTGAAGGTAAATCTATGTCCAGCAGCAACTCCAGGTTTGTGATTTAATTTTTCCCCCCACTGGGCTCCCTGCCCTCTGCTGACATTCCATTTCCTCTGAGAGCTGACTGTCACTTGAAGTCTGTATAAATCTTAATAAATGTCCCAGATGGACAGCACCCCTGGATTTTAGAAACCTTTTTTCACTTTACTGTTATTGTCTTAGTGTTTCAGTAGAAGATGCTGTTTGTGAGTTGCCTGTGTAAAATGAATAATGGCTCATGGAATAAAGAGATAATCACTTAAGGCAGCCTATTGTGCGCTCTGACCACACCAGCGTAGGCAGTTGTAAAGCATCAAGTAAGCTGGAATAGACTTGTTAAAGAACTCCTCACTATGCTCAACTCATTCATTCCTAGGGCTCAGTGGCACACTGGAGCTTGTTGGCATTGGCTTATGCAAGCCAGTTGTTCATATCTCTTCCCAAACCCCACATTAAGTAATCATGCTGGTTGCTTGAAATTGAACATAGTAGGAGGATTTATACCATGAGTAATGGGTAATGCTATAAGTCTATGTGTGTTTGTTTCTTCCTTGAAGAGCCTTTTGTTAGATATTTAGCAACACATCATTGTCCAAGGTTATGGTCACGACATTGTTTCAGTTCAATGATTTCAGAAGAGACTAAGGATAGAGAGCTAGTCACCTATATCTCACAGGAAACCAAAAAAAAAAAGCTGCGTAATGAAGTCTTGTTGCATTATAAATGTATAATAACTATACTGTGAATATAAACAATGTATAAATGCAACATTGATACCTCATTTTTCTCTCTATATTCCTATGACATATTTTGAAGAATCTCTTTAAAAAAGTTTGAGATTTTATAAACTTATTAGCTTATAAAACTCCTCCTTTATTTTTCACAGACTGTCAAATAAGATTTCATTAGAATTAGTGGATGTTCAGGCTTCCCAGTTTCCTAAAATGATGCTGCTATTTTATTTAAATAAAAAGTAATGTAAGGGTACGTAGCAGTTATTAATATACTGACACCCAGTTTTCATTAGAAAATTGGAAACCATATCTGCAGCAACTAAAATATAATTTTCAAGAGTTGCAAAAATTAGTTTGGGAATGTTTTTGTTTTTTGTTTTGACACACTCACACTGTGTCACCCAGGCTGGTGTGAAGTGATGCGATCTTGACCCACTGCAACCTCTGCCTCCCAGGTTCAAGTAATTCTCCTACCTCAGCCTCCCCAGTAGTTGGGATTACAGGCACTTGCCACCACACCCAGCTAATTTTTTGTATTTTTAGTAGAGACGGGATTTCGCCATGTTGCCTAGGCTGGTCTTGAACTCCTGAGATCAGGCAATCTGCCCGCCTCTGCCTCCCAAAGTGCTAGAATTACAGACATGAGCCATTGCACCCAGCTAGTTTGGCAATTTCTCGAAGAATTTAGAACTAGCATTCAACTCAGCAATCCCATTATTGGTTATATACCAAAAGAAATATAAATTGTTTTACTATAATGACATATGTATATGTATATTCATTACACCACTATTCACAATAGCAAAGACATGGAATCAACCTAAATGCCCACCAATGGTAGATTGAATAAAATGTGGTATATATATATCATGGGGTACTACACAGCCATAAAAAGGAACAATATCATGTTCTTTGCAGCAACATGGACAGAGCTGGAGGTCATTATTCTAAGTGAACTAATACAGGAACAGAAAACCAAACACTGCAGGACTTAAGAGACAAATTCCTTCTAGAGAAAAGGGGGCTACCACAAACAGACTGTCCTTTCCTTTGCCAGATTTTGAAGTGGGATAAAGCAGGAGACTAAAAAGCTAAGCTTAAAACCTCTGAAAGGAATAATAGAAGCACATACCATCTTTCAGGTGGGAGAAAGATGCTCACTAGACTACAAAAAGCCCTGGAGAGCTAATCCTGGGGCATAGGGACACACCAGAGGTAAACTGAGTCACACTAAATCTTCAAACCAGACATTATTCAGTAGAAAGCCTGACTACATTGAGATTATTAACCCTATACTCGATAAACCTAACAGACAAAAAGGGAGAACAATTGCTATAGAACTTATCATCTGTTGTCTTTATGGTTTATTTATAAAACAATCGATATCTTAAAAGTTACTAAAAATGCAAATAGGTCAGAAAATAGTCCTAAAACAAGGAAAGAAGAAGAACAAGAAGAGGGAAAGAGGAAAAGAAAGAAGAATAAGGAAAGAAGATCCACAAATGATCCAGATATTGGTGTTAACAGACAAAGACTTTAAAATAACAATGATTTATGCTAAACAACATAAAGAGGACCAAGTGGATAAAACACGAAATGTTTCATCAGAGAACTGAAAACCATTGAAAGTGTCAGGTGGATGCTCTAGAACTAACAAGAACAGATTAAAAATTCATTGATGTTAAAATGTCATTAGTTTCAATGGTAGTCTTAGACACAGAATACAGAATTAGTAAACTGAAGATCAAGAGATAATACTCAAATTGAAATTGAAGCACAACAAATTAAAATTTTTTTAAAATTAGAGAGTAACAGATATGTGGAACTCAGTTTAAAAAAAAAATTGTGGTAGGCCAGGAATGGTGGCTCATGCCTGTAATCCCAGGACCTTGAGAGGTCAAGACAGGTGGAGGGCTTGAGCCCAGGAGTTCAAGATCAACCTGGGCAACCTGGTGTAATTTCACCTCTACAAAAAATACCAAAAAATAGACTGTGGTGACATGCACTTATAGTCTTAACTACTTGGGAGACTGAGGTGGGAGGATCACCTGACCCTAGGGAAGTAGAGGCTGCAGTGAGCCATGATCACACCACTACACTCCAGCCTGAATGACAGAATGAGACCCCGTCTCAAAAAAAAAAAAAAAGAAAAAAAAAAAAGAAAAATTATAGGATTACATATAGGTCCCAGAAGAAGAAGAAGGACAGGTTGGGGCCAAAGTAATAACTCAAGAGGTAATGGATGAGAATTTTTCATTCATCTGTGAATGAAAGTCTTCAATTCTAAGATCAAAGTGTTTGGCACATCCCAAAAAAGCAAAGTACAAAGAAAACCAACTACAGTACGTATATTCAACCTGCTGAAAACCAGAGAGAGAGAACCTTAAACATAGCTGGGGCAGAGCAAAGTGGGAGCTGCAGACATCACTTCCAATGTAACAACAAGATTAATGGCTGACTCTTCAACTAAAATTCTTTAAGCCTGAGGCAATGAAATGACGTCTTTAAAAAAGCTGCATCCAGAGAGACTATCCTTCAAAAAATAAAGGTGAAATTAAAAAACCCATAAATTCATATTGATACCAATCAATAAATGACTAAGAAGGAAAAGCTGTTTCTGATGCTAGATAGCCAATGAATTTAGAAAGAATAACATAATTAAGAAATTATTGCTGGTTATGGTGCTTCACGCCTGTAATCCCAGCACTTTGGGAGGCTGAGGTGGGTGGATCACGTGAGGTTAGGAGTTTGAGACCAGCCTGACCAACTTGGTGAAACCCCATCTCTATTAAACACACACAAAAAATTTGCCAGGCGTGGTGGCTCATGCCTGTAATCCCAGCTACTTGGGAGGCTGAGGCAGGAGAATTGCTTGAACCTAGGAGGTTGCAGTAAGCTGAGATTGTGCCATTGCACTTCAGCCTGGGCAACAAGAATGAAATTCCATCTCGAAAAATTGTCATTTGGCAACCATCACAATGATTCACTTAGACAAGAATCATCAATGGATAGTAAAAGTGGATGAAAGTTTAAAAAGTAATGTGATATCCACACACTTTAAAAGTATTGGCCCATAGATATTTCTTACTTATGAAGGCAAACATAGTAATGTTAGAGTAAAGAAACCTGGCAGATACTACCTAAACAAAGGGATCAACGTTAGCATCACTAATAATAATGTAACAAATTTGTATAATATATAATCTGAATTTAACTATGAGAAAACATTGTACAAATCCAAATTGAGGGATATTCTATAATATAACTGATTTGTACACTTCAAAACCATCAATGTCATGAAACACAAAGACTGATAACTATTCTATATTAAAGTAAGTTAAAAATATGTGACTGCTGAATGCAATGCATGATCCAATAAATCTAAACTAAAAGTTGATTTTTTTTTTTTTTTTTTTTTTTGAGACGGAATCTCACTCTGTCGTCCAGGCTAGAGTGCAGTGGCGTGATCTCTGCTAACTGCAAGCTCCATCTCCCGGGTTCACGCCATCCTCCTGCCTCAGCCTCCTGAGTAGCTGGGACTACAGGCACCCACCACTGCGCCCGGCTAATTTTTTGTATTTTGAGTAGAGACGGGGGTTTCACTGTGTTAGCCAGGATGGTCTCGATCTCCTGACCTCGTGATCTGCCTGCTTCGGCCTCCCAAAGTGCTGGGATTACAGGCGTGAGCCACCGCGCCCCGCCAAAAGTTGAAATTATTTAAAAAGATTTTTCTCTGCTACAAAACATGCATTTTCAGTGTGGAAGATACCCTCACACACACCCTGCCAAGGGGCCAAAAAATTGGTTCTTAGGGGAAGAGCTAAAATGTCTTAGAAATTACAATGGCCCTGCCGGGCGCGGTGGCTCAAGCCTGTAATCCCAGCACTTTGGGAGGCCGAGACGGGTGGATCACAAGGTCAGGAGATCGAGACCATCCTGGCTAACACGGTGAAACCCCGTCTCTACTAAAAAATATAAAAAATTAGCCGGGCGAGGTGGCGGGCGCCTGTAGTCCCAGCTACTCGGGAGCCTGAGGCAGGAGAATGGCGTGAACCCAGGAGGCGGAGCTTGCAGTGAGCTGAGATCTGGCCACTGCGCTCCAGCCTGGGCGACAGAGCGAGACTCCGTCTCAAAAAAAAAAAAAAAAATTACAATGGCCCTTCAAAGGTTCACAGTAAATAAACACCACCAACCACATACAGAAAGTATATTTGTAGAATTAATTTAATGGAGAGTGGTTAGGAAAAAATGTCTTAAAAGGCTTTTGGTGGGAAGATACAATAAACATAAAAAGGTTAAGAAATACTGCCAGAAATAATATTAGGACAATTGCCAAAAGTGAATTGGATATGTAGATCAGACACTACTGTTACATCACTGTTAATTTTCCGATTTTGATTATGTACAGTGGCCATGTGAGAATGTGATTGTGTTTCTCAGGAAATACACATTTATTGAGGTACTGAAGTTTAAAGGATTATCATATCTGCAGCTGACTCTCAAGGGTTCAGAAGAAATACATAGAAGTGGGGTTGGAGTCCGGGCACGGTGGCTCACGCCTGTAATCCCAGCACTTTCGGGAGGCCAAGGCAGGCAGATTATGAGATCAGGAGATTGCGACCATCCTGGCCAACATGTTGAAACCCCGTCTCTACTGAAAAAAAAAAAAAAAAAAAAAAAAAAAAAAAAAATTTGCTGGGTGTGGTGGCACGTGCCTGTAATCCCAGCTACTCGAGAGGCTGAGGCAGGAGAATGGCTTGAACCAGGCAGTCGGAGGTTGCAGTGAGCTGAGATGGCAACACTGCACTCCAACCTGGTGACAGAGTGAGACTCTGTCTCAAAAAAAAGACAAAAAAACAAAAAACAAAAAAAGACAAGAAGTGGGGTTGGGGGAGAAGAAAGAGAGGGAATAGTACGATAAATGCAAAAAAGTAATCATCTGAGGAATCTAGGTGAATATAGAAATTGTGTTATTTCAACTTGTATTACTGCTTTGACATTTTGAACTCTGAAATTCTGTCAAAATAAAAAGTTAAAATTATGGTAAATAAAGATTTTTAGACAACTAAAAACAGCATTCACTGCAAGCAAATAAGCTCTAAAAAAAACACTAGAGGAGGTTCTTAAGACCATATGAAAATAATCCTATTGGAATCATGGAATTATTTGAAAGAATGAAAACAACAGGAGATGGTAACTAAAATAATGCTTTTTTAAATGATGATGATATGAAGTCCTATGAATTTTATTACATATGTAGCTAAACTATATATCACAATAGTACAAATGGCAAGAGATTGAAGTTAAATACAGTTAAGCTTTTGTTTGGAAGATTGCAAAAGTACTAATTTAAGATAGATGCTGAATACGTAAAATATGAACGTTGAAATTTGTAAGGTAACCACTACAAGATGTTAGCTATAGGTTTTTCATACATGCCATTTATAAGATTAAGAAAGTGTCCGTATATTCTTGCTAACAGAGTTTGTCAGGAATGGGTGTCAGATTTTGTCATGTGATTTTTCTGCATCAACTGAGCTGATCACATGGTTTCTCTTTTATAGATTATTAATATGATTAATTACATTGCATTATTCCGACTTTTTATTTTGGTAAAATACATGTAACATAAATTTGCCATCTTAACCATTTTTAAGTGTACAGTTCAATAGTATTGACCATATTGATATTGTTGTGTGACCATCACAACCATCCATTTCCAGTACTCTTCTTATCTTGTAAAATGGAAACTCTATAACCATTAAACAATAACTCCTCATTCCCTCTTATCCCTAGCCCCTGGCAACCACCATTCTCTTATCTGCTTCTATAAGTTTGACTACTCTACCTCATATAAGTGGAGTTATGAAATATTTATATTTTTTGACTGGCTTATTTCACTCAGAATAATGTCCCCAAGATTCATCCGTGTTGTAGTAGTTGTCAGGATTTTCTTCCTTTCTAAGGTTGAATAATATTCCATTGTATGTATATACCACATTTTGACTATTCATCTATTGATGGACATTTGGGGTTGGTTCCACATTTTAACTATTGTGAATAATGCTGCTATGAGTATAAAAATAACTCTTCTAGACCCTGCTTTTAATTTTTTTGGGCATATGCCCAGAAGTGAAATTGATGGTTCATGTAGTGATTCTATTTTTAATATTTTCAGGAACGCCATTTGTTTTCCACAGAGGCTCTCCTATTCTACATTCTCACCAACAGTGCACAAGGATTCTAATTCTTCCACATCCTTATCAACACTTATATTTCCCTGGCTTGCTTTTTTGTTGTTGTTGTTGTTTTTTTTTTTTGACTGTAGATATCCTAATGGGTAAGAGGTGAGATATAAATATAATTTTTATTTGCATTTCTCTGATTATTAGTGAATTTGATCATCTTTTTATGTGCTTGGATATGAGGGTGATCTGGCTGCAACATCTGTCTCCCCTTTGATTGCCAGTGTTGATTTGGCTGATCTGGCTGGCTAGGGAGGTATGCCCTTTCTCTCTTACTGCTCCATGTGCATCCCTCCTGAAGCTGCATTCTCAATCATAGAGGATGACCATCCCTGATAGAGGAAGACAGGTCAAGGGTATATGAGTAGGTGTAACTGCGCTCCCCTGCTAGAAACTCCAAACAAGCTCTCATGTGCTTATTGGCCATTTGCATATCTTCTTTGGAGGACTGTCTGTTCAAGAATTTGACCATTTTTTATTCAGGTTGTTTGATTTTTGAGTTGTAGGAATTCTCTGTATATTCTGCATATCAATTCTCTATCAGATATATTATTTGCAAATATTTTCTTCCATTCTGTGGGTTTCTTTTTTACTCCAATAGTGTTTTTTGATGCACATTAAAATTTTTCTATGAAGTCCAATTTGTTTTTCTTTTATTGCTGGTTTTCGTGATGTCATATATAAGACATAATTACCAAATCCAGTAGTATTAATATTTTGTCCTACATTTTCTTCCAAGAGTTTTATAGTTTAGCTCTTATGTTTAGGTCTTTGATTCATTTCATCACATTAATTTTTGTGTTTGGTGTTAGGTAAGAGTTTACTTTCACTCTTTTGCATATGGATAACCAGCACCTTTGTTGGAAAGACTTTTCTTTTCCCGTTGAATGGTCTTGCCAGTATTCAGTGTTTATTTCTGGACTCTCTATTCTACTCCATTGGTCTATATGTCTGTATACTAGTACCACACTTTTGATTACTGTAGGTTTGTGGTAAGACTTGACATCAGGAAATGTGAGTCCTCCAGCTTTGTTTAAAATTCTCTCTTCTTGCTATTTTGAAATACACAATACATTATTGTTCACTGCATACTCCTTATTGTATAATAGAACACCAGAACTTATTCTTCTTCTCTAACTGTAACTTAACTATTGACCAATCTCTCCCCATTCCCACCTTCTCCCTACATTCTCCCATCCTCTGGTAACCACTGTTCCAATCTCTACTCTTAAGAGGTCAAATATTTTAGATTCAATGTATGAATGAGATCATGTGGTATGTGTCTTTTGTGCCTGGCTTATTTCCCTTAACATAATCTTTCAGGTTTATTCATGTTTTTGCAAATGACAGGATTTCATTCTTTTTTATGGCTGAATAGTATTATGTTGTATACATATATCACATTTTAAAAATCCATTCATCTGTTGATAGACACTTGATTTCATATCTTAGATGTTGTGAATTTTTGCTGCAATAAACATGGGAGTAAAGGTATCTTTTTAACATATTGATTTTATTTCCTGTAGATGTGTACCCAGCAGTGGGATTTCTGAATTACATGGTAGTTCTATACTTAATTTTTTGAGGAACTTCCATACTGTTGAATATAGTGGCTATACTGACTTATTGCCCACCAACAGTGTATAAAAGTTCCCCTTTCTCCACATCCATGCTGGCATTTATTTTTTGACTGTTTGATAATGGCTCATCTCTTTAACCAGAGATATCTCACTATGGTTTTGATTTGTGTTTCTCTGATGATTAGTGATGTTGAGCATTTTTTCACGTACCTGTTGGCCCTTTATATCATTTATGTATCTTTATTATTATTATTATTGAGGCAAAGTACCACTCTGTTGCCCAGGCTTGAGTGCAGTGGCATGATCTTGGCTTGCTGCAGCCTCTGTCTCCTGGGTTCAAGTGGTTCTCATGCCTCAACCTCCCAACTAGCTGGGATTACAGGCACACATCACCATGCTTGGCTAATTTTTTGTATTTTTAGTAGAGACAGGGTTTCACCACGTTGGCCAGGCTGACCTCAAACTCCTGACCTCAGGTGATCCAACCACCTTGGCTTCCCATATTTCTGGGATTATAGGTGTGAACCACCATACTTGACCATGTCTTCTTTTCAAAAATGTCTGTTCAGGTCTTTTACCCATTTTAAAATCAGATTTTTAAAATTAATTAATTTATTTTTGCTGCTGAGTTGCTTGAGTTCCTTATATATTCCAGATATTAACCCCTTGTCAGATGCATAGTTTGCAAATATATTCTCCCCTTCTATAAGTTGGCTGGCTCTTCACTGTGTTGATTACTTTGCTGTGTAGAAACTTTAGTTTGATATAATTCGATTTGTTTATTTTTGCTGTTTTCTGTGCTTTTAAAAGGTCTTATCCAAAAAATCCTTGCCTAGACCAATGTTATAAAGTGTTTCCCCTAGGTTTTCTTCAGTTTTCATAGTTTTGGGTCTCACTTTTAAATCTTTAATCAATTTGGAGTTGATTTTGTATATGGTGAGAGATAGGAATCTAGTTTTATTCTTCTGCATATCCAATTTTCCCAGCACCATTTATTGAAAAGACCATTCTTTCCCCAATGTGTGCCTTTGGTACCATTGTCAAGAATCAGTTCACTGATTCTTGCATGGATTTATTTCTACATTCTCTATTATGTTTTATTGGTCTATGAGTCTGTTTTATGCCTATACCATGCTATTTTAGTTACTATGGCTTTGTAGTATATTTTGAAGTCAGAAAGTCTGATGCCTCCAGCTTTGTTCTCTTTGCTCAGAATTTGTTTGGCTATATTGGGTCTTTTGTGTTTCCATACAAATTTTAGAATTTTTTATTATTTCTGTGTCATTGATATTTTGATAGGGATTGCATTCATCAGTATTTTGATATAGAGAGCTTTGAGCAGTATGGATGTTTTAACAATATTTATTCTTCCAATCTAAAAACACAGGATATTTTTCCATTTATCTGTGCCATCCTCAATTTCTTTCACCAATGTTTGCTAGTTTTCATTGTAGAGATTTTTCACTTCTTTGTTAAGTTTATTTCCAGGTATTTTTTGTTGTTGCTATTGTGAATGGGATTAAATTCTTGATTGCTTTTTCAGATAGTTCACTTTAGTGTATAGAAATGTTGCTGCTTTTTGCATGTTGATTTTGTATGCTACAACTTTACTAAATTTATTATCTCAATTTTTGGTGTAGTCTTTATGGTTTTCTATATGTAAGATCATGTCATCTGCAAACAGAATAATTTGACCTTTCTAATTTGCTCTTTATTTCTTTTTAAAATAAAATTTTAATTTTTAATTTTGTGGATACATAGTAGGTATATATATGTATGAGGTACAAGAGATATTTTGATACAGGATACAATGCATAATAATCACATTAGGGTATATGGGGTATCCATCACCTCAAGCGCTTATTCTTTCTTTCTGTTACAAACAATCCAATTATACTCTATTAGTAGTTTTAAAATGTACAATAAGTTATTATTGATTATATTCACCCTATTGTGTTATGAAATACTAGATCTTATTCATTCTATTTGTTTGTTTCCATCAACCATCACTGTTCCCCTCCCTCCACATTACCCTTTCCAGCCTCTAGTAAGCATCATTCTATTCTCTATCTTCATACGTTCAATTGCTTTAATTTTTAGCTACCAGAATAAGTGGGAACATGTGAAGTTTGACTTTCTGTGCCCGGCTTATTTCGCTTCACATAATGACCTCCAGTTCCATCCATGTTATTGCAAATGACAGAATGTTATTCTTTTTATGACTAATACTCCATTGTGTATACATACATTTTCCTTCCAGTTCCATCCATGTTGTTGCAAGTGACAGGATGTTATTCTTTTTATGGCTGAGTAGTACTACGTTGTGTATATATATTCCACATTTTCTTTATCCATTTATCTGTTGATGGACTCTTAGTTTGCTTCCAAATCTTGGGTACTACCAATATTATTGCAATAAACATGGGAGTGTAAATATATCTCTTTGATGTACTAATTTCCTTTCTTTTGGGTATATACCTAGCAGTGGGATTGCTGGATCATATGGAAGCTCTATTTTTAGTTTTTTGAGGAACCTCCAAACTGTTCTCCATAGTGATTGTACTAATTTACATTAGACACTTTGTACAGCAGTGTGCAAAAGTTCCCTTTTTTCCACTTGCTCGCCAGCATTTGTCATTGCCTGCCTTTTGGATGAAATCCATTCTAACTGGGGTTAGATAATATGTCATGATAGTTTTGATTTGCATTTCTCTGATGATCAGTGATATTGAACACCTTTTCATATGCTTGTTTGCCATTTGTATGTCTTATTTTTAAAATTTCAATAGGTTTTTGGGGCAACAGGTAGGGTTTGTTATATGGATAAATTCTTTAGTGGTGATTCCTGAAGTTTTGGTACAGACATCATCTAAGCAGTGTACACTGTACCCAATGTGTAGTCTTTTATGCCTCACCCCTCTACCACTCTTTCCCCGAGTCCCCAAAGTTAATTGTATCACTCACTCATGCCTTTGCATCCTCATAACTTAGCTCCCACTTATGAGTGAGAACATACAATATTTGGTTTCCCATTTCTGAGTTACTTCACTTAGAATAATGGTCTCCAATTCCACCCACGTTGCTGCAAATGCCATTATTTTATTCCTTTTTATGGCTGAGTAGTAGTCCATGGCATAGGTATACCACAGTTTCTTTGTCCACTCATTGATTGATGAGGATTTGGACTGCTTTCATATTTTTGCAATTGCAAATTATGCTGGATAAACATGGGTGCGCAAGAATCTTTTTTGTATAATGACTTCTTTCCCTCTGGGTCGATGCCCAGTAGTGGGATTGCTGGATGAAACGATATTTCTACTTTTAGTTCTTTAAGAAATCTCCACACCGTTTTCCACAGTGGCTGTACCACTTTACATTCCCACCAGCAGTATAAAAGTGTTCCCCTTTCACCACATCCATGCCAACATCTTTTATTTTCTGATTTTTAAATTATGGCCGTTCTTGCAGGAGTAAAGTGGTATTGCATTATGGTTTTGATTTGCATTTCCCTGATCAGCAGTGATGTTGAGCGTTTTTTTCATATGTTTGTTGGTCATTTGCATGTCTTCTTTTGAGAATTGTCTATTCACGTTTTTAGCCCACTTTTTGATAGGATTGTCTGGATTTTCCTTGCTGATTTGAGATCCTTGTAGACTCTGGATATCAGTCACTTGTTGGATGTATAGATTGTGAAGATTTTTTTCCAACTCTGTGGGTTGTCTGTTAACTCAGCTGGTTATTCCTTTTGCTCTGCAGAAGCCTTTTAGTTTAATTAAGTCCCATCTATTTATCTTTGTTTTTGTTGCATTTGATTTTGGGTCCATGGTCGTGAATTCTCTTTGCCTAAGCCAAAGTCTAGAAGGATTTTTTTATGTTATCTTCCAGAATTTTTATAGTTTCAGGTCTTAGATTTAAGTCCTTGATCCATATTTTGTTGATTTTTGTATAATGTGAGAGATGAGGATCCAGTTTTATTCTTCTACATGTGGCTTGACAATTATGCCAGCACCATCTGTTGAATAGGGTGTCCTTTCTCCATTTTATGTTTTTGTTTGCTTTGTCGAAGATCAGTTGGCTGTAAATATTTAGGTTTATTTCTGGGTTTTCTATTCTCTTTCATTGGTCTATGCATCCATTTTTATATCAGTATCATGCTGTTTTTTTGACTATGGCCTTATAGTATAATTTGAAGTCAGGTAATGTGATGCCTCCAGATTTATTCTTTTTGGTTATGTGGGCTTTTTTTGGTTCCATGTGAGTTTTGGGATTTTGTTTTTCTGGTTCTGTGAAGAATAATGGTGGTATTTTGATGGGAATTGCATTGGATTTGCGGATTGCTTTTGGCAGTATGGTCATTTTCACAATGTTGATTCTACCCATCCATGAGCATGGGATGTGTTTCCATTTGTTTGTGTCATCTATGATTTCGTTCAGCAGTGTTTTGTAGTTTTTCTTGTAGAGGTCTTTTACCTCCTTTATTAGGTGTATACCCAAGTATTTTATTTTATTTTATTTTATTTGCAGCTATTGTAAAGGGGGTTGAGTTCTTGATTTGATTCTCAGCTTGGTCGCTGTTGATGTGTAGCAGTGCTACTGATCTGTGTGCATTAATTTTGTATCCTGAAACTTTGTTGAATTCACTTATCAGTTCTAGGAACTTTTTGGAGGAGTCTTTAGGGTTTCCTAAGTATATGATCATATAATTGACAACCAGTGACAGTTTGACTTCCCCTTTACTGATTTTTACGTTATTTATTTCTCTTGTCTGATTGCTCTGGCTAGGACTTCCAGGACTATGTTGAATAGAAGTGTTGAGAGTGGGCATCCTTGTCTTGTTCCAGTTCTCAGAGGGAGTGTTTTCAACTTATCCCCATTCAATAAAATGTTGGCTATGGGTTTGTCATAGATGGCTTTCATTACATTAAGGTCTTTCCTTTCTATGCCGATTTTGCTGAAGGTTTTAATCATAAAGGGATACTGGATTTTGTCAAATGCTTTTTCTGCATCTATTGAGATTATTGTGGTGTATTACGTTTATTGACTTGTGAATGTTAAACCATCCCTGCATCTCTGGTATGAAATCCACTTGATCATGGTGGATTATCTTTTTGATATGCTGTTGGATTTTGTTCATCAGTATTAAAGATTTTTGCATTTACATTCATCAGGGATAGTGGTCTGTAGTTTTCTTTGTTATGTCCTTTCCTGGTTTGGTATTGAGGTGATACTGCCTTCATAGAATGATTTACGAGGATTCTCTCTTTCTCTGTCTTGTGGAATATTGTCAATAGGATTGGTACCAGTTTTTTTTTTTTTGAATGTCTGTTAGAATTCAGCTGTGAATCCAACTGGTCCTGGACCTTTTTTGTTGGCAATTTTTAAAATTACCATTTCAATCTCATTGCTTGTTATTGGTCTGTGAAGAGTTTCTATTTTTTACTGTTTTAATCTAGGAGGATTGTATATTTCCAGGAACTTATCTATCTCCTCTAGGTTTTCCAGTATATGCATGTAAAGATATTCACAGTAGCATTGAATGATCTGTTGTATTTCTGTGGTATCGGTTGTGATATCTCCCATTTTTTTTTCTAATTGAGGTTATTTTGATCTTTGCTCTTCTTTTCTTGGTTAATCTCACTAATAGTCTATCAGTTTTATTTATCTATCAAAGAACCAGCTTTTTGTTTCATTTATGTTTTATATTTTTTTATTTCAGTTCATTTAGTTCTGCTCTGATATTTGTTATTTCTTTTCTTCTGCTGGATTTTGGTTTGGTTTGTTCTTGTTTCTCCAGTTCCTTGAGGTGTGACCTTAGATTATTTACTTGTGCTCTTTCAGACTTTTCGATGTAGGCCTTTAAGTCTATAAACTTTTCTCTTAGCACCACCTTTGCCATGTCCCAGAGGTTTTGGTAGGTTGTGTCACTATTATCTCTCAGTTCAAAGAATTTTTAAATTTCCATCTTGATTTCATTTTTGACCCAGTCATCATTCAGGGGCTGGTTATTTAATTTCCATGTATTTGCATGGTTTTTAGGGTTCCTTTTGGAGATGATTTCCAATTTTATTCCACTGTGGTCTGAGAGAATACTTGATATAATTTGAATTGTCTTCAATTTATTGAGATATGTTTATTGGCATATCATGTGGTCTATCTTGGAGAATGTTCCATGTGCTGATGAATAGAATGCATATTCTGTAATTTTTGGATAAACTGTTCTGTAAATATCTGTTAATTCTATTTGTTCTAGGTATAGTTTAAATTCATTGTTCGTTGTTGACTCTCTGTTTTGATAACTGTCTAGTGCCATCAGTGGAGTATTGAAGTCCCCACTATTACTGTGTTGCCATCTATGTCATTTCTTAGGTCTTGTAGATATTGTTTTATAAATTTGGCATCTCCAGTTTAGGCACATATATATTTAGGATTGTGATATTTTCCTGTCAGACTAGACCATTTATCATTATATAATGTCCCTCTTTGTCTCTTTTGACTGCTGTTGGTTTAAAGTTTGTTTTGTCTTATAATAGAATAACAACTCCTACTTGCTTTTGGTGTCCATTTGCATGGAATATCTTTTTCTACCCCTTTACCTTAAGTGTATGTGACTCCTTATCTGTGTCTTGAGGACAGCAGATACCTGGTTGGTGGATTCTTATCCATTCTGTATCTTTTAAAGGGAGCATTTAGGCCATTTACATTCAATGTTAGTATTGAGATGTCATTCTATTCATCATGCTAGGTGTTGCCTGAATACCTTATTTTTGTTGTTGTTGTTTTTCTTGTATTTTTGTTTTATAGGTCTCATGAGATTTATGCTTCAAAGAGGTTCTATTTTGGTGTATTTCAAAGATTTGTTTCAAGATTCAGAGCTCCTTTTAGCAGTTCCTGTAGTGCCTCCGGGCTTGGTAGTGGTGAATTCTCTCAGCATTTGTCTGGAAAAGACTGTACTTTTCCTTCATTTATGAAGCTTAGTTTCGCTGGATATAAAATTCTTGGCTGATAATTGTTTTGTTTAAGGAGGCTGAAGATTGGGCCTCAATCCCTTCTAACTTGCAGGGTTTCTGCTGATAAATCTGCTCTTAATGTGATAGGTTTTCTTTTATAGGTTACCTGGTGCTTTTGCCTCCAGCTCTTAAGGTTCTTTCCTTCATCTCTACTTTAGATAACCTGATGAGTATGTGCCTAGGCAATGATCTTTTTGCAATAAATTTCCCAGGTGTTCTTTGATTTTTGTGTGTTGAATGTCTATATATCTAGCAAGGCCAGGGAAGTTCTCCTCAATTATTCCACCAAATATGTTTTCCAAACTCTTACTTTCTTTTCTTCCTCAGGAACACCAATTATTCCTAGGTTTGATCATTCAACGTGATCCCAAACTTCTTTAAAAAATCCCATTTCTTAAAATTCTTTTTTCTTGGTCTTTGTTGGACTGGGTTAATTCAAAAATCTTTTCTTCAAGCTTTGAACTTCTTTCTTCTGTTGTTCAATTCTATTGTTGAGAGATACCAGTGCATTTTGCATTTCTCTAAGTGTGTCCTTCATTTGCAGAAGTTGTGATTTTTAAAATTTACACAATCTATTTCACGGGAGATTTTCCCCTTCATATCTTGTATCATTTTTTGATTTCAGTAAGTTGGACTTCATCTTTCTCTGGTGCCTCCATAATTAGCTTAATAATCAACCTTCTGAATTCTTTTTCTGGCAATTCGGGGATTTCTTCTTGGTTTGTATCCATTGATCATGAGCTAGTGTGATCTTTTGGGGGAGCTATAAAACCTTGTTTTGTCATATTACCATAACTGTTTTTCTGGTTCCTTCTAATTTGTTGTACTATGTCAGAGGGAAGATCTGGGGTTTAGGGGCTGCTGTTGAGATGCCTTTGTCCCAAGGGGTGCTCCATTGATGTAGTGCTCTCCCCCTTTCCTTAGGGATGTGTCTTTCTGAGTGTTAACTGCAGGGATCGTTATTTCTCTTCTGGATCTAGCCACCCAGCAGAGCTAGCAGGCCTCGGACTGGTACTGGGGGGTGTCTGCACAGTGTCCTGTGGTGTGAGCTATTTTCAGGTCTCTTAGCTATGCATACCAGCACCTGCTCTGGTAGAGGTGGCAGGGGAGTGAAATAGATTGAGAGTCTTGAGTTGTAGTTTTGTTGATTGCACTAGTTTTGTGTTGGATGGCCTCCTGCCAGGAGGTGAAGCTTTCAAAAGAGCATCCACTGCTGTAGTATAGGGAAGATTAGGCAGTGTGTGGGGCCCTAGAGTTCTCAATAGATTATATCCTTTGTCTTCAGCTACCAGGGCAGGTTGAGAAAGACCATCAGGTTGGGGCAGGGTTAGGTGTGTCTGAGCTTAGATTCTTCTTGGGTGGGGCTTGCTGAAGCTACTGGTGGGGATAGGGGTGTGGTTCTCAGGCCAATGGAGTTACTTTCTGCCTCTGCTGTCTCATGCAGATCACCAGAGAAGTGAGGGAAAGCCGGCAGTTACAGGCCTTTACCAGCTCCCACACAGCCCCAAAGGCCAGTCTCACTCCCACCCACTCCCCACCCCCCAACAGCACTAAGTTTATTTCCAGGCAGTGGGTGAACAGGGCCGAGAACTTGCCCCAGGCAACCAGACTCCTAGCTGAGAAAACAAGCAGGGCTTTTAGGTTTCACACCTCCCAGCCTACAGTGGCTTCTGTGCTGTGTCTACATTCCCAGTGCAGCCCCTTCCCCGAGTTCTGTTCAGGAAACTTTGTGTTTGGGTGAACTTGTTACCAAATTTAGCTGGAAGTTTCCTTCTTCCTGTGGTCTTTTCACAGATCTTTTGACAGCCCTCCTCAAGGACCTCTGTGAGACAAAATCAGAAATGGTTTCCCTGGGGACCAAGAGAGCCCACAAGGCTCTTCCTGTTGCTTCTTCTACTCCTGTATTTTGCTTGGCTCTCTAAATTTATCTCAGCTCCAGGTAAGGTCAAATCCTTCTCCAGTGACCTGGACCTTCGGGTTCCCCAGTGAGGGTATGTGTTCGGGGGTGAATGATTCCCCTGTCACATTTTTATGCTGTGGGTACTCACAGTTTTTCAGCTGTCTCTCATGGACTGCAGGAGCAATCTACTTCCTTTAAAGGGTCTGTGGATTCTCTCAGCTTTTTTGTTATGTTCCTGCAGTAGTTCTTGGAACAAAGTTCATGATGTGAGTTTCCACACACTGCTCTGTCCGTCCAAGTGGGAGTTGCAATTTAGTCCTGCCTCCTATCTGCCAATTTTCTTCCCTGCCTTTTTGTATGTCTTCTTCTGATAAATGTCTATTCAAATCTTGTGCCCATTTTAAAATCAGATTATTACTTTTTTTCATAGTTGTTTGATCTCTTGACATATTCTGGTTATTAATCTCTTTATTTCTTTCTGTTGCCTAATTGCTCTGGCTAGGACTTCCAATGCTATGTTGAACAAAACTGGTGAAAGTGAACATCCTTATCTTTTTCTGAATCATAGAAGAAAAGTTTTCAACTTTTCTTAGTTTAGTATGATGTTAACTGCGGGTACATCATATTTGGCCTTTATTATGTTGAGATATATTTCTTCTATACCTAATTTGTTGAAAGTTTTTTTTTTAATCATAAAAGGATGTTAAATTCTACCAAAGCCTTTTCTTCCTTTATTGAGATTATTATATTATTTTATCCTTCATTCTGTTAATGTGATGTATCACATTTATTTGTGTATGTTGAACCACCTTTGCATTCCTGGAATGAATCCCACTTGTTTATGGTGAATGAATTTTTTAATGTGCTGTTGAATTTGAATTGCTAGTATCTTGTAGAAGATTTCTGTATATTGTCCTATAATTTTGTTGTTGCTGAGGTGTCTTTGTCTGTTTTTTGTATCAGGGTAATGCTGGCCTCAAATAATAAATTGGAAGAATTTCCTCCTCTTAAATTTTTTGTAATAGTTTTAGAAAATTTGGTATTAATTCTTCTTTAAATGTGAGGTAGAATTCAGCAGGGAAGACATCAGGTCCTGGGCTATTCTTTGAGAAAAGGGTTTTCATTACTGCTTTAACTATTGGTCTGATTATGTTTCTATTTCTTTCTGATTCAATGTTGGTAGGTTTTATGTGTTAAGAAATGTATTCATTTCTTCTAGGTTTTCCAATTTGTTGGCATATTTGTTCCTAATAGTCTGTTATGATCCTGTTTATGTGGTATTTGTTGTGGTGTTTCCTTTTTCATCTCTGATTTTCTTTCAGTCCTGTCCCCCCTTTTTTAGTCTAGCTAAAGGTTTATCAATTTTGTTTATCTTTTCAAAAAGCCGACTCATCATTTCATTAATCTTTTGTATTTTAAAAAATATCTTCTGTTCTGATTTTTGTTTCTTTTTTTTCCATGAATCTTCAGTTTAGTTTTTACTTTTCTAGTTCCTCTACATGCAACATTAGACATTTACTTATGATCTTTGTGCTTTTTTGATCTAGGTTTTTTTTGCTATAAAAATGTTTATTGCTGAGCTATTAGGATTGCTGTTCCTATATTCCATGGGTTTTGATGTGTGGTATTTTCATTTTCATTTTTCTAAAGAAAATTTTAAATTTCCTTTTTTGATTCCTTCATTGACTCATTGGTTGTTCAGAAACATGCTGTTTAATTTTCATGCATCTGTAGTTTACAAAGTTCCTCCTGTTACTGAATTCTAGTTTTATTCCATTGTGGTTTAAAAAGATACTTAATATACTTTTAACTTTTTTAAAGATTTAAGACTTGTTTTATGGCCTAACATATAATTTATATTGGAAAATGTTCCTTGTGCTGTTGAGAAGAATGTAACTTTTATTATATAAGTCTTTGGCCTCCTAGATTATGTTAATTCCTAGGTATTTTATTCATTTTGATGCTGTTGTAAATGTAACTCTTTTCTTAACTTTCTTTTTAAATTGCCCATTTTTAATGTATAACAATACAACTGATTTTTGTGTGTTGACTTTATTTCCTGGTATTTTGCTAAATTTGTTCATAGTTCTAATAGTTTTTCATAGAAGCTTTAGGTTTTTTACCTAAAAGATTATATCATCTCTGAATAGAGATAATTTTTCTCCTTCCTTTCTGATTTTGAGTGCCTTTTCTTTTCTTGCCTAAAGGCTTTGGTTAACATGTTTAGTACTATGTTGAATAGATGTGGTAAAAGTGGTCATCTTTGCATTGTTCTTGATGTCAGAGGCAAATATTCCAATTTTTCACCATTGAATATGATGTTCACTGTGGGTTTTCATATATGACTTTTATAATGATGAGTTTGTTTCCTTCTATTCCTATTTTTATGAGTTTTTCAGCATGAAAGAGTTAAATTTTGTGAAATATTTTTTCTACATCAACTGAGATGATCATGTGGTTTTCTTTATTCTGTTAATGTGATATAAAGTTGATCAATTTTTATATGTTCAACCATCTTTGCAGTTAAAACGATCTTAGTCATGGTGTATAAGTCTTTTAATTTGATGTTGAACTTGGTTAACTAGTATTTTGTTGGGGATTTTTGCAGCAATATTCATAAAAGTTGGCCAAGCATGGTGGCTTACACCTGTAATCCCAGCACTTTGGGAAGCCAAGGAGGGAGGATCACTTGAGCCTAGGAGTTCAAGACCAGCCTGGGCAACATGTTGAGATCCTGTCTCTACCAAATTAAAAAAAAAATGGTTGGTGGTGCATGCCTGTAGTTCCAGCTACTTGGGAGGCTGAGGTGAGAGGATCACTTGAGCCCAGAAGGCTGAGGCTGCAGTGAGCCGTGTTCACAGCACTGCACTCCAGCCTGGGCAACAGAGCAAGACTCTCTCTTAAAAATAAAAATTCATAAAAGATGTTGGTCTGTTATCTTCCTGTAGTATCTTTGTCTAGCTTTGGTTTCAGAGTTATGCTGACCTCATCAGATGATTTAGAAAGTGTTCCCTCCACCTCAATTTTTTGAAAAGTTGAGAAGGATTGATATTAGCTCTTTAAATGTTTGGTAGAATTTACTGGTAAAGTCATCAGGACCAGTGCTATCTTTGTTGGGAGATTTCTTAGTTACTTATTTAACTCCTTACTATTTAGAGGTCTATCCAGATTTTCTATTTCTTTGAAGTTTCATCTTGGTAGGTTTCATGTTTCCTCAAATTTTTCTATTTTATGTAAGTTTTCCAACTTTGTGGCTCGTAGTACTGCTTCTGATTATTTTTGTTTGTGTAGAATTAACAATAATGTCATCACTTTCATTTCCAATTTTACTAATTTGAATCTTGTCTCTCTTTGTTCTTAGTTCATCTAGGTAAGGATCGTCAATTTTGCTGATCATTTTGAAGAACTCACTTTCGATTTTGTTGACAGTTTTTCTCTTTTTTTCTGTTCTCTCTTTTTTCTTTTTTCCCACTCTATCTCGGCTCTAATCTTAATTATTTACTTTCTTCTGATAGCTTTGGGTTGAGTTTGTTGTCCTTTCCCTAGGTGCTTACACTGTAAAGAAAGATTATTGATATGAGATATTACTGGCTTTTTATGCAAGCATCTATAGCTATAAATTTTTCCCTTAGCACTGCTTTTGCTGCCTCTCATAAGTTTTGGAATGTTGTGGTCTTATTTGCACTCATCACTAAGTATTTTCTAATTTCCCTCATGATTTCTTCTTTGATTTATTGGTTTTAGTTTTCTAAGTGTGTGTTGTTTAATCTCCATAATGTCAATTTTTGCTTCACATATTTGATGGTCAGTTATTAGGTACATGAATGTTTATAATAGATACAATGTTGTATCTATTATGAAATATATGTTATGTTTTCTTGCTGGGTTAAATACTGTATGTAATATCTTTCCTTATCCCTTGTGTCCTTTTTTGATTTAAAGTTTATTTTGCCTGACATTAGTATAGCCATCCTTGCTTTCTTTTGGTTCCTATTTGCATGCAATATTCTTTTCTATGTTATCACTTTCAGTGATATGGATATTCATATGTGGATAGCATATGGTTGGATCATTTTTTTTTTTTTATTCTGACATTCTCTGTTTGATTGTAGAGTTTATTTACATTTAAAGTAACTACTGATATGAGGAACTTCTGTCATTTTGCTACTTTTTCTTTATGGCTTATAGCATTTTTGTCCCTAGTTTCCTGCATTACTATCTTCTTTTGTGTTCAGTTGAATTTTTATAGTGAAACATTTGAATTATTTCTTATTTTCTTTTTTTGTATGTTATTTAACCATTTTCTTTGTGATTGCCATGAGGATTACACTTAAAATCCTAGGGTTGTAATACTTTAATTTTAATTTATACCAGTTTAACTTTAATAGCATATAAAAACTTTTCTTCTTTAACCACTCTGTTCTCACCCCCTCAGTTGTTGATGTTATACAATTATATCTTTATATATTGTGTGTTCAGAAACATAGATTAGTCAAATTTTAAATGCATTAGTTTCATAAGTTAGATAATAACATATAGGGTTATAAACCGAAGTAATAAGGTTAGCTTTTAGATTATTTAAAAATATATATTAGTCTCTTAAATCATGTAGAAAACAAAGAGTAGAGTTACAACCATTGCTTCAATAATGCTAGCTTTTATAATTGCCCATGATTTACCTTTGCTGTGATAGTTATTTCTTTTCATCACTTCAAGTTATTGTGTTGTGTTCTTTCATTTCAGCCTGAAGGATTCCCTTAGGCATTTATCCCAAGGCAAGTCTTGTGATAATGAACTCTCTCAGCTTTTGTTCATCTGGGAATGTTTTAATTTCTCCTTCACTTTTGAAGTACAGTTCTGCTGGATATAGAATTCTTGGTTGACAGTTTTTTTTTTTTTTCCTTTTAGCACTCTGAATATATCAGTCCACTGCCTTCTATCCTCCAAAATTTCTGATGAGAAGTCTAATAGTATATTGAAGATCTGTTGTATGTGATGAGTCACTTCTGTCTTGCTGCTTTCATGGTTCTTTGTCTTTCAACAGTTTGATTATCATGTGTCTCAACATAGGGCTTTTTATGTTCATTGTACTTAGAGTTGGTTGAGTTTCTTGGGTGTTTATATCTTTCATCAAGCTTGAAGTTTCACCTACTACTTCAACTATTCTGTATGCCCCTTTGGCTCTTTCTCTCTCCTCTTCCTGGAACTTAGTAGTAGTAAATTAGTCTGCTTGATGGTGTCCTACAGGTCCCTTACCCTCTGTTTACTTTCCTTTGGTCTTTTTTGCTTTCCTGATGCTCAGACGAAGTAATTTCTATTGTTCCATCTTTAGTTTTGCTGATCCTTTTCTCTGCCTGTTCAAATCTGCCTCTGGACCTCTTCTAGTAAAGTTTTCATTTCAGTTATTGTACTTTTTAGATCCAGAATTTCCTTTCGGTTTCTTATTACATTTTCTATCTCTAATATTTCCATTTTGTTCTTAAATAATTTTATTGACTTTCTCCACTTTCTCACATCTTCCTTTAGTTCTTTGAGCATCTTTAAGCTAGCTGTTTTTGCCTACAAAATCCATCATCAGGTCTTTTTTCAGGGACAGTTTCTGTTCATATTCTTTTCCTTTGAAAAGGCTATACTTTTCTGTTTCTTTGTATGCCTTGTGATTTTCTGCTGTTGAACACTGAACATTTGAATCTAACAATGTTTTGCTAGTGCTTGCTGTTTCTGTTTTTAGTTGCTGTAGGCAGTCTCTGGCCATAGTTCAGCCTCAGGTATAAACTTAAGTTTTTTTGCTAATCCTTTGAGGTATCTGTCTTTGGGATGCATGGTGACTTTCTACCTATGCTTCATATGTATGGTTGCTTTTGAATGATCTGGTTTTCAATATCTGGGTCCCTAGCAGGGAAAAGAAAAAGTAGAGAAGGGGGCACTGCAAATAAAGGAGGTGGCAATGCAACCACTAGATCATTAAATACTATGAAAGTCATTTCAGCCAGAGGAGGAGGGTCTTGAAACAATATAGTGGGGAGATGTAACAACATTGGCTGTCATCTCTTTGTCTATATCTCTAAGATGAGAACACAGATCTTCACTGTTGGAAGGACATGGTACTTTTGCCCACCTTGGCTCCCACAAACTTTGTGCAAGCTACTCCAGGAATACATGCACAGCTGTCTCCTACAGGAATGAGGAGTGGAGAATTAGGAGTAGCTACTACTTTGCTAAGAGCCGAAACTAACTGAAATTAATTGTAATTTATTGTCTAAATCTTCCTTTGGAAGTTACATGCCTTCAATAGACTTTAGAGTTTCAAAATTGTTACATCAGACAGATTCTACCAGTGCAATTGTTGTCTAGGCGGGGAGACAGATTTCTGGTGATTCCTACTTTGCATCTTCCCATAATTCTTCATTAATTGATTTTTGCATGATAAACTAATCTCACATTCCTGAAAAAATTTCACTTGGTCATGATGTATTATTATTTTTACATACTGATGGATTTGATTTGCTAAAATTTTATTTATAACTTTTGCATTAATATTTATGAGGATAGTAATTGGTAGTTCACTTTTTGTAATGTTTTTACCTGGTTTTAACATCAATTTAGTAATAACCTAATAACCTCATAGAATGACTTGGGAAGTAGTCCATCCTTTTCAGTTTTCTGGAACAGTTTGTATAGAACTGGTATTACTTAACCAGTGAAGCCATGTGAGCTTGGGGTTTTCTTTATGGGAAGGTTTTTAACTACAAATTTAATCTAAGTTGTCAAACGTATTGAGATAAATTTATTCATAATATTCCATTTTAGGTTTTTAATATTACTAGACTATGTAGTAATGTCTTCTATCTAATTATTGATACTACTTGTTTGTATCTTTTCTCTTTCTTTTCCTAATGAATCAAGCTTGAGATTTATCACTTGATCTCAAGGAACCAGCTTTTCATTTTATTGATTTTTTTTCCTATTTTCTATTTCATTTGTTTCTTATCTGAAATTTATTTTCTTTCTTCTACTTCCTTCAGATTTAATTTGTTCTTCTTTCTCTAGTTACCTAAGATGGAAGATGAAGTCACTGATTTGAAGCTTTTCCCCTCTTCTAATGTTGGCATTAATGCTATAAAATTATGGTATCTCACAAATTATATGTAGTCTTTTCATTTTCATTAAGCTCAAAATACATTTTAATTTCCCTTTTGATTTCTTCTTTGACTTGTGTTTTTTAGAAGCATATTATTTAGTTTCCAATTATTTGAGTGATTTTCCATAAATCGTTTTGTTACTGGCTTTTACTTCCATCTCATTGTAATGAAAGAACATACTTTGTGTTAGCTGAATACTTTTTAATTTCTTGTGGCTTTTTAATGGCCCACAGTATGGTTTATTTTGATAAATATTGCTTGTTCACTTGAAAATATGTCTTCTATTTATTGTTTAATCTTCTATGGTCTTCAACTAGGTCAAATAATGAGGGAGGTATTCAAGTCTGCAATATCCTTACTGATTTCCTGTCTGTTTTATCAACAAATGTGAGAGGAGAATAGAAATATCCAACAATAATTGTGAATATGCTTATTTATTCTTGCAGTTCTATCCATTTTTGTTTTATGTGTTTTGAAATTCTGTCACATGGCACATAAACCTCTATGATTATTTCTACTGGATGACCCTTTAGCATTATAAATTAACTCTTTTCATTCCTAGTAATCTTTACTTTGCAATCTATATTCTTTAATATTAGTATTACCACTTCAGCTTTTTAAAAACTATTGTCAGCATTGTGTATTTTTCCTCCTTTTATTTTAAATCTACTTCTGTCTTTATATTTGAAATGTGTTTCTTATAAGCAGCATAAAGTTGAGCCTTAAATTTTATTTCAATCTGACAGTCTCTCCTTTTAATTGGTGTATTTAGACCATTTACTTTAATATAATTCTTGAGATGTCTAGTTTTAATGTATCATGTTGCTAGTGTTTTCTGTTTGTCCATCTGTTTTTCATTTTCTTCTTTTTTCTGCCTTCCTTTCGATTAATTTAGTATTTTTACAATTCCATTTAGTTTTTTATTGGTTTATTCACTATAACTCTTTGCTTTGTCATTGTAGTGGTTGCCTTAGGGTTTGTCATGTATGTCTTTAACTTACTATTTGTCTATTTTCCAGTGATAAACCACTTCTAACAGGATATAAGACACTTATAACACTATACTTTCATTTCTCCCCTCATTTCAGGAGGGGAGAAATGAGAAGTGTACTACTGTAAGTCTCTTGTTGTCATAAATTTTACTTTTACAGATGTTGTAAACCACAAAATACATTATATCTTTGATTTAAAACTTTATCTTTAACAAATATTTAAATAATAAAAATACTTTTTATTTACACATGTAGTTATTTCCAGTGCTTTTCATTTTTTTGTGTGTAAATTCATATTTCTATCTGGGGTCATTTTCCTTTTGCCTGAGGGACCTCCTTAAACATTTATCTGCTGTGTCTTTCAGCTTTCGTACATCTGAAAGAAACTTTACTTAACCTTCATTTAAAAAAAATTTCACATTTTAAAACATTTAGTACTTTAAAGATGTTAAGCCATCTTCTCTCTTTCAGTGCTTCCAATAAGAAATCATCTGTCATTTTTTTATTCTTTACTTTGTCTATTGACTTTTTATTTGCTACAGTAACAAATTACAAGAAACCTAGTAGCTTAAAACAGTACAAATTTACTTCCTTTCAGTTCTGGAGGTCAGAAATCTGAAATGGACTCATGAGCTACACTCTTTTCTGGAAGCCCTAAAGGAAAATATTTATTATTTGTTTGTTTGTTTGTTTGTTTATTTTGCCTTTCCCAGATTGTAGAAATCTTTCACATTTTTGGCTCCTGTTTCCCTCTTCTGCTTTCAAAATCAGCAACATTGGGCCATGTCCTTCTCACCCTGCCATCTCTGATCCTCTCTTTTGCCTCCCTCTTCCACTTCTAAGAACTCTTGTGATTACATTGGGCCCACTCAAATCAACCCAAATAACCTCTCTATCTTCAAGTTTGTTGATTAGCAAACTTAACTCTCTCTTCTCCCTTGATTCTTTTTTGCCATGAAACCTAAACCTAACATTTATAGGTTTCAAGGGTTAGGACATAGATATCTTTAGGAAGAAATTGTTCTGCACACCACACTCTGTATGTATTATGTCTTTTTTTCTCTAGATGCTTTTGAGATTTTCTTATATCACTGACTTTGAGCAATTATATGCTATGCCTTGGTGTATATTTACTTCCGTTTCTTGTGTTTGTGTGGTTCATTTTCTTGTGTTTGTGGTTCATTTAGCTTCCTGGATGGGTTTATAGTTTTTATCAACTTTGGAAATTTTTCAACCATTATTTTAAAAATATTTTTTCTGTCCCCCGACCTTAAAAAATTCAAGCTGCACTTTAGTTGGGCTGCATAAAGTTGACCCATAGATCACTGATGCTCCATTCATATATTTTAACTTTGTTTTTTGCATGTTTTCTATTTACTATGTATATTTAAAAATCACGAATCTTTTCTTCTGCAAAATCTAATCTGCTATTAATCTTACCCAGTTTATTTTTCATCTCACACTTGTAATTTTCATCTCCAGTAGCTCAATTTGGGTAATTTTAATGTCTTCGGTGTCTCTTCTTAATGTTTTGAACATACATAACACAGCCATAATAGTTGTTTCAGTGTCCTTGTCTGCCAATTCTAACATCTATGTCAGTTCCAAGTCAGCTTCAATTTACTAATTTATCTCATGAGTTGTATTTCTGTGCTTCTTTGCCTCATGAAAATTTTTGATTAGATGTTGGACACTGTACATTTTACTTTGTGGGGCACTGTATATTTATGTATTTCAGTTAATATTATTGAACTCTGTTCCGGTTTGTTTTTATGTTACCTGGAAATAATTTAATCCTTTAAAGGTTTGCTGTTAAGATTTGTAAAGCAGAATTAGAAATGTTTTCCTAGGGCTAATTATTCCCCATTATGAGTTAAATACCTTTTGGGAAGTATACCCAATACCCCATTAATCTGGTTTTTCATTCCAGTTTCTTGCATTGTCTTATCACCAGACATTGTTACCTGTTATCATTTGAAATGGGTTTCTTCCCAGCTATGGTTAGTTTTTTCATATGCATGGGCTGATCAGTATTCAGTTCAACACTCAAAGGGAAATCTCTACAGATCTCCAGAGTTCTCTTTGAAGCTGTTTTCTTTCTGGTACTCTATTCTGCCAGTGTGAACATTCATGGTCTCCCACAACCTCTCCTCTCCTTCTCAGCTCAAGGAGTTCACTGGGCTCCATGTAGGTCCCCTTCTCCCAGCCCTTAAACCGTGGCCTGCAAACTTTCTCAAGAAACTATTCTGGGGCAATCGTAATACTCACTTTATTTGTTTCCTGTGTATCAAGGATTACTCTTCTTCATTGCCAGATATGCAGTGTCTTACAAACCATTGTTTCCTATAGATGGTCCTTTTTTTTTTTTTTTTTTTTTTTGGTTGGTTGAAGTTAAACATAGACCCTATTGTTCCATCTTGGATGGAAGCACATTTAGGGGTAGGGGAGAGGAATGAAATTCTAGAAGTCATATGGCCTGCCCTAGAGGAAAATACTGTTCTCTAGCTTTTCTCAGCAGCAGACATCATTTGGCTTCTCTTTTACTAGCACACACTTTAGTATCCAGATTTGATCCTCCATCTGCTTTTGTGTAATGCTGCAGCTTTCTGGAAATCATGCTTCCTGGTTGTGTATTGTGGGTAAAGAGTCAGAGTGAGCCTAATATTGATAACTAATGACATAGCAACACAGCATTTCATTATAAAATAACCTCCAGGAAGAATATTAGAAAAATCATTCAGAAACATCTCTTTCTGATATATCTGGATTACACAGGCCTGTAAGCATAGATGAAGGGCAAAATTATTCTAATAGTATTCTTATAGTCCCCAGTCTTTTCCCCCTGCTCAACAATAGTTTATTCAGTAATTGTATTTAATGGATATGACCAGAGATATTTATTCATCATCCATGTATCCACTAAATAAATATTTATTGAGAACTTAAGTGTGGCAGGCACTAGTTGGCACTTTCACCCTCTCAGGTTGTATATATGTGCCTCTTTCTAGCATTTTAAACCTCATTACTCTTTCTTATGTCCTAGAATTATGTATATGAATGTTAATGTTCTCATTTGATGTGTAAGCTTATTTCATTCATAGTCCCTTCCTCATTTGACATCTATGAATCCCTCATAGCACTTAGCACAGTTCCTGGAATCTAGAAAGGTCTCAAGAAATTATTGCCATTTGGAAGGATCTTTTTTTTAAAAAATGTATTTCCACAGGATTTTGGGGAACAAGTGGTATTTGGTTCCATGAGTCAGTTCTTTAGTGGTGATTTGTGAGATTTTGGTGCAGTCATCAACTGAGCAGTACACACTGAACCTAATTTGTTGTCCTTTATCCCTCACCCCCTTCCCACCCTTTCTCCCTGAGTCCCCAAAGTCCATTTTATCATTCGTATGCCTTTGCATCCTCATAGCTTAGCTCCCACTTATGAGTGAGAACATATGATGTTTGGTTTTCCATTCCTGAGTTACTTCACTTACAATTATGGCCTCTAATCCCATTGAGGTTGCTGTGAATGCCATTAATTCATTCCATTTTATGGCTGAGTAGTAATGAACTTTTCAATACACATGTGCATTTGTGGTTTTAATGTGTAGATGTATACCCTGCTTGTATGTGCATTCCCTACTTACAGCCTTGTAGCTTTCACACAGGAAACAATTTTAAGGAGACAGTATGGTTATTTCTAAGTCATACCTTCCAAACGGTAACAGTTGCCGCTCTGCTAGTTTGATCAAAACAAGGCAAGAGTGCCCTAAGAGGCCCTAGTTGGCGGCTTTAAAAGGAAGAGGGTTTTATTTCTCATAAGTATGAATACTTGTAAAAAGGAAATTTTTAACAAGTATCCATATTTAATACTTGTGTTTGGAAATTATGATGCTAATCATTTACAGTGATGGACATAGCCATGCCTATGGATGCACTACAGCTTTAGGCTGAAAGGTAGCAAGGGGAGTGCAGACATGTACAAATATTACCCATCTCCCCCAATACATTTCAGCTCAGACTAAATGATAACAAATGAGAAAATGTTTCAGCAGAGTTACTTTTAGCTTCATTTAGGCCCTATTGACTTCTCCATTTAGTTATTTTATAAATATTACCAGGGCTGGGAATCAGCTTTTGGTCTCTACCTATATCTTCTGTGTAATACTCCTCTCTGCACACATTCAGGTGTATATCAATGAATCTTTGTTATACTCCTCTGCACACATTCAGGTCTATATCAATGAATCTCAGGTTCACAGGGCTGGCTGATCATTGTCCGGGATAAAAGGACTTTGAGGAACAGCAGGCTGGGTTTATTGCTCGAAACTAATTCTAAATCTATGGAGTTAGAGGTGCACATCGAAACCTCTCTCAAGACATGAGGCTATCATTATTCTTATCCTCAAAATATTACAAGAAAAAAAACTATAGACCAATATTTCTCATAAACATAAATGTAAAAATCCTTGATAAAATATTAACAGATTTGAACTAAGCAATTTATAAAATTAACCCAGAAATATTTGAAAGGATTTAATACAATCCAAATTATAATCATAACAGGCTGCTGTTGAGGAAATTGACAAGTTGATTCTACAATTTATGTAAAAATACAAAGCGCTAAGAATAGTCAGAACAATTCTGAAAAATTGGGCTAACATTATTTGACTTCAAGATTTATTATAAAACTATCAAGATAGTATGGTTGGTATAAATATATTTGGTATATTTATATAAACTTGGTATAAATATAAACTTATAGAACAATAGAGCACTGTAAATATTCCAAAAATAGACCCACATGTATATGGTCAGTTGATTTTTGTTTTAACAATTCAATATAATTGAATGGAATAAGTTTAGTCTTTTGCTTTTTTTCTGTTTTAAGGGTGCTAGAACAACTTGATATCCATATGGGGGTAAAAAGGAGCTGCAATTCTTCATACAATAAACAAAAAATACAAAATGTTTGTCCTATGAGAAAATATAGGAGAAAGTTATCATGGGAGGCTAGCAAACTTTCATCTGTAGTCTCCTTGTGTAGGCAGAATAATGGCCCTCTGAAGATGTTCATATCTAATCCCTCCAACCTGCATGTTACATTATTACATGGAAAGAAAGGAATTAAGGGAGAAGGTAGAATTAAGTTTGCTAGTTGGCTTACCTCAAAATAGGGAGATTATCCTGGATTGTTTGAGTGGGCCAAATGTAAAATCAAGGGTCTTTAAAAGCAGAAAAGGGAGGCAAAAGAGAACTAGACAGATAGCAGTATGAGAAGGACATGGCCTGATGTTGCAGACTTTGAAGACAGAAGAGCAGGCCATGAGCAAAAGAATGTGGGAGGTCTCTAGAAGCTAAAAAAGGAAAGGAAATGCATTCTCCCCTAGAGTTTCCAGAAGGGAATACACCCTGCTTACTTATTGACCTTTGCCCAGTAAGATCCATGTTGGCTTTCTGCTCTATAGAAGTGTAAGATAACGAAATTTGTGTTGCTTTAAGCCACTAAATTTTTAGCAATTTTGTTATAACAGCAATAGTATACTCCTGCTGAAGATAAACTATCAAGCAGATTATAATACAGACATGGCCATGTTCTGTGCCATATGACTTGGAATCCCAATTTAGCTGCAGCTAATTTATGCATGAAAGACATCGCAAATAAAAGCTGCCCATCTATAGTTTGGCCGGTAGCCTATTAGATGTTGATTAAATTGGGTTAATCAGTTGTTTTTTTTTTTTTTTTTCCCCCTTGAGATTTTGAACTCAGATATGAGAGAATCAGAATTACATAAAAAAAGAAGAAGGAAGTGGAAAGACCAGGGGGAATCAGCCAAGGGGAGAGTAGCTGAGTCATGCTGATGGCTGGGGGATACAGGGTTGCCTTGAATGGATGCCTGCTTCTACGGGGTCAGTTGTTAGCCTATCTGCCAGGTCACCAGAATTCTGCAGACTACAAACTTTTTCCAGTCCCAGTGGCATCTGGTCATATGGTCAAGATTACTGCTATTCTTATGTCCAGAGATAGCCTTATTAAATTTCTTCTAGTACTAGTGCTAACCTGAGTGGATGTAGCTATTCTTTGCAAGCAATAGAGCTTAAGTAATTCTAGTATTTAGAATTTCAGAGGCTCTGAATGGTCGGTGATTGTTTGGAATATTTATGCTTTGTTTTTATTTTAGTTAAGGAATGGCCTAAGAGACTGTAACGAAGACCTCAAAGCATAGGAGTTGGAAGAAGTTATAGGTTTATATATTTCTCATTTAACAATCCAAAGTTAGGCAGCCAGTCATGGTAGGTCGGACAGTACTACCCTACCCTACACGATCATCCAAGAACTTTGTTTCCTTCTACCTGGCTGCTTCACCGTCCCTTGGGGATATTTTCTGCCCTCACCTGCTCCCATTTGGCTTACCAGCACCACAACTGCCTTCTAGCCCAAAGAAAGAAGAGAAGACAAGAAAGTCGATTGTAAGCATTTATTTTTAAGAAAGTTGTACGTATCACTTGCGCTTTTGTTCCCGGACCAAAATGATGGTCGGGCTGCTTATTCTTGTGACCCAATAATGAGATGCAGATGAACTAGGAAAGAAGAGAGTTTATTTCTGTAACTGGGTACAGGGAGAAGGCCTGGAAAACATCGCCAGAACAACTCAAAAATTATAAAGTTTTCTATAGCTTATATACCTTCTAAGCTATATGTCTATGTGCAAGCATGCATTTATCTAAAGACATAGTGATTAACTTCTTTTGATGTATAACTAAGATCTGAGTCCTGAAGACCTCCCTCTGGATCCTTAGTAAATTTACTTAATCTAAATGTGTCCAAGTGGTGGGGTGATTACCCCTATCTTGTCTTCTGCTAAATTATGGAGGTTTGAGGAGTTCCTTCAGACCCCCAGTAAACTTGTTTGTGGAAGTCTGAGGAGTTTTTTCAAAACCCCAGTAAAACTTGTTTAATTCTAAAGGAGTCCTGTTAAGAATTCCTTCGTTATCTTGTTATCTTAGTTATCTTGTTAAGGCCCAGGAAAGGCCTGGGCAAAACTCTTTGTGGGCTTTTATTACATTCCAGCCTTTGTATAAGGACACTGGCTCTATCAGCTTTTAATATTTAACTTAAGCACTCAGTCAGTGCTGGAACAGTTGTTGTGGAGGCCTGCGTTCATAAAACCAGGCCTGCCACACTTTGATTCCACTGGTGACAACTTAATCACTGTCTACATCTAGCTCCAAGGTGGTCTGGGCAATGCTGTCTCTGGTTTGGTAGTCATGTGACCTAAAATACCAGTGAGAAATTCTGTTCTTAGAAGAAGAAGGGAGAACAAATATTGGGAACAATCATCAGTTCCTTCCATGGTTTCTGATGTTCCTCTGAAAATATTATTACTGTATGCTAGGTCCCCGTTGTGTCAGAAATGAAAACTGTTGAAACATTAACACAGTCCTTACCTTTGTGTAGCTTACATTCTAGTGGAATGGATTGACCAGTTGTAACTTGGTGTGATTTATATAACATTGCAATAACAGGGAAAGTACAAGGTACTATGGCAGTACATAGAAGAAGTGCTCCACCCAGAGTTATACCACCGGGGAAGATTTTTTGCCTCAACTCCTCCTGAAGGTGGAGTAGGAAGCTAGGCAAAAGATAGTTGGGAAAGATTTTCAAGGTAAATAAAAATGCATGCCTCAGTCTGGAGGTGAGAGAAAGCATGCTGCAACAAGGAAACTGAAAGGTCAGTGACTCTCTTATCACTCTAGCATATTCTAAGCGAATCATCCACTTCCTTCAATTAAACATTTTAGTACCTATTATGTACTAAGTACCATTCTGGGCACTGGCAAACTTAAATGACAGAAAACCTTATTTTTAAGCCTAGAACTGTCATTCTGTAGCTGTGTGAATTTGAGTGAATAAGTTACTTCTCTGGGCTTCTTTTTCGTTTCCTTTCCATTCATTAAATAAGATTAGACTATCTCTAATTTTTCTCCCAGGTAAAACACCCAATCATGAATAATTTCAAAAGTATCTCATTCTAACCACATTCTTGATGCATACTGAACTGCTGGCAGAGTATATGTACAAATACAAAATCTCACAGCCTTCATAGTCATGAAGGATTACCCTAGTAGAAGGTCAGAACGTATAGGATTACTTTATATACAATAAGATTAGCAAACACTGATTGAGAACCAGCCCTGTCCTAAATATTGTGCATATTAATCTATTTAATCCTTGTAAGAATCATATGAGGTAGGAACAATCACTGTCTTCATGTTTCACATGGAACTGACTTTCCTAGGGTCCGGAGGTAGTGAAAGCAATATTTGAACCCAGCCAATTTGGCCCCAGTCTTTGCTCTTAGTTGCTATACAAAATTGGCATAGTAATAAATAAATGGCGTAAATAAATACATGGCATATTAATATTGTACACCAGGGTCATTTAGTCTCCAAGTAGTAAATTTCCCCCTTTATTCCTCGTTCTTTCATATTGGGTCCTTATAATATTTAGTACTCACTGCACAGTTATTATTACACAAAGTAAATGTCCTGTAAATGGGTGAAATTAGTAAATAAATTGATTAGGATAATGCCTAAAATTTGATTATGTTTTTGAGGTGATGAAAATATTCTAAGGTTGTCAGTGGTGATAGTTTCATAATTCTATATAATAAAAACCATTAAACTGTAACTTTTTTTTTTTTTTTTTTTGAGACAGTCTCGCTCTGTGGCCCAGGCTGGAGTGCAGTGGCACGATCTCGGCTCACTGCAAGCTCCGCCTCCCGGGTTCACACCATTCTCCTGCCTCAGCCTCCTGAGTAGCTGGGACTACAGGCGCCCGCCACCTCACCCGGCTAGTTTTTTGTATTTTTTAGTAGAGACGGGGTTTCACCGTGTTAGCCAGGATGGTCTCGATCTCCTGACCTCATGATCCGCCCGTCTCGGCCTCCCAAAGTGCTGGGATTACAGGCATGAGCCACCGTGCCTGGCCCTTAAACTGTAATTATACATGGATGCACTGTGAGATGTGAATTGTATCTCACTAAAGTTGTTAAGGGACAAAAATGTTAAGACAAAACTCTGCAATTCATGAATAAAGAATGTTTTATTGAAAAAAATGCTTTTCTTTGAAACATATGCAACCCAGTCTGTAGGAACTGTGGCTCAAGAAGCTGGTTATCGTAGTCAGCTCCAGTTGTTATAACACATTACCAGAGACTGGGTGGCTTAAACAACATTTATTTCTCACTGTTCTGGAAGCTGGGAAGTCCAACATCAAGGTGCAGTAGATAAGGTGTATGGTGAGGGCCTGCTTCCTGGTTTGTAGGTGGCTGTCTTCTTGCTGTGTTGCTTCTGTGGTGGAAAGAGTACTAGCTACCTTTCTGGCCTCTCCTTGTAGGGGTGTTACAATGGTTTGGATGATGGTGCCACTCCAAAATTCATGTTAAAGCTTAACCTCCAATACAAAAGTATTAGGAGGTGTGGCCTTTGGTAGGTCACATCTGCCGTGAAGTCACGAGGGTGGAGCACTTTTATAAAAGGACTGGAGGTTGAAGGGAGCACTCTCTTGCCCTCCTGTCTTCTGCCATGTGAAGACACAGCTATTAGATGCCATCCTGTAGGAGAGAGCAGCCCATAACAGGCACCAGTGCTGGTTCCTTGATCTTGGACTTCACAGCCTCCATAACTCCAAGAAATAAATCTCTGTTCTTTATAAATCACTCAGTCTACAGTATGTTGTTATAGTAGCACTAGTTGACTAAGACCGATACCCATCCCATTTATGAGGGCTCTACCCTCCAGATCTAATTAGCTCCCACTGGCCTCATCTCTAAGTAGCATCACACTGGGGTTAGAGTTTTAACATATGAATTTTGGGGAGACACAAACATTCAGTCCATTGCATTGATCATACCAATGCTTTGAATGGATTGTCTCCACATCTCCACTAGGCTTCAATTTGTTGTCACCATTGCTAAAGCAATTCCCAGTCCACACCTGGAAGGTGAGAGGAATGGATGCTTTCTGCCTCCATTTTCTGGATGGGGCCCTTTTCACAGACTCCTAGTTGTGGAAATCTTTGTGCTTTTCTGTGGGTCTGTGGGTCTCCTCCCTTCACCTCACCCAGTTCTAATGATGGATGCTGCATGTGAGGAGATTGGTGGGGATGAGGATCTGGGTTCAGTCCTGGATGATGTACTTTAAGAAGACAGTAATGTTGTAAATCACACCTGGAGGAGAACTAGGAGTTTGGAAAGGGGACTTGACACCTGAATAAATTAGGCACATAGAGCATAGGTAGGTCTTGATAACTTTTTTCAAATATTTGAAGAATTGTCTTCTGGAATAGGAATTAGACTTAGGTAGCTCCAGAGGACAAGCCTATGAGCATTATTAGACAAAAGTCACATGGAGAAAGATTTCTGAAGACTAGCAGTATGCGTTCAGATATAAAAACAAAAAATAAAATGGGAGAAGACAGACACTGAATAAAACAACATGAAATGGGGCCCATCCCAAATCGCCATCTTTTTAGTCAAAGTCAGCTTAAAACACTACATTAGAAAGCTTACCCTTTGCCCTGAAATTTAAGGACTGATTCTACATGCTATGGAAAAACCAGAGATGAGGCATACTGACATGAAATGCCTTGGGTCCAATTCTATGAACTGCAAAATTGGGAGACTGAATTGTTTTATTATGTCTAATCTCAGGTACCTTTTTTTTGAGGCAAAGCCTCACTCTGTCACCCAGGCTCGAGTGCAGTGGCTCGATCTTGGCTCACTGCAATCTCTGCCTCTTGGGTTCACGCCATTCTCCTGCCTCAGCCTCCCAAATAGCTAGGACTACAGGTGCCTGCCACCATGCCTGGCTAATTTTTTGTATTTTTAGTAGAGACGGGGTTTCGCCATGTTAGCCAGGATGGTCTCGATCTCCTGACCTTGTGATCCGCCTGCCTTGGCCTCCCAAAGTGCTGGGATTACAGGCGTGAGTCACCATGCCCAGCCTCAGGTACCTTTAAAATTAACATCTCCTGTCCTGGCTGAATCAGTGTGAGGTCTCAGAACCTTGTATACAAAAGCAAACTGGCTCAAAGCAGCTGATGCTTCTAAGAAACTTCTCAAGAAGGAAAACAAGACATTACAGCTTCTGTTCCTTGGAAGCTGACATCAGCTACTCACAGAAAAGAAATGCCAAACCCTATAAATATGGCTACATCTAGTGAGTCTCTATTTTCTGTTTGTCAAATACTTTTTGAAATGATGATTTTTCGAGAAGGATAACATGATCAGACAGTCGCAAGAAAAAGGGACCATGTAACCCCCAAATGCTATAAATGAAAATAAATTTGGACCAAGAGTGGAGTGCAGATTTGAGATTTTATTTTAGACCACGTTGCAGTTGCGTATTGTGTGGCTTCAGGCAACATAGACTTCTTATCCATAAAATGAGCTATAATTAAATCTCTGCTTTTCAAACATAGGTCCTTGGACCATGTATAATCAGAGTCATCCAGGGTGCTTATAAAATTGCAGAATTTGGGACCCTACCTAAGACATACAGAATCAGAGTTTTGGAATTAGAACCCAGACATTTACATTTTCAATAAGCAGCCCAGGGAGTTCTGATATACACTGAAGTTTGAGAACTACTGGATCAGGTAGTTACTAATATCCCTTTCATCCTGCACATTTTCTCATTCAATGATTTTTCACCAACTGTGGAGAACCTGGAGCATCTTTCAAGCCAAAATTTGGTCTTGCATCTTACTCTTTGTGAGGAGAGCGAAGATGACCAATTGTTGGTTTGCAGTGAACTAAGGGGATTCCCAGGCTGCAGGATTTTCAGTTTTAAAACCAGGACAGTCTGGATAGACTGAAAACGAATCAGTCACACCACAAGAACCCAGTTACAGTGGCTTCTTTTTCCGGTGCAGAGACCTACCAGTTCAAAAAATTGCCAGCAATTCTCTGTCCAGTGTGCATTCACAACAAGCCGAGGATTATTTTCACTGACACTCTGTTTAGCAAAAGGTCAGGCTGCCTTTGTGCACCCCCTGACATGAGGATCAGGTCAGAAACCATGTTGCTCACTCTACAGTCCATTTGCTCCCAGTGAAGATGGAGGCGGGTGGTCTTCAGTCTCCGAGGAGTTGTCAAGGAGGTTTTAATCAGCTGCTCTCAGCCATCTGTACAGCTTTTAAGATCAGCAAACGTGAGTCATCTCTGCTGCATCCATGCAAACCACCCATGGAGAGTTCGACCTCCGCCTATTTCTAGAGAGGCATTTAACGAAGACTGACCTAATTCAAGCAAAAATAGGTCTTGATTAGTGTGTGACTAACCTGCTTATTTCTCTAATTAAAAAAGAGTCTTTCTTCTATGCTGAGTGATTAGATTGTGATGCTTGATAATGGTAAAGCTGCCAGTTACCATTTTTCTTCTTTTTCTTTTCCTTCTTCTTCCGCTCTTTTCCATACCTATTTTTTCTCTCTCCCTCTCTTAAAAAGATAAAACAACAACTTATGCTGGCATACAATTATGCTGCCTGAGAACCTCTGTTATTTCCTCAATCTTGCAGAGCAGCTGCCATTCAGAAGTCTAGTTATTGCCCAAGGTTAAAATCATCTCCTCCCAGTTCAGATGTGACTGGCAGCTGCTTCTCCCCACAGACACGAATTCAGTGTGCAAAGACCCACCTGGCACCAGGAACTCCTTGTTAGCTCACCTACTCCACTGTTAGCCGAGGGGGCATCACCAATCTCCCCAAGCAGCACTCACGCCCATACAACATGGCTTATTTTAAATTGATTCTAAGAATCGGAGTTATTTAAAACAGTTACAGTCTATCTATGGAGACCCTCTCCTTTATTTTTAATGACATACCCCACACTGAATAAAAGAAAAGCGATTGAAAAAGATAGTTTCCAAATGCCTGGAAAATAAGAAAGGTGATCTGATAGGTCTGGGGCAGAAATATAACAGGGAAATAGAGTCCCAGGCAAAAGGAGTTAATATGACAAGAGAGGACTTTCAGTAGAATTGGTTAACCAATTTTACATCGGCAACTAGTTTGCTTCTCCTTAGACAAATATTTGAGGTGAGTTTCACTTTAAGATATGCTCCTGGAAATTGTTCATCTATCAATTTATTATTAACACAATCCTATTTTTAAGGGACAATTATTGTGTTTTAATGAAGAAAAGACTGCTTTGATGACATACATTAAGCTTCTATAATTTATCTCCACCACTGGCTTATGATTCTATCAGAGGATTTTCTTATTAGAAAATGGGACTGTGGTCTGATTTCTTTTGGTCCTTGGCTCATCATGTGAGAAATGTTCTGAAAAAGCTGAACATGTTCGTGACAGAGCTGTATATGTCCTTAAGGGAAACTTGAAAGGTATCCTACAGAGGGTCCCTTGGGTCTCTTAGGGCAGTGGAGAATCAGCAGCGAATGTCTGAAGGCTTCACTAGTACTGGTCAAGCTCACTGCCTTCCACTGGTGGGTATAGACATGTGGAGCTTGTGTTGCTGAAAGAATTAAATGAGACCCTCTGAGGTAGGCTAAAAATGGGGGAGATAAATCAGGTCTCCAGAGGGTCTGGTATGACCCTTACTCATTCATGTTTTCACTGTTAACTGTGCGCACTCTCATGCAGAATTCAATGGCCAGAAGTTTGTATCTTGGTCTTGGAGAATACAGTTATTTCTCTATTTTGAGTTTCTTCCTTATTCAGGTAAGTAAACCTGGTTTGGTTTATCGGTACAATGTCTGCCTAGTCTCCCCATGATTTTAATACTTGCCATTGCTGTTTGCCAATACAGGGATAGTGTGAAGGCTAAACTCTGAGAAATGGCTTGTAAGCTCTCCCTTCACTCTCCAGCCTGTCCTTGAAAGATCTCTCAAAGATCTGCCCTTGAACTAGAGCAAGATACCTCCTCCTACCCCTCTTCCTGACATCTTCGCCCCCATCCTTATGGCCCAGCCAACTCTTGTTATTCTTTAGGCTTTGTCTCAAATAGCAGTTCTCCCTGGAAGCCATTTCTGACTCCCCAAGTTGTTTTTAGGGGCTTCCATAGTACCCTGAAAATCCCTCACCCTCAGAAAGATTACACCATGGTGCAGTGGTTTGTTTCCTTATCTGTAGCTTCCATTAGTCTGTGAACAACTTAAGGACACTGCTTCATCTGGCTTGCTTATTAAAACCCTAGTGCTTGGCACCATAGTAAATGGTTAATAAATACATTCAATGAATGAGTGGACTAATAATAGCAGTCATGTTTCATTGAATTCCAGCTATGTGATAGACACCATGCTGGGTTCTCTCTCTCTCTCTCTCTCTCTCTCTCTCTCTCTCTCTCTCTCTCTCTCTCTCTCTCTCTCTCTCTGTCTCTCTCTCTCTCTCTGTGTGTGTGTGTGTGTGTGTGTGTGTGTGTGTGTGTGTGTGTGTGTTTAAACCTAAAAACAACTATGCAAGGTTAGTCTTGTTATCCTAATTATACAGTTAAGGAAATCAGGGGTTACAAGCTAAGTAACCTGGCTGGGGTCACTGTTAAATGCATAGCTAGAATTTCTACCCAGGTCTACCTAATGCCTTATGCCAGTGTATTTACTGAGCTATATTTATGTAAGTTGCCCTTTTCTCTTCCACCCCACCTCCCAGATAGCCACATTGTATTCCCATCAATGTCAAGCCATCTGATCTGGTCACAGGGGCAAGCAGTATGTCCAATATGCCAGGAAATCAGCCTGGATTCTGTCCTCTATTTCTAGGCCTGAATAGTTTGGTTCAACTGTCATAGCTCTTTCTTTGAATTACTTTGATGAAAATAGCTCATTTATGCCTGGTCTTTCCATGATACCTCCTGCTACTGTTGCAGGGGTTATAAACAGGCTCGGGGTGGGACTAGAGGATGTAAACACTCAGATATTTTGGTACCCTTTTCAAGGGAGAGGATATATAGCTTCCATTAGGTTCCTAAAGGAGTCTTCTGGACACATTAGCAAAAGAAGCCTCCTGGGGTGTGTTGCAGTTATTTTTTCCTTCTTTTTCGGACGGTTGTGCTAGGGTTGCCGAGGCTACCCTCGGGAGTCTAATATGGCAGTCCAGGTTCGCAGGAGACTTTCTTGGCCTTTGGAAAACCCATTTTAGAGTGTTTCCAAATGTCAAATCCCTCACGTATGAAATGGACTAGGGCAGAATCAATACTTAGGCTCTCCCTTAAGTCAACATTCTGGGCTCTGTGATTCCTACGTGTTGTAGAATCATTTAGATCAGCAGATGGAGGCTATAGTTGATTTTAAACACACACGATTTTGCATGCAGAAGCAGCGGATGGGAATCTGGAAGCAGTGCCCTGAGGGATGGGAGCCCTCTTTCTGGATGGATTTATACTGCTTGACTTCAGTCAAGCATTGTTTCGCCTTCTGGTATCCTGAATATTCCCCTGGCGATCTCCTGGAAAGGGTTTCTCAATTTACTTATGTCCAGAATTGATGCTTTATGAACTAATCATTCTTTATTGACCACTTAGGAATGGTCTTCAAAAAGTATTATTATTATTTTTTCCTTTTTTCTAATGGACTAACCATTAGGCCACTGACCCTAAATTTGTGGTTCACTTACATGTGCCGTCAATGAGTTACTTGATATTTCAAATTGCCTTGAATATTGCTGTGTTTATAGGTGTACAGTGTTTTTAATGCTGCCATTAACTTTATTGGCTACTTTTACAATTACCATCTCCCACTGTTTTTCCCATTTTGTTATTAAATGAATATGGAAATTAGAAATGAAGAATAAACAAAATTATGACTTGTTTCTGAGACAAGAGTGGCGGCATTATTTTAAAATAGCTACACAGTAATGATTTGCTTTTTAAATGTATCCCCTTTTCCTTAGAAACTTGCTAAGGATCAACTTGTCCTCTGTGTTTCATTAACAGAAGGGGAGCACCCACCAGCGTATTCTCAGCATGTGGTCCTGAAAGGTTCAGTTTCTCAGATGTGGTGGGTTTGGGGAATGCACTTGTATATGGTGATAATGATGACAACAATGGTGAGACCTGACATTTATCAGATGCCTATTGTGGACAGACACGGGCTCTTCTCTTCATATACTCTGTGTTCACTCTGCCCAACCACACTATGGGGTAGTTGCTATTATTGTTCCCATTTTAAAGGTGAAGAAAGTGAGTCTTGGGTTAAGTGGCCAACTCGGGGCCACACAGCATGTAACTGGTGGTGCACAGGTTTGACTTCAGTTGGTTCTATTCCAGCACTTGCATTTGTAGCCTCTATTCTTTTCTTTCTTTTTGTTGCAGGTGTTTAAGGAGTTCCCGGGGTATGTGCGCCTGTGACTAGTCCCAATATTTTGTGATTAAATGTTTAAAAAACTGAAATCTGGGTCTTTAGTTTGGGAATTTTCCCAGCTCATTAGCAAAGTAATGTGATACACAAGTAAAGACAAGTTTCAAATATCCCAAAGGCAGAATAGAAGGTTTAGGAACATGATATATAAAGGTAACCAACAGATGATCAGATCATAGCACAAAAACACTCAAGAGAAACTCGGAACAGTGTCTGTTTTTCTTTATATCTGTTTCCTAGTGCCATTAGCCTGTGGAAAACTGTGGACCTAAGTTCCAGGTTAGAATAAAACAAGAACAGAAATCATCAATCCATGTAAATTGCTTACAAACCAACCTTTGCCCAAGAAACCAATTATCTCATAAAAGTGTGAAGTTAAAGGTTGTCAAATTCTAACTCCAATGGTGATAGAAGCCACAGGAAACAAATTATGATCGAAAAATAACATAAAATTTAAGAGTTGCAGAGAATCTTAGAAATTTCTAAAATCCAGCCTCCAAGGACCTAGACCTCCCTGAGAGATGACCACATATCACATTTTTGGATGTTTTTAATCAAAAGAAAAATCCTAGCTAATAAAGTCATATATCTTAGGACTCAAGAAATATCTTGGCTCAAACTTAGGGGACTTATTTTGGAATGCTGGTTTCTATCTAATTGATAAAAGCGTTGCTCAGAGTAAAATAATTAACACTAGGATTAGATGATGATATTTCCCCAAGCAGAATGAAGCAGACGGTTCTCGGAGTGGTAAATCAAATGGATGCCTGGGCCTGGGGCTTGCTGCTTTCCCTGTGGCAAGGGAGCAATTGCAGTGAAATGGGGAGTGATGTAGACAGGAGGAAGAATGGACAGTATCTCCTAAGAGTCTTGGGAATCAGCTACTTCCTGAACTTGGTGGCTGAGCTGGTGTCCTATAATCCCACCATTTTTCAGAGAGGAGACCGGTCATAGTTTTTCTGGTCACAGAGCCCTGTTGTTCCATAAGGAAGTTCTCTGCCTACCTTGTTAAATTCCTCACTTGGAGATCAGGACAGTGTCCTGATTAGAAAATCTGTTTCTCTCTTTCAGGGAACGAGTTAGTATGGAATCTTTTAAAAAAAATATTATCCAAAGCAGAAAATATTTTTTTCCTATTTTTTCTTTTTAAGAGGTGAGGGTCTCACTCTGTCATCCCAGCCAGTCTCGAACTCCTAGTCTCAAGTAATCCTTCTGCCCTAGCTTCCTGAATAGCTGGGGTAACAGGTGCGAACTACCACACACAGCACAAAGTGCATTTTTAGTAAAAGAAAACCTTTCAGGGCCAGGATGTCCCTGGGACTTTGAAAGCCTCCTGAATTCCTCCTGAGTGGTGTGAGCAGACCCCAACTAAGTGCAGCGTCAGAGCCTGCTGCCAGCTTACCCTGAGGGTCCTGATGGGCTTCACTCCCATGATCTCCCTTTTTGGTAGCAGCAAAGAAACACATCAAGTGAGGGAAATCAGGCCGATACATTCTTTACAACAAGGTTTTATTTATTCTTTTCTTTTATCCCCCCCAAAACATTAAAGTTTTTCATCTTTCTTTTATTTTTAATGGTTTTCCTTTTGGATCCAAACGAGCATCTATATTACAGGATATCCGCCTGGTCAACATGCAGTGCTGAACTGTGGCTTTAGGAGAGATGCACCGATACTCTGGGTGGGCCAGCATCAGCTGCCATTCAAACACTGTGACTGCAGGGGTGTCAGGCTGGCACACCACAGTGGATGCTGCCCTAAGGAGGTGTCTTGTGGGGCATGACTTGCATGTTTTAGAATGCAGGTAGCAGCATTTTAACAGCCTGAGGCAGAGCACCCAATTTCCCTCCTGATCTCATATTACATGCTCATCCTCTAGGAGCAAAACAAAGAGGGAATGGCCTGACCATGGGCCCCAAAGGACAGAGGGTGTGGACCCTGTAGTCCACCTCCTTGCAATGTTGTTATTTGAGGCTAGAACCGGTGCACCCTGCAGAGTCTGAAATCTGTTCCTGATGAAGCTCATCCCCGTCCCACTCACTGGCCCTTCTCCCATCCCATGGTATTCTCACCACTAGGAAGTTAATATAATCTCTCCATTATTGGTGCTACTATGTTGAAGAGTTGCTAAAGTCATAAAGATTGTCTTCGAGCTGCTTTAAAGCAAGAACCTCTTTCTCTCCATCTCTCAGGTCTGGAAGAGAATTTCGGGAATCTATTAATCCTCTGAGGCCTTCAAATCCACTACCCAAGGTGAGTTTAACAGAAAGAACTTCTCTGAATCCAGTCTTGTGCTAAGAAGTTTACACATAATTTAAGTGAAAAAGAGGATCCAAGGTTACACATCTGTAAGTCTGTCCCCTTCTGGGACCTGTTATTTTCTACCTCACTTTGCTTTTGTTCTACAGCTTGTCTTCCTACCCTCCATTGTCCCAGCCATGAAATGCCAAACACATCTAGTGAATTAGGCTTTTCTCCTCCATTTGTTTTTCTGGGTGAATTCAAATCTTGGACTCAGTTTGAGTGGAGTTGGACTGCCCTCTAATATCACCAAGAGGCAAGCTCCTCTGCAATTGCAGCAGTTGGGGTGGCTCTGTATAACTTTTGACTGGTTCACAAAACACCAGGATAGAAAAACACTGACTAAAAGTTCAGCCTGCAGGCTAAGTATATATCCCAGTTGGTAGCCATTAAAACTTAATACCTATGTTTTTACTAACTCCACTGGGATCTGCCTAATATTATACAACTCCATATCAAATGTAACTAAGACCACAACTACTGTCTACCTTAACTGGCAGTTATATTACATTGTTTAGCCCTCATTTCATAGTACCTTTATTTTTAAATATTGATTAATGGCACTTTAAAATTTTGGAGTATGTTTTTCCTGCTCATTCCTTATAAAAATATTTAACAGATTTGCTTTAAGTGTTGGGTTCTTGTGCCATATAGGCCATTGCCATAAAAACAATCAGAGTACTCGAAGGAAAACTGAGTCATCAAATAAAGTCAAATTCAGACTTGGTATATTTGAATGGTTTCATTTCCTTTTCAGTTTTGGGGCCATCCTCTGAGTGAAGTGAAGAGGAAGTGGCACAGCCTAGTGTAAAGTCTAGGGTCTGGTTGTAGAATGTAGACAGCAATCCATTCTTATCTCTGACAAACTTGTAGGACAAAAAGAGAAAAGATTCGTTCAGATTTCCCGTGCTGGGTTGGAGAATATGTCTGGGTGACGATATATGACTGGCTTAAGTTTGCACAAAGAGAAGGTGACACAAGGAAGCTCAGATCATGAAAACCCAACTTTCTGGATTGAAAAAAAAAAGTCTAGGTTTTCTTCAAAATTGGATAACAAGAAGAATAAGGGAAAATGGGAAGAACAGAGTGAAATTAAAGCAAATCCTGGATTCAGATTCCATTAAACAGAAAGTTTCCTTAAAAAAAAATCAAATGCTTATAGCAATACTGAGAATTTCATAGGTACTTCATGGGATCTAACAAGTGAAAGTTTTTTTTAAAATTGCTTTGTGGAGACTAAGTACTTTAAATTATGTATTATTAACTTAACAGACACTTTACATCATGAGTTAGCCAAACATTCATATTTCAGTTGACAGGGGAAAGAATTTCAGTTGACAGGGGAAAGAAAGTGAAGAGATGCTTGCTGAAGGCACAAGTTTGAATACAGAAAGCTGGAACATAAAAAGCTATTGACTTCCAATAGTTTTCATTTATCAGATTACTACACTATTGTAAAAATTACCTTCTTATTAAGACATAAATTTTGTATTGGTTAAAGATGTCCTGAAAAAATTCTGTATCTCTTTGGCTTTCAATGAAGTTTTGGGGCAGTTTTTCATTAATTTGGGTTATATGTTACGTCCTTAGGAAAAGACAGAGGGCAATTTAGACAGAAGGAGAAAGACGACAAAAAGGAGACCAGAGAGAAACGACAGAGGTGGTACTATAACCTCAGATTTTTGACTCAAATATCATATCACTAAATTTGATGGCAATCACTTCCTAAAGAGAAACAGATTCAGAAACATTGCAGATCACAAAGGTATCCTTCTTTACTATTCCATAATAGGTCTGTTACAAGAAACCCAGCCACCAACCAAACAACCCCAAACAAATAAAAATAAACATAAATCCCCACATCTCTTTTGACTTGGTCTATTCAACTCTTTCATACCTCCAAAAATAAAAATGCAAACCTCAATAATGTATTTATAGGTAGCATGGCTTATTATAAAATCTCCTTTTGCATTTAGAAGGTCAAGATTCTAACTCCCCTACTTATAGCATGCGGAGAGAGGGTGGGTAAAAGAAAGCAAAACTACAAAAATAGAAGGGCAGTTTGGGGATGCCCTAGCCTCAAAAGCCATCAACTGGACTTTGCTATGAGCCCCATTCATACTTCTCAACTGTCTTGAGTTTTGTTCAGAGAGGATTTTGAGGCCCTTTGGGTAGGTTGGGACAATCTGTGAATTTGTCTCTTTGGCTTGGTGTGACCTCTCTGGGATGCATACACCTCAGAAGATTAAAGCAGAAGGGATTCAAGGAAAGAAAAAGATGGCCTCCGGAAAGCAAAGATAGTTCTGTTCTTTGTCCTTTGTCCCTTAAAGCGCTATGTCTATGTACTCTGACTGGGTGGGCTGTAGCACCTAACAGCTGACAAAACACCATAGCTCTGCAGCCAAGCCCTCCCTCCTCAGACAGCAGAGAAGCCATCAGCTGCTGCTCTATTTGGGGTAGACCTGGCTATGATGTACAGGGAGGTTCAGAAAAGAAACAGCAAAAGACAAAAAGGCAAAGCTGCTGGGGCAGTGCTTATTAATGTGGGATCTCTTTGATCACCTTCTTACAAAGGTTAGGTCATAAGCCCTGAGTTAATTAATTTTGTTTGGATTTTGTTAAAATAAGAGTCTCAGTGTGGAGATATTTTAAAGAGAAGTTATCCAAACCTGAACCTGATTCCATAGAGACTCTTTCTGGAGTCAAACCATCATTCTCTGGCGACTTGCAAGGGACCCACTTCTTCCTTCTTTCCTGCATCATAAAGTCCTCTCCTATACCTCCTGGACGGTGCCCATTGCTCTGGGATCTATGAGGGAAGAACTTGCAGGCTGGGTGAGAGAGCTGGTGGGGAAGAATTCACCCCAAGGCATGGCAACGCCTCTCACCAGGATTCTTGGCATATACTAGCCCTAAGCTTCCGAGGATCTCAAAACATAACAGACGTGAAACTGATGAACAAAAATAGCAGTAAAAATTCCTTCAAGTCTCAAAATCCCTGAAAGGTAGCTATCTGCTCCCCTTCTGCTATACATTTGCTTTTTCTTTACATACAATCTCATAATATTTATGTCATCTTATAAATGAGCTGAGAAATATCCCTCAACCTGTCCCTGGCCCCACCCACTAAAGAAACACTCTGCCCAAAAAAATGAAACATCCAGAGGGCTGAGAAGTAGGATGTAATGAAAAATTGAGAACTTTTTAAAAATCAAAATTATCTGAGATTTTTGTTCCATTATGCCAGGAGAGACCTCATTTTCCTGCCGTGAGCTCATCCAGTGGGTGAGCATTATGTCCACCCCCACGCCCTACACTGTGTGTCAGTCATCTTGCGAGGAGCACCAGGTGAGTTCCAAACCCTATTTCATTAGAATGCAGCATTCCCCAATAGGTGAGAGACTGGTGGCATCAGTCAGGCAAGCCAATAAGCTTGGATTGGGTGGAATTAATCAGGAGTTGGATCAGTGCTAACATGCAGCAAAACGGAGGCTGAGATGGGAGAACAGAGGGAAGACGACCCTCATGCTCACCACATAGACTCTATGGGGTTGGGGGGAATCTGTGCAGGGAAGGGAGATAGTGGCTGAGAGGTGGATTATGGGGTCTTCTCTTTGTGACCCCAGAGTCAAGGGAGGTCAAAATCTAGAACATCTGGAGTTTAGCTTCTGGGCAGTGTTCTTGGTGATCTCAGTGCCCTATGGAGACACTGAGTGGGGACTACAAGTGAAGCCCAGAAGAAAAACAGATTCTTCAGCTAGAAGAGCAGCACAGACCCCCACTGACAATTGTGTTCATGACTCACGTGGAGCCAAGGGGATGCTAGCCAGCGCCAGCCCTTCACGGGGCAGGAAATTCTATGCTGACCCTGGCTCAGGGGCACCTTGGCTGGAGCCCTGCCCCTGTCCAAAGGTCGCTGGCACTTTGTCCTCTAGGAGATGGAGAGACAGACACAGAGAAAGATACAGAGAAAGAGACAGACATGCATTCCCTACCTGGAGTCTGTCTGGAGCCTTAAGTGAAATGAGGGATATCTAAACGCCAATCTACTTAGAACATCGTCTCCCTGCCTTGGTTTGCTTTTCTCCTTTTACCTTCCTCTATCGTGGCTTCACTCTGTTTTGAGGAGATGGTGAAGACGAGTCACATATTAGCAAGATAAACTGAACATATGACTCAAGAGTCTTCTGAGGGGACCGCCAGTGCCCAAATTTGATCTTGTGGTGTATCTCAAACACTGGTTGTAGTCTTCTTTTGCATGGAATTTTTCAAGACGCTGCTGTAATTAACCAGAGAAAAGAACAGGTGTTGGGGTCTACGTGGGCCTCTTTTCAAGGGAGGCAGGCTCTGACACCTAGCAAGGGAAGGCTGGCATTCACTTTTGTTCAGAGGCAGCAGAAAACCAAACATGATGATGTTTGTGACTCAACAGAAAATTTTATTTTCTGGTCTTAATAGAAGAGTAAGTGCAGGCTGAGGGAAAAGAAACCCAATTTCTTGGTCAAGGGAAGGTGAATAAAAGAAATTCACTGGTAATAGAAAAACCAGGTGGTCAGTCAGGTGACCACATCTGCAGTGCTTCCAACACTTTATTCAGGACTCAAATACTTGTGTATATGAGTTCAAGGAGTTCAGGAAGGTTTCCTGGCACAGTAAATGTAGTGTTTGTTTATACTACTTGCAGGCAAATTCCATTTCTGGGAATTGCTCTGCCAGCCTGCATTTCTCCTGTTGAAATGGCATAAGGTATCACTACAATTCCCTTTCTCAAAACACCATGCAATAGACTCGCTGGCTCAGAATAGTCGTCCTGTTGTAGGCCTTCCCCTAGGGAAAGCTGCATTTCCAAAGTGGAAAAAGCAATTTCGTACACACAAAGCAGCCCATAGCAGCACTTTGGCATGAAATGACACTGAGCAGAGGAAACTTTAAAAACAAAACAAGGCCCAGCATCAGCGTCTTATGTAATAATCACACCTGTTAGGATCGGGTACTGTATATCACATTCCCAGCCACCCTCAAGCACACACGTGCTAAGTGGGAGAGGAAAATGAAGATGAAAGAGGGTCTGAGTGGGAGAGCTCTGTCTCTGCCTCACTGGCCTCCTCTGTTGGGACAGCTTTGGTTTGGGGGCTGACCATGGGTCATGAAGCTCCATCAGTATCAGAAGAGAAGGCGGGGCCATGACAAATGATTCTCCAGCCATGTGGTTGAATTTGGCTTTTCAGGGCTGATACAGCTATTATATTTCAATTTTAAAAATAGGGGGAAAAGAGGCTCCTTCTAAGAAAAATAACAGCTCTGGATTTCTCCTGCCCAAGAGGAGGAGTGTGTCTGGGCTGGAGGAGTGTTTATCCACTGAGTGCTCAGTGCAGGGCAGATCAGGATCCTGGGTGGCAGGCTCCATGTGTTCCTGTGGGGGTGGGGGGGAAGGAGGGCCCCGTCCTTTCCCCTGCTGTGATGGCACTAAAGAGGAACTTAAGGGAAAGGTACATTTCCACCAGATAAAGCCAGTGATGTGTGCCCTCCAATGGAGCTGTATGCCATGTACCAAAAGAGCACTGGCTTGGCAAGAAAGGGCTCTCTTGCTCAGTGCTTCTGCATTTGGGCAGTTAGGAATGACAGGGTGGGACTGTCAGCCCCAGCTCTTACTCTGGGGAGGGGTGAAGCCCCATCTTGGCCCAGGGGAATATTCAAGGTGACCAGGGTCCCAGTCTTGTCATCCTGTATGATGAGGCCCCACTGGAGCCCGCTTTACTAGAAGGAGCAGCCCAGGTCTAAGCTGAGGTATATTTACTAATCACCTTAAAGCATCCTGACAAACTGACCTGAACCCCACACCAGCTGCAGACGCTGTGGTCCCAATGGTCCTGCCTCATGGGAGGTCCTCAGTAAATCCAGACTTTCCTAGAAGCTTATTTCAATCTATCCGCCTTTCCCATCTTTACAGAAGTCCCTACCCAGTGGTGGGTAGCCTACTTGGATATGTGTGTTCTGCCCTCTCAGAGGAGTGGCAGGGAAGGCTGGGCCTCTGGCACTTGGCCTTATTGGGCTTGGCACAGCACTGGCCTTGCTGCCTCACGGACCAGAGTGTGGGCTGACATTCAGCCAGGAGGTGCTGGTGTGGCCGTAGCACTGTTGCGCATATTTAATTGTTCCCACACTGGTTAGAAAACAGACTCTGTTTTGAGTCCCTTAGGTGGCCCCTGTTACTCTACCCACATTCTCAGGGTTCCCCCATGACTGGCATCTAAAGAGCCAATGCCTGGAACAGCGTGGGCTCCAGCACTACAACAAAACTCCACTTATATTGATGCCACAGCAGTTGTTAAATACTTTTACCTTCACCCTTACCAGAGCCTTAGGCACCTTTGTGGACCCTGGGGAACTTCCTGACCTGTCCTAACTAACTCTCAGCACCTACTGTGAGTGACAGGCCTCAAGGATGGGGGGCCATACCCCCCAGCACCACCAGTTTCTCTGACCGTCTCCCTCATGGTAGGGGCTGCCGGGCTATGGCTTTTCTTATCCAGACCAGCCCTTGCTGCTGTTGCCTCAGCACACTGACCCCTTTCGCTTTGGCTTTCTCCTCCCTCCCTGGTATCCGATGTTCCTGACGTAGCCTGTGCTGCCCTGGGGGAAGAAAGCCACAGGGTTATGCATGAGATGCTGCTGCGTTGCCCTGGTGGCAGTGGTGCTGGCTGAGGCGTAAGAGCTGGTGAGGGAGGAGAGTCCTCTCCTATGGTCTCCACTACTCCCCAGTTAAGAGCCAGAAAGTCTTCCAGGCTTCTCAGGGCACTGAGTGTAGACATAGGCCAGCTAGATCCCTCCACAGCTTTTAGAAAAGTGGGAAGGGGCAAGGGGAAGCAAAGCCATCCTCGTGTCCCTTCTCCTGCAGGAATAACCCTCCACGTTCCTGTTTTCTTTCCCCAGCAAAGAGGCAGAACTATGGCAGTGCCCATCTTGCAAAGGGGAATAAAGCAATTTGGTGGGTTTGGTGTTCCGATTGTCCTTTACTTCCTCTTCTCTGATAATGCATGGTGTCTTTCCATCTTCCTTTTCCCTCTTCCGCCCCCCCCGGGCCGCACTGGCTTCCCAATTCTGTCTTGGTTTTCTCCATGTGGGAGAAGAGCATGCATCGGAGGGGGGAGCAGCCTCTAGCATTTGTCGTCTTCTTCCGTGTCACTTAGCAGGTTGTTGACAGCCCCACACATCATGCCTGGCCCAGGCCCCCCGCGCCTCCGTCGCCGATAGTGCCCATTGGGCATCTGCCAGCTGTGCCGCAGAGGTGGGGCCGAGCCAATGGTGTTGGAACGGCCCAGGCTAGTAGCCACGGCTGCTTCAAAAGTGAGCGTCTCCTCCTCGCCACAGTCTGAGGCGTGGGAGTCTTCGTGCAGGGCCAAGTAGGGCTCGGAGATGTAGCGCTGCGGGGAGGCATGTTGGCTCTGCTGGGGGTGCGGGGAGTTGGAAGACTCGGTCAGGCAAGCGTTGTTGCTCTCCAGGGCTTGGGAGGTCAGCGGGGAGCCCTCCTCGCTTCCATCAGCAGGTGGAGAGATGCTGCCTGCGTGTCGAATCAGGGAGCTGTAGGAAAGGAGGGGCCGGGGCTTTGGTGGGACGGGCGGGAGCTGCCGACGACTTCTTCTTGGGGTGCTGGTGTCAGAGACAGAGGGGATGGAGCTCTCACTTAGGGAACCTGTGCCCTGGATAGCAGGAGAGACATGGCGTGTTAGATTGGGCTTGGCATGATCCCTACTTGCAACTCTTTTAAGAGAGTCCTTGGAGTCTGAACTCTGTGGGGGAGAGGCCTGCGCTGGAGCTCCCTGTAGTATTCACATCCACTCAGGGACACAAGGATTGAAGAGATTAAGGAGTCAAGAACATTTAGACCAGGACATCTCAGACTTTTAGTGAGCATACAGACCTCTGGGGATTTGGTTAAACTGCTGATGCAGGCTCAGAAGATCTGGGGCGAGGCCTGAGAGTCTGCGTTTCTAACAAGCTTCCAGGTGATGCCAGGGGTGGTAGGTCCGTGGAACAAGCACTTGGACTACTAAGGAAGCTCTACATAGGTAACAAGGGGCACACTAAAAGAGAGACTTTAAACTTGAGAAAGACAACTCTGTGGAAAGTGAACAAACGCTGGAGTTGCTCTGTCTGGGAAACCCTTATTCCCGCCCATGTCTTCAGTGGTTTGCTGAACTCAACTTCTGGACCTGATACATGCAGTTGTTGGCTCAGGCCATACTTGCCCTCACCTATTCCCAAGGGAAACTGAGCCCAGGTTTTGGGAAGTAAACCTCCAGGAGAGCATTTCTTAAGGTATGTGTGACCTACAAACCTCCCGCTCAGAATCCTATGTAGGGATCTTTTCAAAGGCAGATTTCTGGGTCTCACTAGAATCCTTCAGGCCCCAGGAATGTGCAGTGCTAGTAAACTTCATGGGTTAATGCTGTTCTGTGCTAAAATTTGAAAACTGTTGTTCTAGAAGGGAAACCTCTCAGCTGCTGTGTCTCCAAAGGTCTGCATTAGCAGCCCCTCCTTTTCTCCACTGATCATTTCTGTTGAGGGGGTCTCCTATTATGGGTCAAAGTGCCATGACTAGAGATAGGGCTACAGTGAGGAGGAGTAACACAGAGTCGATGAATGTTCTCATACAGCTCTGATAGTTATTCTTTATGTACCAGGCTGGTGGTTCAGTAAAAGGCATGGTCCTGTTGGGACGGCTGGAAGCTAGGTAAATGAGGGTGAACTGCTCTGACTTGTGAATCCTGGGCTGAGAGATGAATCACCATTCTCACAAATACTGGGGATCACAAGATGGTCAAAGGAACCTTTCTGGCTAAAGGACCATCCTCTCCTCCAAAATCTGTCTGAGACATCTGTCAACCTATTTATATCTCTGGATTCCGAAGGCTGGAATGGAATGACCTCTAGACACCATCTTCCTTGGGGGAAATCTGGTTTTCTGTGAATTCAGATAATCTCTGAGTACACAAGCATTGAGCAGCTAACCTCTACGCACTATAGGTAAAGCTTCCTGTGAAATTCCAGTCTTTGTGGGTACTTGAATGTGTTTGCTAAATACCCACAACTTGCATGTAATTATACAGACCACCCTCCCCTGTCCTTCTGCTGTAGACTGGCTTCCTCTCAGTGCTCACCTGTCTGTTGGGCGTCTGTGACCTGCCCTCACTGGGTGACCTGGATTGACGGCGCTCTGGGGACTCCCAGTCAGCCTGGGTCCCTCGCTCTTCTGAATTGCAGCGGGAGACATCAGGAGAGAGAAGATGCTTTCGCTCTTTTGATCGTCCTCGCTCCCTGCCCCCTGAGCGGTGACTGTCGGACTTGTGGCCTGTGAGAGGTGACAAAAGCACTTGGTTATCACTCTGCCCACTCTGACCACTGATGATGAAGGGACTTCTCTCCAAGTATCCCATCACAGCCTGGGGTTGGGCCCTCAGATGGACCATGTTTCTGTCCCCACCCAAATTCAAATGTTGAGGCCTAACTTGTTCCTGATGGTATGGTGTTAGGAGGCAGGGCATGAGGGTGGGGCCTCCATTATGAGATTAGTGCTCTGATAAGAAGAGACCTGAGAGTGCTTGCTTCCACTCTCTCTTCTCTCCATCATGTGAGAACAGAAAGCAGACAGAGATCTGCTGGCACATTGGTCTTGGATTTACCAGCCTCCAGAACCGTGACAAATACATGTTGTTTAATCCACCCAGTCTGTGGTAATTTCTTGTAGCAGCCTGAACAAAGAGAGGCCCCTAAAAGAATCCTGGCTTCTCCAGGTATGTCAAAAGATGATCTGAAAGGGATGCAGGGGAGAAAGGGAGGCTAACAAATTACCTATTTTGTAAGCAGGTAAGTTTGCAAGGTGCCAGTAGAGACACACATGTCAAACAATACAGTCTATTCTGTTTCTATTTACGCTACATACAATATAGGATATTGGTTAACAATATGGGTCAGGAACTCTCTGTATCATAAATATGGCTGTGTAACTTTTTGAGGGAAAGGTGGTACCAGCAGAAGGGAATTAAGAAATTTCTGTGAACTAAATAATAATCCACCTAACGTAATGCCATGGTGTGAAGTACAGGATTGAAATGAAAGGATCCCAGTGCTAGTCCCAGTTCTGCCACTTAATGGCCCTATGACATGGGACAAGTCACTGCTTTTTCAACTTTCATTTCTTTATCCAATAAAATAAAATGGTTGAGCCAGACTAAATTTTTTTTTTTTTTTTTTTTGTCTGAAAAGCTCCAAAAGAAATTCAGGCTGGGGGCAGTGGCTCACGCCTGTAATCCCAGCACTTTGGGAGGCCGGGGCGGGTGGATCATGAGGTCAGGAGATTGAGACCATCCTGGCTAACACAGTGAAACCCTGTCTACTCAAAATACAAAAAATTCACGGGGTGTGGTGGCGGGTGCCTGTAGTCCCAGCTACTTGGGAGGCTGAGGCAGGAGAACGGTGTGAACCTGGGAGGCAGAGGTTGCAGTGAGCCAAGATTGTACCACTGCACTCCAGCCTGGGTGACAGAGCGAGACTCTGTCTCAAAACAAAAAAAAAAAAAAAAAAAAAGAAATTGAAACACAGGAAATAATTCCAGGTAGTACTGTTTGGGTTGAAGTGGAATTGGTGGTTAAAGTTTAGTCCTCACAGTGAGTCTCTAATACATTCCTAAAAAGCCCCAGTGGTTTTGCAGAAGACTATTTGAAAAGCTCCCTCAATTCTAATGATTTGTATAGCCCTGCTCCAGAAGGAAGGGATTGCAACAGCCTTTCTGGTGAACACAGAGGAGGGCTTTGGCCTGTTTCCAGGATGTTAAGTCACATACAGGAATTCCCTTTGGTAAGGAGCATCCTTCACTTTCTTCAACCCTTGTCTCTAAATTATTTTCTGGTTATCTACAGTGCTCGGAGAGTAAGTCCGTCAGGGCAGGAGCCCACTGCCTGATGAAAGAGCTGGACACTGGAGACCTCACCTGAATCAGAGTTCAGGCGGTGGGCTGACAGCCGCAAGGAGGAGTGGTAACTCCGGCGACGGGACTTGTAGGTATTTTCACTGCTTCGCTCCATGGAGAATTCCTCCAACCACGAGGAATTTGAACGCTTATCCCGAATAGTGGAAAATGAACGTCTCATGGAGCTGGGGTCTGTCACCACCTGGAAATACAAGCCCCCAGAGAAACACAAGGTATGGATTAATGATTGAAAAGATCTAAAAGGACAGAAGCGGCAAGACTGAGACGTTGAGGAAGGCAAATTATAACCCCTGCAAATGGTAACTTCCTTTGAATCTCTTGCTCAAACCTTAGCTGGTGGAAACTGTTCAAGAAAGTATCCTTACGTTATGTTAACATAGTCACTGGAAATGGTCCAGGATCTTCTCTTCCTGTAGCTGAGTGTACAAAGCCAAGCAGAATGCAGGCAGGCAGGCACTGTGCAAGCTCCCACAGAGCCCTCTACCATGGGTGCAGCAAATACCGTGCTGCTTTGAAACATATGACGGCAATTGTCTAAGAGGCTACCCCATGAAAGAAACATAGCTTTGCTTTTTTTTTTTTTTTAATGCCCTTGCCAGAGAAGTACCTGCCCTTCTGCACTACAGCCCAGGAGAGCTTGCAATTTAACAAGTGCTAAGCATGTATCACTCTCCCTCTGCTGCCATCAATCCCACCTAGCCCCATTTTAAATTCTGGCATTTTGATTTGCCACACATATTAAAACGAATCCACAAAAACTTCTTGTCTCTGTCAAAACCTGATGTAAGAAGACAGACAGGAGAAAGCAGCCAGGAAAACAGACAAAGAAATGAGGCGTGGCTTGCACTGGTTAGGACAGACAGTCCTGACACAGACCTGTGTGTGTAAGTAACTGCATATGTGCTGGAGGAGTCAGGAAACGAAAAAAGGATGGAAAAGTACACAGAGAAAATCCTGGAAAGTATTTCTTGCGTGGCTGGTTGAATCTTGAGGATGTATAGCCCGTCCAGAGTGAGGTATGCAATTTTGTTGGCTGGGCTGTTGTGGTTAGGGAGTCACTGAAAACACTGGAGGAGCAGGCTCTATTAGAGAAGGCCCATGAGCCAGGTTTTATTTATAGGGAAGGGGTGCGGGCAAGTCAAGGGCTCACCTGCAAATATCAGATATTATTCCATAACCCAGCTAATACAGCCCGGATGTCACTGCATTAAGGTAGGTGGTTGCTTTTTACCTGGGGATCCACAGTCAGACGTGGCATAGAGGATGCCCTCCCAGATCCCGCATGCTCCTGGGTGTCCGAAGGAAGGTAGATGCCATGGTTAGAGGGCTGCACGCTTTTTAATTCACTAACCTCTGGCTCCTGGAAATAAACACACAGCCAAGCTTGTGGGACTTGGTTTCATCTCATTGCTTCTCACGTCCAGTGGACAATTCAGCCTCCTCAAGAACGACTTTCAAAAGAGAGACTTGCAGCTTTAAGGTCTCAGTTGTGTGTGTTTTTGTGTGCACCTATGCGCTATATGTTCCAGACAGGAAGCTCTAGCTGGGATTGAGTGCTGAAGGTCACCTATTTTTCATCACTAAGCAATGATTCAGATTTTATTGTTTTCTGCAACAAATACTGTGGGGTATAATACTTTTCAGATATGTGAAGTTCGCTTTCAAGAAGTGGTAGCATTGGATTTTTCTTTTAATCTGAAGAAGACTCTTATCAATTAAATGGAAACCAGTATTCTAAGGGAAGTCAACAATTTCTGATGTCAAATATGTCTTCTCAAGCCTTAAGACACATGACTTTAAGAGTTTTCTTCTGATTGAAACCATCCAAAGATGTGGTGGGTGGCTGTCAGGGATGCCCTGAGTAACACAGTCCCATGGAAGGATGATGCAAGCCACTTGCAGAATTTTAAATGTCCAAGTAACCATGTTGTAAAAGGTGAAAAGAAATTTAATAACATTGAATATATCCAAATATTAGCATGTCAACATGTAATCAATATAAAAATTAGTTTATATTTTATTTGGACTAGCCATACATGGCTAAGAGCTATTGTTTTGGGCTGTGCCAGCCTAGAATGTTATTAGGTTGGACTGCAAATCTCTAAGGTTCTGTCATTTTTGTTAGTTTCCTGGTTAAAGAATGTTAGCTTGGCAGTCGTGCATGCTCCATACAGATAGCTAGTATCATTGCATAAAGAGCGGTATGGGAGATGTTTACGTGGGCTACCCAACAAAAAGATCTAAGAACATCTTGGGCAGATGGAGATAGTACCAGAAAAAGCTATTTTATATTTAGGAAATGACATCCTAAAAACATGGAGGGCATTGCCCAAAAGAAAATGTCTGGGACCCCCACCTTAGCGTCTGTGGCCATTTGGCTGAGTGGTTTCCGGTGTGTATGGGAGGGGTACTTTCCCAAGACATGTGCTATGGTGCTCTTGAGGGAGTTATAGTGTTTGTAGCACATGCTTTATACAGCACACAGTTCTGACTCCAAACAGACGTGGTAACAACACTGCAGTCTACAGGTATCAGAGGTGGTGTGAGACGCACACTCCATATGCACACACACAATCATGGCCACGCCTCGGGACATGGAGCAGCGGCCCCGAGGGATGGGCAGAAGTACACAGTGGTGAGTGTGTAGCACAGGCTGACACCTGAATTGAATTACAGACACCAGTACTGACAATGAGATGAACACATATCCAAAAAGTCCTGGCACTATGGCTCAGCCCTGGGGAACCCGCAGAAATGATGTCATAAAGTCTCCCTGTGAAAAAAAGGACACATTATTGCAATTTTTTTCCCACTAGACACATCCCCAGGCAGGCAAAATGCTGTGAGGCCTTTTTAAGAATCAAACTCTCTGTACCAATTATTCCACAGGTCTTGGTGCTAAGTTCCTCAGAGGGGAGGGCAGAGAATGACTCCACGAGTTCCTACCCGCCTCATCAAGAACACCCTCAGGCAGTCAATCACTCAGCCCTGGGGGTGTCTGGACAAACTGTCTTCCCCCACACAACTGTGCACGATTCTCTGTCTCAGCACTCGCAGGAGATAGAATAATACATTTGTTTGAGCCGCTGAGTGTTTTTCGCCCTCTGAGGGGGTGCCCATTCCATCACACGTCATTCATTCAGGGTGGCTCTGAGGTACACAGTAGCAGCAGGGAGGGATCAGGAGAGAAATGAAGGGGAGAGAAGAGCCACAGCTGAATCAGAATTTAAATGATATGGAACTCAGTACAAGCTGTCTGTACAGACTTTTGCAATGGTTGGGTTTTGTCTTTTTTTCTTTTCAGTCCAATGACTGCTTGGGCTTCAATTCTAAGTTGAGGTTGGGGTGGAGGACCTTGAGCTCATGGCTCCTAAACCAGGAATAATGGTAAAGTCAATGTTTAGGAACCATATTTTAGCTTTGTATTAGCTAAGCCAAAACTTCAATCTCTCCTCTCTTCTTCAAGCTTTCACTTGACTCAATAGGTCTCTCAGGAATTTCTTTGTTTTTTTTTTTTTTTTTTTTTGAGACGGAGTCTCGCTCTGTTGCGCAGGCTAGAGTGCGGTGGCGCGATCTCGGCTCACTGCAAGCTCCACCTCCCAGGTTCACGCCATTCTCCTGCCTCAGCCTTCCGAGTAGGTGGGACTACAGGCGCCCGCCACCAAGCCCGGCTAATTTTTTTGTATTTTTAGTAGAGATGGGGTTTCACTGTGTTAGCCAGGATGGTCTCAATCTCCTGACCTCGTCATCCACTAGCCTCAGCCTCCCAAAGTGCTGGGATTATAGGTGTGAGCCATTGTGCCCGGCCAGGAATTTTACCATTTATGCTAATAAACTCATTTTGGGGTCAGGGAAGTGACTTTAGTGTCCTGTTACAATGTCTTTGAATTGTGACCAAAAGGGACAATGTGACTGAATCCACATAAAGCAGAGGTAGGACAGTCTTCTGTGCCTCCTGGCAGGGAGCTTGTCACTGTGGTACATGCTGCTGCTAGGTTCTAGAGGAGGTGGGCATCACTAAGGAATGGCATGGGGCATTCGTGTGTCCCACAAGCTGTACCTAGGTACACTAAGAGGCAGGGTTGGTATCACTCATTCTCTGGTGATGCATCTTTAAGCTCCCCATCAAAGGCAAGATTTTGTATGTGACTTTTGGTCTTACACTTGATACTCAGGGCCATAAACTAATAGGGCTTGGCCTAAAGCAATTTAAGTTCCTGCCGCAGGGAAGGGACCTCTGGGACTATAAAATCTAAAGAGGGAACATTGTCAGAGCACAGGAGAAACTGGGCTAGAAAAGGGCTAAGGCAGGACACCTCCAGGGCAATTGGCTAAACTACCAGAATGGATTTTCCTGACGGACCATGACTATGTATTAAAATTAGTAAGAGGGATCAGGAAACCACGGAAATATTTTTGAGGTCATATAACTCATGCATTCACCAGAGACTGCTGTTCCTGGAACTGTCCATCATCGGCGGGGTCCATACAAGCCAACTGGAATATCTCCTGGGGAGAGAGTGGACTCATCGAAGGGTATGCACTCCGGCCACTCCTGAAAAGCAATGTCAAATCCAGAAGTAATGAGGGACAGTCATGTCACGGCTGCCACTAGCAGTTCCCACTCCAGTAGGGCAACACCCTTTAGCCTTGACTGGCTTTTGTAAACCTAGTAACTTGCACCGGAAAAGACAGAGGCTGGTGTTTTCAACCTGCATCCTGCCTTTGGAACCATTCATTATTCTGGGGACTAGCATATCTATGACAAATGACATCATTTGTCATGCTCAGCCATATGGAAAACCAATGCTAGATTGTAAACCTGTTTCTGCTCAGTTTCCCCATTTGGCAGAGAAACACCCTAGTTTACACAGCGAACAGTTTGTTTCAGTATTAAGCAGCCATGGTCTTTTTAAAAATTTTCCCTACTCACAGTAAGAATGTGGTCTTGTTTTGCCAACATCCCTGGCTGAACAAAACAATTCAGTCCAATTCCATTGCCATTTATTGAAGGACTACCATGTACCATACATTAAGTCTGTTGGTTCGTGAACTGAGAAGGATTTCAGATGTGGTGATGAGATGAAAACCTCTTGGTTGATGGCAATGTAGGAAGAGGTTTAAATGGTGGTGAGAAAAGAGGACAGAGACAAAGTCTGCCCAGTTGTTTAGAGGCCTCCGAGGGAAACGAATGGAGAACTGGCACAGTAGGCTTGTTATTAAACCACTGTCTAGTACTTCCAGACACTCTTAACCTGATGGGGGATCCACTGGGCTGGTTAGGAGAGAAAGAAGCAGCCGAGCTTTCTGGAGAATGTGGTGCCTGTTGCCAAATTATTGGCTGACTGCCACCAGTATGGTAATAGCTACCATCTCACCTGCTCAAGAACGCAGAGTGAGCTTCCAGAGTATGGGAGGAAGGACTGGGGTAAGTGGCTGGGTAGCAGCTCTCTTGGTGGCGGAGCTAGGAGGGAGAGATGGGATACCATTTCTTTTAAGTCTACTGCTAATGACTGCATCCAATGGAAAACTCAAGGCATGAGCAAGGATTGCCAATTACTTAAAAACAATCCATAGGTATGAATTTTAGATTACAGAGGAAGATCTGAAGAGCGGAGTCACCTAATCTGTCCACTTGCTTCCAGTGAGAGCTTTTGCTGAGTTTTCACGATATTTAAATGACCTGCCTAATGTCAGTCATCTTCCTCACGGTGGCATCTCCTGAGAACCACTGGGAATAAGATTGAGCACAGCCAGTAAAAGAATGAGTTCTCGGCTTTGCACTGTGGCTCACACCTGTACTCTCAGCACTTTGGAAGGCCGAACCAGGAAGATAGCTTCAGCTCAGGAGTCCGAGAACAACCTGGGCAACAAAGCGAGATCTGTCTCTATAAAAAAATTAGCCAGCAGTGATAACACATGCCTGGGGTGGTTCCAGCTACACAGGAGGCTAAGGCAGGAGGTTCACTTGAGCCCAGGAAGTCAAGGCTGCAGTGAGGCGGTTGTGCCACTGTAGTCCAGCCTGGGCAACAGAGTGAGATCATGTCTCAGAAAGAAAGAAATGGGTTCCTTTTTGTCCTACAGAGAGTAAATAATTATAGAATCCTCAAGAGAGGGAGAGGACCCTTGGAATCACTTAACAGAGTTGAATAACTGGAACCCAGAGTGATCTCCTACTTTGAAAACCTTGTCAAGCTGGGGCACAGAATCCAGAATTCTGAACACAGCCTCCCTCGCGATCTGGTCCCTACCTCACTAACCTCCTCTTGTACCACTTTCCCCTTTGCTCCCTGAATTCGAGACACGCCAGCCTCTTTTAGTTCATTGGATAGGCTAGGCTTGTTTCTGCCTCGAGATTTTAATAGAGGCCACTCCAAGGGTGCAGAACACTTCACTCCAACTCCCTACCGCCCTGTAAACTCTTTCCATAATTAAATCACTGAAAATGCAACTTTTCTTCTTTCCAGTATCTCTCTGTTTAATGTCTGGTTTTCCATCATATTTGAGGGAGTGACCCTATCTGTTATGTCTACCACTGTACCCCTAGATCAACCTCTACTGAACAATGATGCATGGCTCTAGAAACACAGATGGTTCTAAGGAACCAGCCTGCTGGTCCACCAGTGTCCCCATGTCAGGAAATATACCAACATGCACCTACCAAAGGCTTCACCCAGAATCCTCTGCTTCCTCCTTCCCCTTTAGTCCAAGTAGCAAATCAATCACCAAATCCTATCCAGTCTATCTACCAAATATCTGACATTTGACCATCTGTCTCCATCTTGCTAGTCCAAGCTACTCTCACTGATAATTTACACAACTGTAATAACCTACGAAATGGTGTTCCTGCCTCTAGAATTGCTTCCCTCCAATCCCTTTAGTCTAGACTGAATTTTAAAAAGCACACATCTGATCACATCATTGTGATGCATAAAACCCCATTATCCTAAGACAAAATCCAACTTCTTTGTTCCGCTTATAATGCCCCAAAATACTAGCCCCTGTGTATCTCTCCAAATCCGTAACTTAACACATCCTCTGAGCTCTCCATGCTCCAACCATCATGACAGATTTTAGGTTCCTTAAACTTACCATACTTTCTCTTACCACTCTTGAAGAGCTTGTCTTCAAGTCTCACTCAAATGTTACTTCCTCAGGAAGGCCTCTCTAAACCCTCAAACTGGGTGAGCTGTTTCCATGACATCACAACAGCCCACCCTTCAGCATTGTTTGCCTGTATTGTTCTTGTAATTTCTTCTTCCAGATTTGTCTCCATGGGGACCTGTTCTCTGCCATAGCCCCAGTGCCTAAGCCAGCTCTGGGGCCATGTTGGCTCTTAAAAAATATTGGTAAAAATCAATGAGTAAATGGATCAATAAATATATGGGAGAAAAGCCAGAGTGATCCTATGGTGGGGGGTTAATTTGTATAGCAAAATGTAGATAAAACAGAGATTGCAATTTAGGGGGTGTGTCCCCCATTTCTAAGCCAAGGACTGGTAAAACAAAAAACAAACAAAAAACAGCATAAACCCTTCCAGTGGAGAGGTCCCACTGTTCCGATCATACTTCCTTCCCTCCCTCCCTCCTACACAAGCAGAAGATAAACACTGACTTGTTTTCTGTGGACAGGAGAATTCACACCCTGCACTTCATCACATCAAATTATATATATATACACACACATATATATACACACATATATAGTATATATATCAAATTATATATATATATATAAACCAATATGACTCTTCGTCTTGTCTTCTCTTCCAAAGGTGTTGGACTTTGATATCTGAAAGCAGTGCTTTTCAAAAACAGATCTCCAGCACCACAGGCAGAAAGAAAGAAATGATCTGAGCAATTCCAAATGACTCCGACAGAGGTCTCATTCCCAAGTCCTGGGTATCACTCTCTTAGTAATTAAGATATGCGATTTGGGCCAGGCGCAGTGGCTCATGCCTGTAGTCCCAGCACTCTGGGAGGCCGAGGCGGGCAGCTCATGAGGTCAGGAGATCAAGACCATCCTGGCGAACAGTGTGAAACCCCGTCTCTACTAAAAATACAAAAAATTAGTCGGGCGTGGTGGCGGGCGCCTGTAGTCCCAGCTACTCGGGAGGCTGAGGCAGGAGAATGGAGTGAACCTGGGAGGTGGAGCTTGCAGTGAGCCGAGATTGCACCACTGCACTCCAGCCTGGGCGACAGAGCGAGACTCCGTCTCAAAAAAAAAAAAAAAAAAAAAAAAAAAAAAAAAAAAAAAAAAAATGTGATTTGGTGATTCCTGGTTTTGTAAGAACTGGGACTTTGTTAAATCCAATCACAAAAGCTCATTTACATTGAGTAGAAAAGAAAGACTTGTGTTCTTTGGGTGCACACTAAATGCTGATGACAGAAATACAATGTTATGAGATACATATGCTATAGTAGATTAACTGGGGCTAAGGCTTATCACTCAGAAGGATGGGAAAATTCCTTCATTTGTGTTTTATTTTCACTCCTATTATAGAAAAAGTAAGGTCCCTTTTGTTTATTAAAGAAAACATGGTGTAGGGAAAACACTCTGGGGTCAGAAATAAGGAACTTAAATTCCAGTTCCACATTCTACTAGCCATGACTTTAGGCAACGTAGTTAACCTCAGTTAGTCTCCAGTTTCTTCATGTGTAAAGTGGTGATATTAATATATACCTCCAGGGTGTAGTAGGCTGCTAGAGTGGGAATCAAGTGAGATCCTGCAAATAGTGTCGGCTAGAAGTGTCAACCTCAGGGAAAGCAGTTACTAGTGGTTCTCTTACACTCAGCCAGCATGGCACCTGTGAGGGTGGCTCTATCTTCCAGCAGGACACTAGATCCACAGGGAAGCGATAGCCAAGAATTAGAGAGGAGATGATTATTCGTCGCAACAGAACTACAACTAAGACCCAAGTATATTAAAAGACAAGTGAAACTCCCTTCTATTGTTCATTCACAGTGATCGCCGTCTCTGACGCTGACCACAGTGCTAAGTATGCTTAGTCTGCTTTTCTCTTACTCCTGCTGAAAATCATTTTAAGATATTCAACCTCAGAAAAAGGATCACTCAAGCTCAGAGTATTCATTCTTGGGCCCTTCTGAGCAGTGAGTTTTGGGGTCTGCACAACAGCATGGGTGACAGATTGCAAGCAGCCATGCCAGGGATGTTTTGGTGCTACTCACAGGCCTGAAACGGGGTCCTGCTGGAGGTAAGGCAGGGCTTTGGCATTAGCAATGATCTCCTGAGGCAGAGATGAGGGCTCCATGCGTTGGAACATGGGGGCATTTTTCTGGGTAAAAAGAGGGAAGGAGAAGAAAACAATTCCAATGACTATGGAGATTGCTATGGGGAAAATACAATTTACATGGATAATACAGGCACATAACTTATCTTATCCCTTGTTTGACCATTTTAACCTTTGATCCACTGGGTTTCTAATTCCACGTCACTACAAAGTTCTTGGGCCCTGCACCCATTACTGCTGCTTCTAAGTCCTTGCAGGGCACTATGCCCCAGGGATGTACAGGCCTATCCCCTCCTGCAACTCCTCGTGGCCCACCCACTTAGCATGCTGGCATTGACCTTCACCTGTTCCTCCAGCTGCTGCCTCTGCTTCTTCACCTTACTCTGCTTATAGTAGTCCATGATCATCATTGCTGCATAGATTTTGCCCACAGTCAGGTCAGAGGCTAAAAACACAAATGTGGCATGATGGTGAAGAGGGAGAAGATGATGGGATAGAGTGAGGAACCTCTAAGCTTTGTTACCCACTCTCTGGAACAGGTCTGCGCTGTCAGTCACCCATTCATCCAGCATATATTGAGGGTCCCCATGGTCCCAGGATCTGAGGATGCAGAGTGCATAGGTCCCCTGATCTGTCCTCAGGGGGCCTGCATGCCCACCTAGTGATGGTGATGATACTGAGGATAAGCAGTACATGAGTAAGCATCACGCCTACCATTCTAAATCTCTATAGCTAAGTGACAACATCCTTTCTCCCATGAGGGTTTGCTGAGGAGTATTATGCGGAAGGAAGGAGCTATACACCCAGGAAGTCTCATCCACAACCACAGTGACCTATCTTAAAGAACATGTTTTCAATTAATAAGGACAAAAGGGACTTAAGGATAAAAGGGCAAACTTCCCTTATCTCTTTGATCACTCTGGGTTCCCCCAAAAGACATAGCCTTCATTTGCTGGGCCCACAGTGACAAGGATACCCAGGAGAAGACCCAAACCTTTGGGCATGGGCACAAGCAGATCCAGCATCTTCTGGGATAGGTGAGGCCAGATGGCTAGGGTCTCCTTTTGTAGCTCTGAGTCTAGCTGCTGCCTGTCTGCACCACCTAGAATAAGATAAATTACTAATAAATAGAATAGACCCGGAAATAACCAGGACTGAGGGAGAAGGTGGAGGTAGGAGCTAAATCAGCAGGGCACCTCATATTTTAGGAAGAAATCTTGGCACTTAGTGACAGTGGATCTTGCAATACCAGGTCTTTCTGCTGAAGAAGCAGAACACATTTTGGCTCCTGTTTTCAGTGACTCAGGGATATCCTGCCAAGAGATCCGAGACCCTCAGACTAAGAGCAACTTCCTCATTCATTCTAAAAGCCTCCCGGGTGCTCAGTGTATCAGAGGAGAAAATAAAAATAGCCGCAAGTACGTTCCTCTGCCTTCTTATCCATACAGCAATCCTTCCAGCAACCCTAACTCCATAGTCTGAGTGATCTGATTTTAAAAAGGATTTAGATTGCACAAGAGCAGAAAGGCTAAAGGTCCACCTGGAAGTAGTAGTAAACCTGGTCTCTCCTAAACCATTGATTAGAAATCAAGAAGAATAAAACACTACCGTGGCCTCTATGACAGCACCTTCTGCCACAGAAGCCTCTCAAGACTTCAGAAAAATAAACATATATGGAAAAAAAGGACAAAATTAACCTTTGGTCAATAAATATTTCTAGAATACCTATTGTGAGCCAGACACTGAAGATCATTACTTTTAAAGCTGAAAGAAGCCCTGGTGATGATCAAACCATTCATTGTACCAGAAGGAAATGGTAAATATTAGTTGATTCAGATACTTGATGTTCAGATGACTGCATTGTTGTGTCCTTAGCTGGACAGATGACAGTTCAAATATCTCCATCCTGTGCCACCTGCATGAGTTGTTCCAGAATTCCTCCTTGCCACCTCCCTTCCTAAGCTTACCTTTGGCAATTTTAATGTCCAGAGCTGTCCGGATCAAAGCCATAAGTGTGGAGGTGAAGTGGACCGTCATGTCCTCAGCTACTGGCATGTTCATCAGGACCAACCTCTGTGTGAAAGAGAAAAAAGAAACAGCAGGCAAAAAAAAAAAAAAAAAAAAATGGAAAGACACCTTAGTGAGAAAGGAAGAAAAGGGCAGAGGTCAAATGCACAGACAAAAAAGAAGGGCAAGGATCCCCATCCCCTGCCCCAGTCCTTCTCTCCCTGCTTTTCATTTAAGGCTTATTTGCTGCTTTTTTTTTTTTTTTTTTTTTGAGTTTGTTTTTTCTCCACTGAGGGAATGATGCCAAATTCCAAAGGGAAGGAGCTTCCCTAATCATTCTGTAGGGCTCCCCCGATGTAGTCCTAAGAATGTCTTTGATAAGGATGGGAAGTGATTTCTAAAAGAAGTGTCTCAAGGAAAGGAGTCAGCTCTGGGAGGTGGCTCCATTCCCTGTTCAGGGCTGCTCCATATTTCCACTTGTCCCATGAATACCCCCTGAAACTCACATGGAAATACAGTGAGAAATGAGATTTTGCTTTGCTTATCTAACTTGAAAGATGCATCCTGGTGCCCCCTTTTTGAGTCTTTAATAGATGAAATTTGCCAGCACATGATTGAACATGCATAAGTCCAACTTGTCTAAAGGATGAGGTGGAGCAGGGTGAACAAGGGGGAGAGTGCAAACAGGCTCTGGGGTAGGAGGATGGGGAGAGCGGAGAAGGCAGAATGAGAGAAGGGTGGCCCAGGCAGGAGCAGAGTGGGCAGGCCTTGTTCCCCTCACCCAAAGAAAGGGATCACACTGAAATGGCCAAATCCACTTTCCAGAGAGTATCTTGCTTTTGGAGTTCTTTTACTTTTCCTCCAACCCCCGCTCCCCTTCTCCCACCAAGATTCATCCCAGAAGTACAAATTCAAGGCCACATTCTACCACCTGGTACTTTTGGATGTGGCCATCGTGAGCAAAAAGGATGCCAGCCCCTAAGCTGTGCACGAGGAGCCATGTACTGGGGGGAATGAGGGTCCCTAATGGCCACGTTCCAGTGAGATGCTCTCTGGGGCCATACAACTTGAGGTAGCAGCAGGAGAATGTCCTCTGGCAGAACCACCAGCCTGGCAGAGAGGGAAGTACCTCTTCCCAAAGAAGGGTCTCTAACGTTCCATTGCAGCATCCTGCCTAAAGCTGATGCCACATGGTGTCTTAAGAGTGGAAAGCCAGTTTCTTGTTTGGATTTGAGTTCCATCTCTCTCCCACTTCTTTAAACATCTAGAGGAGTGGAAACATTACTATGATGTGTTCCTAGGTAAATGAAAGAGCTCCAGAGTTCTGGGTCAGTCTAAATAGCAAAGGGGAACCGACAGTAACTATTACTAATGGGTGGCAAAACAACTCATGTCCGAAAGCTATGAGCACCCCAAGGGCAAATGACTCCCTGTGTACAATAATCTCTAAGCAGCAAGCCATGGGGGAATCCACCCATAACTCCGGGGCCAGGCCCTATAACTATGTTATGCCAGTAAGTCAGATTTAATGCTGAATACAACTTGTGCCCATGATTTCCCTTCATTTTGAGTATTTCCAAGAGAATTGGGTAGCTGGGTTAGTGGGATAGAGCTGCATTCCTTAGTCTATCACAGGATGGAAGACAGGTTCCTCTTTTCTTCTTAGACCTAGAAGGAACCTATGCCATTCTTACTGTCATGGGTAAAAACATTTCTTATGAGTTTTCCTCTCTCCTAAAAATTTCTTGTTTAAAGTAATTTTCTCCTAACAATTCCATGTATAAAGGAATTTCTGCATGATTTCCTTAATTTATCTGATTGAAGATATTTCTTTGCATATGAGCACTGATAGCTGTTTTGCTGTAGGCTTCCTTCTTGCCCATATATGCCATCCCATAGGCCACCACTCTGCCTCCTCTAAAAGGAAACACATCACTTAACACTGCTTGTCAGGTAACTCACTCACAAGAAGCCACACACTTGTAGAAACACAAAATATCACATAAAAAAACATGTTGAACAGTATTAAAAACCATTCCTTGTATTATCTCATGACTTCGTCCTGGGAACCTTCCTGACTCTTCAGTCTCATCGTGCCTTTCCTCCTTAGTTCCCTCCTCCACCTCCCCAGCCTGGCTTCCTCCCCATGTTCTGGCCTCCCCACAACTAGATCCCATTTCCTGTTGGTCTCTAGCCCAGAACAAAGAAGGGGTGGTCTACCTTATATGCCACTTTGGAGGGACATCTCTTGCCGAGGCCTAGCGGAGGTGACATGAGAGTCAGCATTTCATACATCTCAGTGTAATGGATGCGGCCACTGCTCATGGAGGGTGGTGAGTTGGGATGGGGAGGGTTAGCGGGGCAGAGAGGTGGCAGGGAAAGGAGAAGGAAGTGGGGAGAAGGATGCAGACAGGTAGGAGAGGAGAACAGGCATTCCCAGAGAGCAAAAACGAACAAAATACAGAAAACAGGAGAAGAAAAAACAAAATGGACAAACGGGAAAAGAATAGGAAACCTGTTAATCAAGGCAAATCGTAGACATGACTCCATCCTGGTGCGGTTTATATCATGCCCCACACAGACCCAGGAACACTGGTGGCAACCTTCGGTCCCTATGACTCTCCACGGGAACAGTCACAGGGACTCATTTTCTCCTCGATTAACATTCCCCTGACTTCCCTGTTCCCTTCATCCCTCCCCAATACAGCACAGCTTATTTTCAATTCCCAGGGCTGTGTGTGAGCGGTATAAACCGGATAGACGGTGCTCCAGCCATGGGTTGGAGTTTCTGACCCCGGCTGGGGTGCTGGCCTGAAAGTCAGGCTATTCTCCACTGAACCCACAGGCAGAACGTCGTGTATCCCCCCTCTGTGGTGTGTGTGCAGCAGGAGGCGGCGTCTTGCACTGAAGGTGGTGGGCTGTGCTTGCTGTCAAAGAGTTGGCCCCGTTGCTTCCACCTGGCTCTGTGGACAAGACTGCTCTTTATTCCCCAGCATGTGCCAGGTCGATGGCATGCTGGGGACAGAAGAAACAAAAACAGGAGGAGGAAGAGCATCTTGCATGCCATGCTACCCTCCCCAGCTCTCCCACATGCGGCTGCGGGTTTCACCAGGGTGGAGTTTAAAGAGTCTCAGCAGAGGCAGCTGTCCAGCCTCCTGAGTATGGAATCACTGTGTCACCATCCCAGGCCAGCTGTATCCCATTGTCCAGGCTGGCATCCTTCCTGAGCCTAGGTCATCTTCCAGCTGCCTGGGCAGTGCTATGCCCCAGGGAGCCCATGCTTCCCTCCACTTGCACCAGGAGAGGGTTCCTTACCTAGCAGGCTTGGCCTTACATAGGGGCTTAGTAGAGCCATTGGGATATAGAGAGTTCCCCGGGTATGGCAGAGTTGAGCAGGGAGGTTCTACTCCCCCCGAACAATATCCTTGGTCTGACAAAGAAGTGACTTGGAAATTATGACAGCCCCCTCAGATCCCTCACAGCAACCCATGGCAGGAACCCAAAGGCATGGACTCTGCTCAGGAGTGCTTCATTCACTGTGATCTTCCCAGACTCTCTGAGCTATTACTACCTTCTTCCACACAGCACCAAATCCATGCCTCTTTTACCTACTCTCACCTCTTGCCCTCTTTGTTTCTCACCCCTTCTGTCCTATAGCTTTCATAGTCATTCTGACCAGACCATCCAGGAGCTAGGAGGGTGGGATCTCTGGGATCGTACTTGATAAATTACATATGGGATGATGACGCTATTTTGCTAAAACAAGGCTTCTCTGTCTCCAGTGAAAATAAGCCAGAATTCTTTTGCTGGGTTAAAAACATTTCTGCATTCTATAGAGAAAGGAGAGGTCCCTCTGATTATACAGACTAAGGTGGACCTGTGTGTGTGGTGTGTATACATGTACATACACATACATGAGTGTGTGCATGTGAAGAAGAGTGATCACATTGGTCTTCATATGAAGTTCTTAACTCTTCTGCCTTTTCCCCAAAGTATGCCCTTCTGCTTATATAACAGCTGCTGGTTCTGGAAGGGTTTGGACCTCTTTAAACTCAAAGGAAAGCAACATGAAGGTTCCCTCATGTGGCACAGTGGTGGTGGAGCAGAGGACAGAGAGGAGGGGTTAGATGTTGCATCCCACGGCAGGTCATGGCTGGGGACTGGGAGGCAAACCTTGCAAGCCACCCTGTAGGGGCAGTTCTCTCCCAGGCCCAGAGGAGGCGAGATGACCCGCACTAATTTGTACATATCCTTATACGGGATCCTGCCGCTGTAAAGGAAGCACAGGTGGGTTAATAGGACACTCAGAGAAGGGTGGGAAATAAATGACAGCTTAGCCATGAAGAGGATGGCTGAAAGAGGTCAGAGCAGCTTCCTTCCTTGGGCCTGGCAAAGCCAGACCAGGAGAGACTGAAAACAGTAAGCACCAGAGAACCATTACCTTGCCAAACTGTACTGCTGCAATTTTCTAAGGAAATCAGTGCCCATTCAATGCCAAAGGGAACTGCCTAATGACCAAGAGCACCCCATGATACCTATCTGGCCCATACCTGGCCAGATGCAGACACAGCCTGGCTCTAGCTAGGCTTCTAGGAACAAAGCCTGCTAATTCACAAATGACTCAGACTGCTGTCCAGAGCAGATGCCAGGCTGCCTTGAAGTGGACTGCGAACTGTTTGCTTTTCACAGACACTGATTACAGTCAGTTACTCAGACCCGCTTGTCAGGGGCAGTGGAAAGTCAGCGGCTTTCTGCAGTCTGGAAGAGACAAATTTCCCATTAGGCTAATTAGCAAGGAGCACAGCTGGCATGAGGGAAATCACAAAGGGCTTTGCTTCTCTTTGTGACAGATTTTTCTGCGTTCAGCTTGGGCAAGTCTTCTCTACTCGGTAGGAGCCTGCTGAGGTCTGTGTTCAGAGAGCAGCCAGGGAGGAAGCCATGAACACTCTCCCCCGCAAGCCCTCTTCCTGCCACTCAGCCAACAACAGCTTGGCTGGAGTCAGCCAGAATTCTAGCTATCTTACCAACCTTTTTCCCAGGAGCCCACTAGAGAGTACTAGCTTCCTATGGAAGGGATAGAATTAATGATTGATTAATTTTCAGTGGCTACAGCATCTTCTCTGTCAGGGTCCAGAAAAAGAAGCAACGCCCAGGAATTTGCAGGTCTGTATACATCCTGGTACAGACCAGGGTTTCCGCTGGAAATTATAAACACAGCCATCTCCACCTCTGTGCATTCAGTCCTTGCTGGCAGCCATATGGAGACTACCGCTTCAGCCCAGCTTTACTCTTCCTAGGCTTTTTGAAATTTGAGGGTTGATTCCTCCTCTTCTTCTGGATAGCAGCTCATCAGTACCGCCAAGTCTCCCAACTCTTGAGGTAATTTAGCCAGTTGTCCTTTCATTTTGCCTTAGTGAGATTGGGAAGTAGGTGGGTTGGAAGTGGCTATAGACTGACATTTTTTGCAACTGGTATCAGTCCTCCTTTTGAAGACATTGGCTCACGTTACTTTTGTTAGTCTTCCTCACCCACCTTATAAAGAAAGCCAACCAAACTCTAACTAGAATGAGTGACACTGTGAATTTCAAAGCACAGAGAAGAAATTCTTTGTCTTTCTGCTCTTTCCCAGTCCACATGTCTGAGTCTCATGTTTCATCCTCATGGAATCATTTCTTCCCAGCAACTGGAAAGAGTAGGGAGAAGCATGCTTTATACACATGGCATTTGGATCCCAAGATAAGTGAAACCACAAGAAGCTGGGGTTTCTGGAAGCCAAGGATACCTGAGTGAGCCCAGATGAACAATGGACTTTTTTGCTCACAGTTGGTTTCTCCTCTTGGGTGAGTGAAGAGGTCCCTTCTTAGGCTCCCAATCCCATAGATATCCATGCTTACAGAGGCCGATTTTCTAGACATTCCAAGTAGCATTCCCGTGTGGTTATTGTTGATTATAATAACAGTTATACACATGATTTAATATCATCCTCACAACCACTTTGCAAGTTATGTAGGTATCACGATCGCCATTTTACAGATAAAGAAGCCCAGAGTGGTTATGTGACTTGTCCAAGGCCATGGAGCTGAAGACACGCAGGCCTGGCTGCCTTCTCCTCTAACACACTGCCCATTGCTTTCTAAGATCTATTTACTAGAAAGTAAGACCAGAAAGAAAAAGCTGTTGCTCAGCCATTGTAATAGGAATGGATTTAGATAACTCTGTACGCTAAGTCATTAATAATTAATGAAGGAAAGAATTCTGATTCACCCTTCCAGTCGCTAAAACAGTGACCCAAGTTCAGCAGCCTCACCAGAGGATAGATTTTTGGGAAAAGTCTCTGATCATGAAGGGGGTTCCAGGTGGAAGCAACTTGGTCCATGCCTGTGAAGGATAACATTTCTTGTAGTATTTTTCAGAGGGGGACCAGAATGGATAGACGATTGGTGAGTTAAGACCCAAAAGCTAAAATGACCTGAAACAGGACAGTTCCTTTGGAGTGAGCACTCACAGAACTCTCACCTTGTCCTCAGCCATGAGGGCCAAAAAAGAAAAAAGGGAGTATTTTCTGCCTTTATACTCCAAAGCAGGGATTAGCAAATGCTTTTGGCAGTAAATTTTTTGACAGTAAACTATAGGTTGATGCAAAAATGGCTTGCAATTACTTTTGTTCCAACCTAATATTTCTATACTAAATACTTTCAAATTTGAGGACCATACCATCTCTGTCACAATCACTCATCTCTTCCTTGTAGTATGTAAGCAGCCAGAGACAATACATAAACGAATGGTTGAGCTGTCTTCCAATAAAACTTTATTTGCAAAAACAGACAATGGACTGAATTTTGCCCATGGGATGTAGTTTGCCAATCCCTGCTCTAGAGCCTAGAAGGCATGCTATCACTTCAGAACTACTCAACAGCAAGAGAGACAGTAAAGAGGTTATCTTCACCAATTCCTACCATTTAATTTAGTCCATCTAATAAAAATCCACTAATGTTTAAGGGAACAGTTGGAAGAACAACTTGTTTGGTTTTTTAAAAAGAATAATTTCAGAGTTATATCCAACTGTATCTGCTGAGAGGAATGAGAAAGAGAAAATGCTCATAGGCACTGATCATGGTGGACAGATGTCCAGCTGGCCAAAAACCTTTGTCAAACCCCCTGGTAACTCAAAGGAGTCCACTAAACCATTGGCAGAAAAAGATTATGGGAAACTTCTCTTGGGATTGAACCTAAATAATCTGAGGTGAGACCTGGGTGATAAGACCAGCCCAGAAAAGGAAAACCCTGTCACAGAAGGAAAGAGGGGAAAGGAGGATTCAGAAGTCTTTGGTGACTGGCTTGATACCAGAGCCTCTTCCATGGGCCACAATCAAGAGGAATCTCCTTTCCTTCTGCAACAGGCAGGCATTTGGGTGGCTCCAATTCCGACCTCTTCCCTGGGAACTCCAGAGACCTTTGCTCTGGGCCCTGCTGGGACGGCTGAGGGGCCTACGCACCATGCTGCTCGGTCATATTCTGCCCAGACGCGGACAAACTCGTCCAAGTGGTGAGGCCCCAGGATGGAGGAGTCCCGAGTCAGGTACTCAAAGTTGTCCATGATGACGGCCACGAACAGGTTGAGCATCTGAAGGGCAAAGGGAAGAACAGGGGTTAGGGGAAACCTAAAGTAGAGCTCAGGAAGCAGGAAAACAGGCTTCAGGGCAAAGAAAAGAATTCAAAAGTTTGTAGGGCTGAAGTTCCTAGCTCAAGCACCACTGATCTTACTGAATGCAACACGTTTTCATTATTTGTACCACACTTTCATTGTGTGAGCATTCTTACTTTACATTTCTATGCCACTTCATATTTGTAGAGTACCCCACAGTCACTTTTATTATCTGTTCCATTTATTTGTTACTGTGGCAGCAGAGGGAACACCAGCAGCCATAACATTCTTGAGGGCTAGAGGAAGTCAAGGCCAGATGCCAACCTTTCCTCCCTAGCCTCCCCCTTCATTCTTGCTCCATAAAAGCAGCCCAAAGAACAACTGGTAGGATGTTTTAGAGCTGATGGCATGGTCTACTGTTGTGATGACTTTAAGCTGTTCTTGGCTCTTTTTTTTTTTTTTTTTTTTTTTTTTTGAGACGAAGTCTTGCTCTGTCGCCCAGGCTGGAGTGCAGTGGCCGGATCTCAGCTCACTGCAACCTCCGCCTCCCGGGTTCACGCCATTCTCCTGCCTCAGCCTCCCGAGTAGCTGGGACTACAGGCGCCTGCCACCTCGCCCAGCTAATTTTTTGTATTTTTAGTAGAGACGGGGTTTCACCGTGTTAGCCAGGATGATCTCAATCTCCTGACCTCGTGATCCGCCCGTCTCGGCCTCCCAAAGTGCTGGGATTACAGGCTTGAGCCACCGCGCCCAGCCTGTTCTTGGCTCTTAAGCAGTTTGTATATCCCTAGTCTTCCACGTATTTGTTTAGCCAGCCTTTACTGTGCACCTACTATGTTCCAAACAGAGATTCAGGTGCCAGAGATGTGAGATAACAAAGTTCTTGTCCAGAGGTATATTCCCATGCCCAGCACAGGGCTTACAGCACAGCAGGGCTTCACTGGATGTGGTTACTTGAATGCTCTTCAAGACTTATTTGGTACTGAGTAGAGACTGTGATGTAATGGAAACATACAAATGTGACAAATTTTACGAGCCATGAAAGAAGCATATGCAGGTTCCGGTGGGGACAAAAAGGAGTGTGAAGGCAACTTCTCCTGGCTGATGAAAAAATGTATAAGAGAGTTGATGCTTGAGTACCGTTCACCAGATAGACATGGGCATGGAGGAGGGTGTTTTAGCAAAGGAGCCAGCACAGAGGTATGCAGGGACAGGGAATAGCCAGGGATCTGCAAGGAGGGCAGAGCAGCTGGATCCAAGTGCCGGATCACAGAAGCATCTCATACACTGAGCTAAAGAGTGTAGACCAGGATCAGTGAACTGGTCAGATGGCAAATATGTTAGGCTCTGTAGGCTGTGCGGTCTCTGCTGTAACTATTCAGTTTTTCTGTTGTAGCACCAGATAGATCATCTGTATACAAATGAACATGCCTGTGTTCTGGTAAAGCTTTGCTTATGGACACTGAAATTTGAATTCCATGTAATTCTATGTCATGAAACATCATTCATCTTTTGTTTTCTTTCCTCAACCATTTAAGAATGTAGAAGCCATTATTTCACTGGCCACACAAAAACAGGTGGTAAACCTGATTTGTCCCAAGGGCTGTAGTTTGCCAACCACTGATCTAGACTGTTCTGTAAGCAACAGGATCTACTAAAGGGGTTTAGAGAGGAGAGAGATAAAGGGACATTTGCATTCAGAAAGAACTCTTGGTAGCAGCATGTAGGGTGGGTGGGAAACCAAGGGAGGATGTTGCAGTACTCCTGAATCTACCAGGGGCAGGACGACAGCAAGGACCAGAGCAGAGAGTTAACAAAGGTGGAATCCACAGGACTTGATGGTCAACAGCAGTTTCCTTGTTTCCTGGCTGCCCTGCTCACCCATTCACTGTATTTCTGGCCCAGGTTCTTGGCTGTTCCCAGTTAGTGAGATTCAATGGGACACTCTCCGGTGACCCAGGCCTCAACTAGTCATTAAATCCCATTTCCCTGGGCACTGTGGTTGGTGATCCCATCAAAACCAATAAAATGGTATTGAATCTTCAGGGCAAAATAGTTCTTCCTGTTGCTCTTAAATGTGTGAAAATGTGAGGTCTAGAGCTGCCACTACAGCCATCTTGGGATGTTGATATTTGCACTCACAAGGATGGAGCAAGGTAGAGGCAAGATCTGTAAACAGAAAGAAACTGGACCTGGTGATATCATCTGAGCCCCATATCAAGCCGGCTCTGCTCCAGGACCCCTCATTTACAGGAGCCTGTAAAATCCCACTCAACTGAAGCTGGATTTAGCTGGGCTTTCTGTCTCTTGTGTGAAAGGGTCCTGCCTGATAGATAACAACTGGTAGCAGAACTGGAGTCTGTTGTGGACCCCCAGGTCAAGGAGGCCAGGTGCACAGAGGTGCCAGATATGCACACAGGGTGTACAGGATAAGGAGACAGTGTGGAGGAAGGACATGGTTGGAGTCTCTCTACAATACACAGACTGCTGGTCACACCTAACAGCCAGACTCGACTCTTCTCTTCCTTTCTCCTGCTGCCTAGAGTAGAGTAGAGATGGATGGCTGGAGGTCTAGGTGTCTCCTCTTCCTTGAGGATGAGGGACATACCACAGAGGTGATGGAGCAGAAAGCAGGAGTAGGTCTGGGGCCCCAACACCCCTGTGGAGCCACCATAACCAGACTGCCTGCCTTCCTCCAGACTTCACTGATATGGAAGGGAAATCAGCATCCCTCCTGGTTAAGCTGCTGTTATCTGGAGTTTCCGTCTCATGCAGGTGAACCTAATCCCAACACAGGCCTGTCTTTCTGCCTCTAAGGTTGGAGCCACAGTGAATTTGTTCAACCGCTGCCTGGGTTATAAAGGGGTTTCCATGTATCCAGACATTTCTTTTGTACTCTTTTCAGGGTACCTAGTATTAATGTCAACAAAAACTATTAGCATTGTTACCGCTTTTCATTTGTACAGTCTTTATGAGTGTAACGTGTACAGTCACACCTATTACTTGTTTTTACACTTGCTCCAACTCTTTTTGAGGCAGGTTTAATTACCATCACCCCTCAAGGACAGAATTGCTTTGGATTCACATTTGTATTCTTAGCTTCCAGCATAAGGCCTGGGGCACATCGTGGGGGTAAATCTCTGTAGAGTGGCTGGTTTGAGTTGAGAAGCTGTGTGACTTGTCCAAGGTCACAAAGGCAGTCTCATATAGATCTGAAAGCAGATCATCTCATACCGAATATAGCCTCATTAAAAATAACAGTAATGTGAATTATGCAGCTCCCTCTGTCTCAAAATTCCAAAAGTACCTTTATGGTCTCTAATTAATTTCCAGTTTTATCTTTGGTTTCTTTCAAATATTTATTATGAAACACTTAAACCATGTAAGATAAAAGAAGTCCACATGTGCTTCTATCCGCTCCATTTCACCCTAGCAGTGAGCACCGATTCCTGGAAGCTGAGAGCCAGTTTCACCCCTTGACTACTGGTGACTGAGGGATGGGCCTTGCTGAGACTGAACCTCACAGTGGCCACTCAATAAAAATATACTGAAGATGTGATAAATGGAAAACTCCCATCAATAGCATTCTTCTAAATTTCAGGGGTTTTTTTTCTTTATACATTATACTTCTATATTTGTAAATAAGATACTGTTGTGTATTCTTTTCTTTTTATTGAAAAACCTTTCACATACATAAGAAGGAAGTATATTAAAACACATGGATCAGTTCATTGTGTATAAAACACTATTAGTAAGTCTTTTTTTCTCCCATTTTATAGATGCTATAAAAGGGCTATTAAAGGGCCAAGGCTAGCAGAGGAACAAAGCCAAGACTACTGCGTGGGCTGCCCACATCTCCCGTTAGCTCACCCCCTGCCACACTGACCTACAGGCAACACTTAATGGTCTTTCTGTAGCCTACCCCCCTCACTGGAGAGCTGGACATGTGGGAAATTTCAGTCCCCTTGGGATCACTTGCAAGGTAGCAATGCCTGGACATAAGACAATTCACTTTTTGATGCATGGTCATGAAATTGACCACTTTTCAGTGGTGTCACTGTTTTAGTTTTAGGTTTTTGTACAGCCAGTGGCATTAGCAGTGAAGTTGAGCTGAGGAATTTCAGAGTGACCAGAAACACTAAACTGACCCTTTTATTATTCTATTTATCACTGCTTGTCTGATATGCAGGGTAGAAATTTCTGGAAGTGGGTGCGCTGAGTCATGCTTTCTCCAAAAGAGACTTAAGAGGCACCTAGGGTTTCTCACCACTTTATAGGTGGGTGTGCTCCACATATACTACTCAATATTTACTAACACCCAAAGCAATCAAGCAATCATATTCTTTATCATCTATCAGCTGGTCAACTATCAAATGTAATAACATTACAAGTCAAGAAAGAACCACATTTATTCCATTATCATCATTCTACTCTTATCAATGCTATAACCTTGCATTTTCAGGTACCTTTTCTCAAGCAGTTCAAACATCTCCCAAAGAGAAGATATCCATAGACCTATTTATAAGATAAAATACCTGAGATATGACAAAGGATTTACTCTGAGTGTTCATAGATTCGATATGAAGCTCAGTACACTGAAATATGCTCACCTTCCCTTTTCACAAAAATATTTCCCTAGAAGCAACAAAGACTTTTCTTAATCATTGAAAGTCACCCATCCAGGAGTCTGATAGGCACGCTAATCTCCAAGAGTTCTCTAGAGGATGATCTAGTTCTTAACCTGGGCCTGGGTGTGAGTGTGTGCATGGTGGGGGTGTGGAGAGAGGGGGATAGCAGGGGAGGGAAGTACAAACATACACTGAAGTAAACATCTCCTGTCTGTGTATCAGAGGGTTGGGGGTAGGATGGGATGGGCCACATCGCAAGGCAAGAGCACAATGTTGCTCACCAAGAAGGAGCAGAAGAAGATGAAGGAGACAAAGTACACGTAGGCCAGATCGGTGCCGCAGCGCTCGTTCTCGTTCTGCCCTGAGGGTGCGGTGGTGTCAGGCTCACAGCCCTTCTCCCCGAGGCATGACAGCATAATCTCCTGCCAGGCCTCACCTGTGGCACTCCTGAGCCCAAGAGACATTTTGGTTAGCAGGAGCAGGTCTGCAGATCCTATTACATCCTTGTTCCTCTTTCCCAATTCCCCCATCCTTGCTCTTGCCTGGGCCCAACAGGCTCCCTTTTTACCCAGTTCTCCCCTTCTAGTGCTTTCCATGCAGAGCTAAAGAGTCCCATTGAGGTCTGTTTTGGGTTCTGCTACCACATCCACTGCCTTTCCATCTTTTGTGGGGTCTCTGCTACTAGTTGTGGGATTCTCTAAGACCCCACATAAACCTGGCTATCCAAGGTTTTGGCCCTTAAGTGGAATTTGGTCTGCAAACACTGTCCTGACATTCCCCCCTCCCAAACCCTTGCAGGCCATGTTGAAGTTAAAATTTGCAAATTAACTGCTGAGCCAAAGACATTGATGAAATTTTCTCCCACCCAAGTATTTAGCAGACCCAACTCTGCTTAGCTTCCAAGATCAGACAAGATCAGGCACATTCATGGTGGTATGGCTGTAGACAAGATGAAACTTTCTAATGTTATGGGGCAGTTTGGCAAAGACATTGCCCAGTCCCCCTTCTACTGACAGGAGCAAAGGAAGTGGAATAAAGATACAATGGGAAATGGGACGAAGAGGCAGACTGACTCTCTCTCCCTGCATCAGGAGAACTCCAGCTACGATAGTTATGCATCCAGGTACCTGAAGAGTAGCATTAGGGACCCAAAGAAACTCCGGAAGTTGTTGTGCCGGTTGATGTGACTCTCCTCATCTAATTTTATGTTTCCAAATACCTTGAGGAGAGAAACAACAGAAAAACAATGAGCATTACCAAGCTGTGTGATGTGTCCAGCACATGGGGATTGGCAAAGCCACGTACATGGCTCTTCCTGATGACCTGCCCCTGAAGCAGACAACTCAGACCCAGAGAGCTGCTGGACACTGTGCTCTTGGGCTGATATGCAAGAATAATTATCCTCCACTGCTCTAGTGCAGCAAAGGGGACCCGTGCAGCAAGGTCCGAGCATAACGTAGAATGCAGCCTCTTTCAAAGTCATTCTGCCTGTACATAGTTCCTCCCACACTTAATCTGGTCTTTTATTTCCATGGTACCTGTCACCATGGTACTCAAGCAGTCTGACAAAGACATTATCTCACAGCAGGAGTGCATGGAAGGAGTTACCCCTCTCTTCCTGTCTCAGGTAGTCATGATGGGAGCATTCAAATTTGCAAGAAGACATCATTTATGGCTTGGGGAGATGCTACCCTGGAATTTACAAGCAGATCAGGTCAGAGAGTGGCATCTCTATCTTCCTTAGACATGTTTCTATCCATTGAGTCACATCTTAGAAGGTCTGTTTGTCATTAATGTAGAATCCATGAGAATGAACACACATATATCCATGTGCATGTATCTACGTATGTCCACATGTATCATCCAAAAGACCCAAATCCCATCCAAAAGGAAACATTTGTGCAGGATCTAAAATGAAGTCCAGGCCAATAGGATGGACAAAGTCGGGCCAACTGGACACTTTGAAAAGGAAAACAAAAAATGGCTTTGGGCAGATTCTGAGTGACAGAGTGAGATTTGCTGATCTGCTGCTGGCTACTGAGCTTAGAATGTGATCACTGTGAACACTCAGAGATCTTTATCCACAGAGACTGAGTAATGATGAACTCCCAGACACAGGGCTGCCTGGAGCCAAGGTCAACCCCTCCACTCTTCAGATGAAAAGGAGGCTTTCACACATGTACTCTTCTTCCCCAATCACATTTCGGGTATCAGAACCTATTCTCACAAGTCAATGTTGGGACAATTGAGGACTTATGGGGTTACTTTTCCAGTCATCTGAGACAATTTTCAGCCTGCACTGAACATGCTTCAGTTTATCCAATGTATACTAAATGGAACACATTTTCCCCCTCACAGTTTTTATAATGTGCAATTGAGGAACAATCTCTGCCCCCAGCTATTTTGCTCAAGTAACTCCCACTGACACCTGCTCTGGGAATTTGTTCTCAACGCTGTTTTTCAAAACCCAAATACTACTTGTCTCTCAGGGAGAATGGAGGTGGCAAGTGAGGCAGCAGCAGAGAAGAATGGAAAGAGGAGAAGAAGCTAGAGGGCCCCAAAGAGACAAATAGTAGCATTTAAAAAATCCCACCCAAGCAATCAAATCTAATTAACTCTGGATACCCCAGGAGGGCACTGACATTTATCCTTGCCCTGTTGACATTTCCTGCCCTCTTCTTTCTTTTCACCCTCTTGGTTCGGAATTCACGATTTATCCTTGATTCATCAGACATACAACTTACAGTGTCTTTTTTTCCCTATGACACTCCTGGAAGTATCATGAGTTGAATTCATTATGATTTTCTCAAACACCTCTATCCAATCACAAACTAACTGGAGAGCACATTGTGATTTTGCACAAAGTATGTGAGTAATAGTCCAGGAAACCAAAGCTATTTTGAATCTAAGATAATTTAAGTCAAGCTGGGCATGGTGGCTCACACCTGTAATCCCAGCACTTTGAGGGGCTGAGGTGAGAGGACTGCTTGAGCCCAGGAGTTCACGACAAGCCTGGGCAACACAGTGAGACCTCATCTTTACAAAAACACACACACAAACAAAACAAACAAAACAAAACAAAATTTAAGTCAAAAACGTATATTTATTGTGAAGGTGGTCTTAAATTATTTGTACTTTTTTTTTTCACTTTTCACTTAGTCCTTGTCACTAACCTAAACCTCCATCAATAGGGTATGGAAGAGAAAGAAGGGATGCTGAGGCCCCATATAAAAATCTCACGAGAGTATAGATTTAAATGATTTCACTTGGGATTACAGAACTTTAGAACTAGAAGATACTTGTGAAGGTCTTTAACCCATGCCTCCACTGTACTGGTGAGGGAGTTAAGGTAAAGAGAGATACTGTGACTTTACCAAGTTCACACAGTTGGTTCGAGAAGGAGCTAAGGCTGACAATCCCACTTCCTAACACCATGTAGCCACAGGGCTCTTTCTCATTCCCAGCAACTTACTCCTCCTTTCTAACTTCTGATTCTTCTGCAAAGGTCCCTTTTTCCAAGGTGCTTTTGAAAGTTTGGAATAATAATGGTTTTTCTCAGACATACCTTGTTTCTATTAATACGTTTCCAAAAGCTTGTCCCTGCCCTTGTGTTTATTTGTATAGATCCCTCAGTTTTTTTTGTGACTATATTAGAAACAGTCTCTCTAGCAACAAGCTCAGGTATCTGCTTTGTGCTTGGTGCTGTATTTCTGTCACAGACCAGGATGGGGATGGCCAGCTCAAAGCAAGTCATAGCAGAAATGTCATTCATGTCTCTGTGGAATGGACATAGTGCTCTTATCTTTTGGAAAGAAATCTGAGGGGAATAAGATGTTAGACTGCACAGTTATTCTGAAGACTACAGTTTCATAACTGAACAACTTCTACCTCCAACTAGAGGGTAAAAATAAATACTAGTGATCTTACAACTCACCTCTTTCACTTACTGTCTGGGAACTTGAGCATGTTATAAGTTACTTAACTACACTAAACATTAGTGGAGACAATGAAACCCACCTATAAATGTTTTCACGTTACTCAAAAACATTAGTCATATGTCTTGCCTGGGGATGCTTGCTGTGTCTTTCTTTCATTCCCTCCCTTTCTCCCCCCTCACTTTCTTTCTCTCCATGTACATTTAGTACAGTGTCTTGTACACCAAGGAATTTAAATAATGGTAAATAGCATTATCGCCATTATCAGAATCAACAGTATTCATACCAGATCAGTACTGGAGATGGTATTATTCTAGTTTATATTGTTTGAAGATGAAAAGGGGTAAGAAGTATTTTGAGCATATGCAAAAAGAACTTAATGATAACCAGACAAGAAGGATTATAAATGTTTGAGGTGATGGATAATGCAGTTACCCTGATTTGATCATTACACATTATATACAAGCATTAAAATATCACATGTACCCTAAAAATATCTACAATTATATATTAAAAAAATAAATTTTGGAAAAATAATTTAAATCAAGCTTTCATTTGGCTCTTCGAGAATATTTTAATTCCAGAATCAAATATACTGGAGTTAGACAGGACTTCATGGGCGTTACCAAGCCAATCTGAAACTTCAGCAGAAATTCTATTTCCAACACTGCCAACATGATCATTAAATTCCTACTGAAATATCCTCAGTGAAGGAGAACTCATGACTTCTCAACCAAGTCTCACACATTTTGGCACTTGACATTCTATTGTATTTTTAGAGAACAAATTTCTCCAGTAATAGAGTTAAAGAATGAAACCAAGAAGTACAGGCAAGAGAGAAGAGTGAAAGGAAGAGACATTTCAGAAAGGCTCTGGAAAAGGCTGCAGATGCAGCAAGGCTGGGACACTCCAGCAGCAGCTCCAGGTGGCAACACAGTTGGGAAGGCAGCCGGCAGGCCCAAGGCAGCCAGACTGCCTGACTGCAGGAGGCTGTCACATAGCCGAAGTTCTTTGCTGGGATCTAGTCACAGTATCTCCAAGTCAGAAAGTTAGTCCTCTGGAGACAAGCAGAAAGCCTGTGTCTCCAACCAGATAGGTTCATGGATGTGCTGCTGGTTATTTACAGTAGGAGTTCACCCACCATGAACAACCATCATCTTTGAAAGGTCCTTTGGCTTCTTCTGCTTAGCAGGCCCCTGGCTACCTGCATAAACACCTGGGGTGGGAAAACAAGGGAACTGTCCACCAAGTTGCATGGCCTTATTAGCTGGCATGTGGCCCTTGAGTCTCCCTAGGAATGAGCGGGCTGCCAGGAACTCCATGAGTTGTTCACAGTGATGTGCCTTAGGGAGCCAGTCAAGACTGTGTAAGTATAAGACTCTATAAGACAGCCATGACTATATGTGGTGATTTGGTGTCACCATATACAGGAAGAACTAACATCTGACCTTCTTTTAGGCCAAGTCAAAATACCAGATATCCTGAGAAATAGATTGACATGAGCTCCCACTTCTTAGTCTCCTGGGGGATCTTTCTGGCTAAGAACAAAGGTGTCATCTTTGCTTTAGTTCCATTGCTGTCACCACAGAAGCCTAGCTGCTTATGAATTAGCACCATGATCTGACAACCTGAGCTGAAGCCCTTGTACCAGACTACCCTGAATTCTTAGGCAAGCTAAATGGGGAGCCACTGCACATGTGAAATTCCCAAGGTCACATTGTGACAAGACCTCACGGGAGCACCCTTAGGCAAGAAGGGGTTCAAAGCATCTTCAGGTCTTGCATGCTTAAGTTGCTAAGCCAGAGATTATCTGGGTAACAGCTGTCCCCCACTGGGCCCTTGTTTTACCAGCTCACCTGCATCCCAATGATGGCATAAATGAAGAAAAGCATGGCAATTAAAAGGCAGACGTAAGGGAGGGCCTGGAAGGAAAGCAGAGATAAGACATTAATCAAAGGCAGCACCCAGACTCAACAACCTGCAGTCACTGGCAGTACAGGATCTTGCCTGGAGGCTAATGCAAACAGAGACTGGGCTCTCTATTCCCTGAGGTTGTTCTGTTTTGAGGTGCAATACTTTCTCAGGCATCCTTGTCCTCTGACAGATAGGTAAACAGTTGGCCAAAGGGAGGCTTAAAATTTACTTCTATCAGGAAGATTTACTCACCCATAGGTATAGCCCATATCTAGAAGGAAAGCTGGGAAAACTTCTTGGACTTGGGGTTCATCCTACTTGCTATGCAGAAAATTAATAACCTAGCAATCGTGATGTAAATTAAATACGAAGCACCTAGCTTTGGCTTCCAAATCCCTGTATTACCCTCTCCCACTCCCATACCCAAAGTGGTGCCCATAGTGAAGACTCTGGAATCAAAGTGAAATGACTGGGGTCTCACTTGTTTTTAAGTTCCCAGAAGGCTCTTTCATTTTCTGATGAAATGTCATTTCCCAGTGTTTAAGCCTCCTGACGTTTTATTATGTTTCATGCAAAAGCCTGGTAAGTTAGCCACCAAAAAACTCTTCCATGAAGCCATGTAGCACAAAATTCCATACTGTGCATGCTTACTGCCACTTTGGGATAATATTCCAGTTTTAGAGGTGAGGGTCAGTCAAGGCAAGGAGATGTGAGGCAGGGAACTGGCCTTGGTGCTGGAGGAGGATGCAGACATAGGACAGTTTGGATTTGGGGCCAGAGTGGGACATTGTAATTTTGTGTTGATCTCAGTGCTGTCAGAGAAGTCCTTCTTCTTTACCATCCACTAAGCTCCCTGGCAGACAGTGCTATGAGGAGTCTCCACCCTGTTTTGATTGTGCACACCATGAATCCCAGGAGATCAATTGAGGCTTTCAGACTACATGAACAGGGCCGAGCTTTTCAACAGCACTAACAAAATGAAGAGCCCTATGAGACTATTTACAACTTGAATAGAGGCTAAAATTAAAATGCGACTGAAAGCGGGTGGGAGAATTCCCTCTCCGAGGAAGTGTTGATTCCTAGGCTCTGTGATGGGGGTTGGCTGCACTTTGACGGGCAATGTGGACCTCCTCTACAGAAAGCCAGAAGGAAGGAGACAGGGTTTCTTGTGCCTGTAGTGCTGCTGCCTTTCATCTTCACCTTCTACCCTTATTCTATGGCCTCCACTCTAGTCCCTAGTTTATCTCTCCCTACTCCCAACTTAGGGGGAAAAGCAAAGATTCATTCTGTTTTCCTTTCTTGTCATGTTTATACATTCTAACACAAAATAAGGAAAAAGAGGGAAGAACTCTAGAGTAGGGGTCAGATGGAGAAAACTGGATGCTGTTTAGGGGAAGGTGGGGGAGGTATAGGCAATGTCGATGCTGTTTATATCGTGTGGCTCTCTGCTTTCTATTTGCAGAGGCAGCCTTTGCTAATCTGACTTTTAAAAATCAAACTTCTATACTGTGTCCCAGAACTGTTCTGAAAAGGAAACATCTATCTATAACACAGTGTCACCTGGAGGCAAATTCACCTGTCTTCTCTGTTCTCTGTAGTATTTGCTGGAATAAGTCAACCATTTGGCCATCAAGAAAATTCTGACAATATTATCTTTGCCCTCAATAGTATATGGTTTCTCAGAGACTTGGTAATTGTGAAAATATGACAGGATGACACATATTTTTTAAGAGACTAACAACTGAAGTTTATTGGGCAATACTCTAAAAAAAAAGTTTTTAAAAGCATCTTGTGTTTCCAATTCTAAATCCAAAATCACCTGAGACTCAGAAAATTCTTGCTAAGGTTTTAGATTTCTTTCCATATCTAGCTTTAGAAAAATAGTTTTCATTGAGGTGAGGCCTCCGTGGGAGTCATTATGCCAAACAATTGTTCTGGATATGATAAAAATGTCAAGGTCGCTCCTAGGAGCCAGAGCATCCTTCAAATTGATCTCACATCTCAAACTCCAGGTCCTCGGTGAGGAAGTAAATCAGTAATGATGGATGTGGGGAAAAATCCTTTTTCAAGTGATGAGAAACCATGAGTTCACTGGCTTGCCTTCTTTAGCTTAATTTTTTTTCTTTTTTTGAGACGGAGTCTCGCTCTGTCGCCCAGGCTGGAGTGCAGTGGCCGGATCTCAGCTCACTGCAAGCTCTGCCTCCCAGGTTTACGCCATTCTCCTGCCTCAGCCTCCCAAGTAGCTGGGACTATAGGCACCTGCCACCTCGCCCAGCTAGTTTTTTGTATTTTTTTTAGTAGAGACGGGGTTTCACCATGTTAGCCAGGATGGTCTCATCTCCTGACCTCGTGATCCGCCCATCTCGGCCTCCCAATCTTTAGCTTAATTTTTAATTAAACTGTATAAATAATTAAAATAAAGTCAATTTGGTGAATTCATAATTTCTCATCTTTGAATCATGTAATTCCATCCAGTTTATTTTTAAACACATTCACTGGAAAACTCGTTTTAGTAAGAACAGGCATTTGAACAACATTTAGGCCCCTGCCCCCCAAAGCTTAAAAACAACTAATTTATGGTACTTGCTAGAGCCCAAAGATATTTAAGTATGTTTAGGAAACTTTTACTGAAAGTTTGGGTCTCAGCTGTCAATTTTTTACTTTTATTTATTATATATACACGGCTGTACAGCTCCACTTGACTGTTCAAAGGAAACACAGCATATTAACCGGCCCAGATGTCCCTATTTATTTGTAGGACGCAGAGGTGACCATTAGTATACCCTGTGTTCAGTGGCTCAGGAAATAAACGCTGATGAAGACAAAGGTGGGGCTAAATATGAATCATCTCTCTATGAAACACAACTCAGTGAGTCCTTTGAAAAACTTTCATGTGAAATAAAAACACCCAAAGTCCCTGAAAATGCAGAGGACATCTGACTACAGACCACTGGCTCTTTACATGGATGGGGTTACTCAGGACTGTCTGGAATCTCTAGGGACAAAGCACATCTTATAAAACGTGTCTCCTGCCTCAGCAGACAGAGAGGATGCCTGAGTCACAAAGTCAAGGTGTTTTTCTAAAATGAGATTCTATCCAGTAGACATAAGCTGATTCCAGTCAAGCCAAGCTGTGCTGTAACTAAGAATTGCAGTATTTACTGAATGCTTCTAACAAACACCCGTTCTACTAGCTTCAGCTTCCCAGAGGTGAAGGGACTCGGGTAATGACGCCAGTGTTGCCTGGCTGTGCTGTCTGATATGATAACCCTCAGAGAGGATTTGCTGGTACCTCTTACCTTAAAAGACTGCACAAAGGTCCACAGCAAAATGCGTATGGTATAGCCCTGACGCAGAAGCTTTATGAGGCGGGCAGCTCGGAAGAGCTTCAGAAAGCTCATATTGAAACCACTGGTGTTCACCAGCTGGTGGACCAAAAGGAAACATATAATTAGGAACATTACGGTCATTTAGAAAAATCTAAGCACTAGTATTTGTGTATTTATCCCTCATTCCGATAAATGGGACACACTCTCTGTCTTTGTTAACCCCAATTCCAGCTGATGGGCTGGCCAGTGAGGCCCATCTCCTAAGTCTTCCCATGCCTGCTCTCTATCCCCAGGTAGAAGGGTAAAGGATGTACCTGAGAAGGGTACCCTGCTCACAAAACCAGCCTTCCTAGTCTTCTACTGAGTGGTCTGAAGTCTGCACTTAGATGACAAAAAGAGCAGATCTAGGAACCCCTCTAGCACACGTTGGCCCTCTAATATTCAAAGAGAGTTACCATGAGCTCTCCGAGTCGTCTTTAGAAAGAACAAGTTTATGGAAAAAATACGTCTTTAGAAAGAGCAAGTTTATGGAACAAGTCTATGAACTTTGAGGGCAAAGACACTGTGCCTCCTTTGAGAATCTAGTGGAATGCTATGCATACTAGCTCTCTTCTGACACCGTCTATTCCACCTACCCCATTAGAGGTCTGCTGCCTGAGTCATGCAGATCAACAAAGCCTTCCCGGAGATCCAGTGCCACTCCCAAGTTTTCATTCCCTGGCTAATGCCGAGCAGTGAGGGAGTAAATTCCCAACACTTAGAGGGGTACACATTTGCTCTGGTGGGTTAAAAATGGACTGAATGTACAGAGGAGTCTTAAAAATGCTACTCCAGGACCAAGCTTACAGACATGGATCTTATAGGCCATTCACCTTGCTGTCTGTCAGGATAATTTCTGTTATACTGCCAATCACGGTGATGAAGTCAAAGATATTCCAGGTGTCTCGGAAATAGTTCTGCCAAATGAATTCAGTCATATGAACATCAGAAAAAGGAAAGAAAAAAAGAGGAGAAAAGACATCTTTCATTATATAACTTTGTTTGTCACTTGGAAGTAAAACTTGTCAATTCATGCATAAGTTCACTCACTTTGGCTTCAGTTTCCCATTTCTAACCAGAGATACCATTTCTCCTTTACTAATCTGGGAATTTCTCATTTGGAAAGCAGTTCCATCACCATTTGAAGACTTTATTTTTTGAAACTGTCACCAAAAGCTTATATGTAAAAAAGGTTTTTCCAATTTTTATTTTTAACAAATATTTATATTTTAAAACCTCTATGGAGGCATGATTGACAAATAAAAAGTTATCCATATTTAAGGTATATATCTTGATTGGTTTGGGGAAACGTCTGTACCTGTGAAACCATCGCCATGGTCATACAGCTATAGCTTTTAAATTCTCTCTATTGCATCAAGTGCCCTAGAAAATACAGTCTGACTTTCAACTATCAACAAAAGTCACAAAAGTTGTAAGTGATTAAAGGTTACAGATGTGCCAAAAATCTCCTTCTAACTCCATTGAGCCTTTTCAAACCAACTACTGTTTGGTAATAGGATGAATAGACTTCATGTTTCCCCTTTTTCTCTGCTGTTATACCTTTTGAGGAGATGTAACTAAGTACAAGGAAGCAGTAATAAAATGAGTGGGCTGAAGGAGATATAAAAGGCCTGGAAAATCCACCAACCAGATAACACTCCATTTAACAGGAGGGGGTGGACTATGCATCCATCTCCTAGGCTCAGATGAACACAGACCTTAGACCATGTTCCTTTAAAAACAAACAAACAAAAAGGATACTTGAATCTCAAAAACAATTCACTTGCTTGCCCCTGGGACATTTAAGGGCAGTCTGTAACACAGAAAACAGAGATTAAAATCAACAGAATGCAGAAATTCAGAGGAGACAGAGAAAGTACAAGGAGAAGAAAATTTCAAACACCTGTAATTGATATCCTCAGCAAGATCACAGGACAATGGATTATTTTATCCTATCCTTGGCATAAAAAACAAGAGACTCTCAGAGCACTGCAGAAGTATACTCCATCCCAGCCTCACAACTAGCATCACTGAATTCCTACGACATGAGCCAGACACTAGGCCAGGCCTTTGGTATTCTTTCAACTCATTTATTCCTCTCATGGATCCTAGAGGCAGGGAGTGACAAATACCCCATGTTCATAGAATCCTGAATGGAAAAGTTGGCAAGAGTGGGGAAAAATACCCAATAAAGAGAGAAAAGGAGTGTGGAGAGAGAGAGAAGTTATATTTAATGAACATCCACTCAGAAGGTTATGAACATCACTTAATTGGATACATACAACAAAGTAGCTAAGGCCATAAGGTAGCTACTATTATCCTCATTTTATGTACCAGAAAATGAGGCTGAGAGAGGCCTTATTCCAAAGCCACATGTACTTACGGGGCATGTGGAGAGACTGAAGCACACAGTTTCATAAATTCACTTTCCATTAGAATATTTAGTCTATCAGTGGTGGAGCTAAATTAAGTCGCTGAATTCCTCAATTCTCAGGGCTCTCCTATTGTCCAACCTGGGGTGAACTTCCTAATTCTTGGTTTTAATTCTTTCTAAATATTGGTGCATGGATCTAAGTCTCAGAGGACCAGAAGCTCTGGATTCCAGTTAACAATGCTTTACAATACAGAATAGCATGCTGTAGTATAGACTAGCACACTGTGGTGTATGGCATAGAATAGTACAGTGTAGTGTAGACTAGTAGATTATTGTGAACTTTGAAGTCAGATAGAACAGGGTCTGAATCCTAGCCCTACCTCTTACTAATCTTGGCCAAAGTATTCAAACTTTCCGAGCTCCAGCTGATCCATAAAAAGGAAAAAATAAGAATGCTTATCTAAGATATTGTTATGGAGAGAAAAGCAATATGTAAAGCATTTGGTACTTGATAACCAACCAATTTTTGTTACATCTTACCCTCTTTTTCTTTTTCCTTTCCTTTTTTTTCCTTGCAATTCTATTGCCTGTCATTATGTAATCTTTAGGAAGCTATACAATTTTTCTGAACTTCAATTTCCTCATTTAAAATAACAACAACAATAATGGCAATTGTGATAGTGACATCTGCCATGCCTATTTCAGAGTCACTGAGAAGATCTAATGAAATAGTATATATTACGATATTCTGAAGGCTTAGAGTGCCTTAACAATGTAAGGACTTATCAGAATTAGTGGTACCTTTTATAGAGTGAAAATCCCTCTAGACCTTGAACGAAAACATGGGAGTAGGGTGGGAAGGATGCAGGCTTCAAGGGCTGAATCTAGTTAGGGCTGTGAGTATATATTCAGCATTCGCCATAATTAGACAAGTAATGGGACTTAAGTCACAGACAATGTCAATACCACATACAAGTAATCAACATGCACAGAAAAACTTTCCCTGTTGTGGTGCTTGTGTCTCTCTCTCGGTCAACTCCCCCTGCTCAGGGCTAGACTGTATTATAAAGGCATCTTTGTTGGTAGTAGTTTCTTTTACTTTTTTAATTCCCCAAGTCTGAAAACACTCAAAAGGGAGCCAGGCAAACACAATGCAGCCAACTGCAATTGGTTCCCTTAAACTCTCCACCTAAAATGATCAAATTAATGGTTTTTCAAAGAACCTGCTGGGAGACCAAAAGCAGCCCCCGTAATCAACACTCACAATTACTGAACCCAGCCCAGAGTCTCTGTTAAAGCTGCTACCAGACAAACACTTATTCAGATAATGAGCAAAGTTCTCCTTCTTGCAGGGAAAGCCATATACCCATGTAATTTGAAATGGTAGCTCACACCCTAAGTAAGTGTGAAACAGCTGTCACGTGGGCTTGCATCCCACTGAACTCACTGTACACACTGAAGCAAGGTGGAGGGAGGGTTGGCCAAGGGGATTATCTTGTTTATAGGACACTGAAGCAAAGGGCTAGGTTTTCTTAACATTCTTGAGAACAGATGCAAGAATTTGCCAAACAATTATAACTATTGATAGTAGTTGAGGAGAAGAAAAAAGAGGGCTCATAGCAGAAAAATTCATCATCCCCAAACCTCCTCAGACTTAATTCCAGAATCCTTCCCCTTGCACTACACACACACACACACACACACACACACACACACACACACACACACACGCACACCTCTTAAAGGCCATTAACCTTTATAGGCATAAGTAATAAACACCTATTTTATTTGGCAGAAACTATTCTTCATGTTACTAACGGCAGAAGGACTAATAGGTAAAATCTATTATTTGCTATGTTTGAGGCTAACAGAGATAGGTATTTTCCCATTTGTGTTATAAAACTCTTATACCTTTTACCAGTAAATAAGCACTTGAAGTTTATTAGTCCAATCTTTGGCTTGCTCCTTCATCTACACATAAATTGCAGTTCTAGTAAAACCCAATGATGGCCACCTCTGGACTGCTGACAGAATTTCACAGGACCAGGGCTGATAGCTCCATAAGCATGAACCTGGGATGTGGCTGCCTTTGCCCTTTCTCCCAACTTCCTCACACATCATCTTGTCTCTATGGCAGTTTACTGAGCAGTCAAAACGAGCCCACATCTAGGTGAGTGATTTCTGGAATAGCAGTAACCACCTCCCTTTCAACAAAGGCTGGGAAAGCACCTAACAGAAAGAGACAAGCCCAGTGCTGGGAAGCATTCAGCCACGTACCAAAAAGCCAAAAGCGATGACCTTCAGGACGCATTCCAGGGAAAACACCATGGTGAAGGCGATATTCAGGTACTTCAGGGCCAGCTCATAGGTACAGGGAGCAGAGTAATACTGCCAGGAAGAGAAAAGAAGAGAGAAAGAATCACAGCCTTAAGGTAAGAGGGGGAATACATGTCGCCGAGGTTGGCCATCTCTCATTCCTGCCCTGTAGGAGACTCTGGTACACGGTATAGGAGGAGAGATGGACTTCGAGTGCTGGAGGGGAGAACCAGCACTCTACCCAACAAAACAAAAGAAAACACAGACCCACGCCCCACCAGACTTAATAGCAAAATGGCCAGTCTTCCTAGAGATGAGGGTAGGCAGAGAAGAAACGTTTTCTAGAGTTAGTTACTGGAGTTAGTCATTTAGTATTAAATAAGATGAGGCTCTCTGAAACGCCAAGGCTCCTTCAGACCCCATGATGATGGATCTCTGTCTCCTGATTTTTCCATCCTTGTCTGAAGCTGCCTCCCATTGCCATCTCAGGTCTTGGGAGCCCCTGGATGGCTACTATAGGCTGCACTGCATTTTGCTCAGTGGACCCCCAAAGCCCCAGAGGTTGGGTTGTTGAACAAAATACAGATCACAAAAGGATTCCATGATGGAAAAGTAGGTAAAGCAGTGACAGGCTGGGATGTTGGGGTGTCTTCCCACTTGCCCTGGGAGGGAACCATCGCTGGCGCTCAGCCGGCTCTTGTGCCTCTCTCCTCTCACCTTCATCATCAGCACGACGGTATTCAAGGCGATCATGGCCATAATGGTGTATTCGAAGGACGGAGACACCACAAAGTGCCACACGCGGTACTGGAAGGTGTGCCTGTTCTGCGGCATGTAGCGGGTGAGAGGTTTGGCGCTGATGGCGAAGTCGATGCACGCCCTCTGCAAGAAAGTCACGGTTATTCGCACAAGTTCAAATCCCATAGATCTAGCATGGCAGGCTCTGTTCCATGCTCAGAAGAGGAGGACGGTGAATGGGAAAAAGGGCAGGCCTGGGCAAGTAAAGATGGCAACTGGGGTCACCTAGACAAAACTACAGACAAGGCATCACCTTGAAGGAGGTGTGTCACGTGGAGTAGAGACTTCATGATTATTTAAAAAGTCCTTTACACAGCATGTGGCTGAGCTATTTAGGCAGGAAGCCTTCTTTGGTGCCCTTAGAAGTAAAGATCTACCTACCTATGTGTTTCTACAGCACTTTCTGTCACATCTCTTACAGTCCCTAACGTTTCTAGTTCAGTTCCATCGTTAAAAAAAAAAAAAAAAAAAAAAAGGAAAGAAATTTCAAAAAAAGCTTTTGAAACCTTACAGTGTGCCAGAACTATGCTTGTTGCTGGAAAAGCTGCGATAAGACACATTCCCTGCCCTTACAGCAAATACATGGCATGGAAGGTCACAGCAGTCAGATAAGCAGATATCTGATATTATCATTGTGCCACACATCTTTGTTTTCTAGACTATGCATACACAAAGGTAATGACTGCATCATAAACATCTTACACATCTTCCAGATCTCTGTGCCTCATACACAGGCCTTAAACAGTGCTTGGAAAATGTTTATTTAATGACTGAATAATTACTTTTCTCATCTTCTCTCTATAATTCTTAATCAAGTTAAGAAAATGCAGTCCTCCTTTCTTATACTGCTGGCCCAAGAATCCTTTCTGGAGCCCCTCCTGCCTCCCACTTTAGACCAATTGTTGTTACCTCATTCTTCTCCAGGCTGCACTCCTCCATCATCTTATCCCCTTGCTCCTGGAAGGTGATGATGATGAGAGCCACAAAGATATTGACGAAGAAGAAAGGGAAGACCACAAAGTAGACCACATAAAAAATAGACATCTCCATGCGGTTGCTGCGGCTTGGGCCTCGGTCTTCCTCTGTCACATCTACAGAGTGCTGCAGAACTCTGTGGGGACAGAACGAGGGCACAGATGGTGGATGACAGTCTTGGCTTCATTAGGAGATATGCCACCTATTATAATATTTTATCTGACTTCTTTGACTTTGCAGATCCTCCATTAAGTTTTTTGAGTCCAAACCCAAGTGTCATATCCTGCTATCAACAATCCGCTTCTCTTTCTAGCCCCTGTTCCATCATGCACTCGACTCCTAAGCAACAGAGGGACATAATTTCATAGTTTAGGTTGTCATGTTCAATACAAAGAGACTCCTAGATTTCCATTTAACATTTTGCTGCCAACAAGAACATGCTGCCACCAGAAAGTGGTGTCTTAGTCATTGCTAAGTCTCTGAAAAATTAGCTTTCAGCTATGGGCAGCATAAGACCTGTATTCTGTGGTCTTCTTCATGATCACAGGAAGTGCCTTTGGGTTTTGCCAACTCATTCTTAACCCTCAATCCTCAGGCTCTCAGGTACTGGGCCCCCCTGGAGGATAAATCTGTCTATAACAGCTCTCAGAAACTCTCCTTATGGGTACAGGGCTGTTCAAAACTCATTTGTTCCACAGAAGTCAGATGGCTCCACTCAACTCCTCAATAATGGGCTAAAACATTAAGAGTTTCAAGTATTTCCCTGATTTGCTCACCCACTTCTCCATTTTTGCCTGAAGAATTTTCATTCTTCCTCTTTTCTGCCTGTGTCACCTTCTGAAAACCCCTTACTTTCCCTAATACAATAACAAAGGGTGAGCCTTGTTCATCTTGAGTCAGCTTCTCAAGGCAACCAGGGGGCCTATCGCAGCCACATACAAGCATGCCAACTCAATCACTCACTGAGGCCATCCTTCCCCCGTGGAGACGGTGAAGAGGGTCAGCAGGGCCCAGATAATGTTGTCGTAGTGGAATTCATGGCGCTTCCATTCCCGGCCCTTCACCTCCATCTTGTTTTTCTCATGATCTACATAGTTGCCTCTAAAACCAGAGCAGAAATGAAAGAGGGCCTCCTCACTATAGCTCATGGAAGAGTCAGCACATTCTACAGGCCACAATAATTTGGGGGTAATAATGATCACCATATATGTGTAAGGAAAAGGAATTTTATTAAAGGAATGTATTTTTACCATGAGCAAAAATGGGATTTGGTGCCCAATAGATATGGGAGTAAATCCTAACCCTTTCACTAGTGGCTGTGTAACCTTGAGCAACTTGCTTAAGGTTAACTTTCTGAGTCTTAGTTTCCACTTGTATAATAAGCAAATAAAACTCATTTCAATAGCTCATTATAGGGGTTTAAAATGAAAACTCAAGTGTAAAATGTCACGGTACAAGACAGTTTACACTCAAGTTTTCATGTCTGACACAAAAGAGGCACTCAATAAAAAGTTTATTGATTCCCTGTTTTGTCTTTCTGCTGAAAGAAGAGTGGAGATGGGTAAGATAGAAAGGAGGGAAGGTGGACCTGTGGGGGTGGAGTGGGCTCATCAGGACATGCTTCAGCAAAATCAAGTGGGATGTGCTGGCGGCACTTACATGCACTCCTTCTCTGTGTCCTTGGAACTGTCCGTGCAATAAAAGAACTTTCCCTTGAAGAGCTGAACTGCGATGACAGCAAAGATGAACATGAAGAGCTTGTAGACAATGAGTATGTTGAAGACATTCTTCAAGGAGGTCACCACGCAGTCGAAGACAGCCTGTGGATAGAGCAAAGAGCCCTGCTGTGTGAACCCTGTGATGGTCTGCACACTTGCCTAGAGCCGAGCTGGGCCACACCACCACCACCAAGCCCCACTAAGAAGTTGTCCCAGGACAGAATTTCCTGCTAAGAGGTGAGGCGTCGCTCATGAGATTAAGGGCTGGCTTCTAAGCTGGTTATGACTGCAAGGACCTACCACCTAAGATGGGAACACATGTTCTGAAACTGAATGTAGACCCAACGCAGTAGAAATCCGATGATATCAAGCAAGGAATGTGGTCCTCTGTGGGTTCCTGGTACGGGTACTCCACTTAGTGTGAAGCATAGAAGTGTATTGCTGGAAGGGATCTTTGAGATCATTTAGCCCATTTTAGTCTTTAGATAGCTTGTGCTTTATTTGGTGACATTCTTAGATTCGAATTATATACTGATTATGTATTATTTTCTCCTTACCTTTCTAAAAGGATCAGGTAATAATACACTATCATCTTTGTTCATTTCACTAATATTTCATAGCAAGTTCATACATTTGTGATTATATTCAGTACTTCATGTAAATGTTCTCTAGTGAAGGTGGCTGCATTTGGGATGAAGACCAATAGAAGTAAAGTGGGAAAGACCAATATACACCTTCTCTTAGAGATGGCGAGACTGGGTAGATAGAACCAGGGACTTACACTTCAGTTAAAAGGCAACAGACCTCCAGAGACCTCCACTGTATGCCCTAAGCTGTGAGGAGTTACATGGGAATTCAACACATTGCAGGCCATTTTTAGGTTATTTTCTAGGTTTTAGGTTTAGCACACAGGATAATCTAGCCCCACAGTGGTGCTGCATTTGTGCAGTTGCTTCTTTGCAGCACTGGGTGAAGCACTGCTGGTTTAATTAGTTCAACACTGCGGGGAATGTGAGTGACAGGCAGCCTTGTGGAATCATCAGAGCCACCTACGTCTCCCTCAGGTTATAGAGCTGCAGAGCAAGAAACTAGCCCTTTCTATTTTAACAGAATTAAGCAAGGTTGCAGGGTGCTTTCTCTGGCCTATTAACTAATCTCATCAAGCTTGTCTGCACTCTCCTTGAGGCCCACTGAATCCTGCCCTGCAGGATCACTGACAACACTGATAAGGGTCAGGGCCCCAGGCAGCACACTCTGTGGGATGTGAGGCAGAACCCAATGAGTATTTATGGGCAGGTGCTGAACTGGGCCATTATCGGGCAGGAAGGTAGTAATAAACAGCTAACATTGTGCAAGTGCCTCCTCCAGGGGCAAGGCGGGGTAGCCAGGGAGGACAGCAGTCCGCCAGGCCACTTCCTTGGGAGCATGGGTGTCTCTCTCTGGGAACCCATGCGGTGGGCCAGGGCCCTGGGCTCTGAAACGTAGCCAGGTTTCAGTCACATCAGGGTCTCTCAGAAGTGACTTTTCTTCTGTTTCATGAACCTAGTTAGTTTTGCCACCTCTCTGCAGAGCCAAATGGTTGAAAAGGAAGCAGTGCTATGAGGCCTGAAGGAGGTTTGGGGTGGGGGTGGGCAAAGAGTATCAGAGGTGATGAGAATCCAATAGGAAGTGGGAATTGAGAAGCAAGGGAGAGTCAAGTGCACAAGAGCCCTCCCCAAGCTTTGTCCCCTGTGGCAGGCTTGGGAGAGCAGGCCCAGGCATTCCAGAGGAACTGTTGAGTTTTCTAACAGGGACCACTCACATCAGTTCATTTTCTCCATACCACAGATGTATGAGTTGCAAGGTGTCCTCATTTCCCATGTGAAAGAAAGTCAAGAATAAGTAATTTGCCCTGGGTCATATAGCTCCTAAGTCCTAGAGCTGAGCCTGGCACTCACGTGGGTTCTTTTTAATGTTGACAGGGGTTCTCAAACTACACTATATTCTAAGAGTCACCTGGGAAGCCGGTTTAGGAGGCGCACTCCAAGCCCCTCCCATAGGGATTCTGGCTCTGTTGTGTTGTGGTGGCCAGCAATCTGGATTTTAAGGAGTACCTAGGTGATCCTGATGCAGGTGGCCTATGACCCACACCTTGAGAAGCACTGCATGATTCCATGCGATGCTGAAGTTAGGGAATTGAGTCTGCTTGCTGGAAAGTATTCTGGTGTAGCCCCTGAAGATGGGGCTTGGCTGGCTGTGTGGCCTGAGCAGCAGAAAGACTTTGGGGCTGGAAACCAGGAGCTCTGTTCCTCTCCCTGGCAGTGACTTGCTGACATTCATAGGAATTCAGGGAGAAAGAACTTTCCTCCCATGGAGCCTCAGCTTCTATTAACAGCAAAGTATGTGGGGTGGGGCAGGTGGGTTCAACAGGCTAGCAGACTTGTGTAATAGAGCGCATGATGCTTTCCTAAGAGGCAGGAAGGCTCATGGAAGCTGGAGCCCCAGGCGAGTTGAGCAGGGAGAGTATTAGACAAGGAGAAATCCTGGTAAGATACCTAGTCAAAGTCCTGGCAATAGGAAGAACTTAATTCATGTCAGCTCACTTCCCCATTTCTTCTCTGCCTCTGCCAAAAATGGACTGCATGTCCTTGGACAAGTTACTGACCTATCTGTGCCTCAAAATTATAAAGGGTGGGGCTAGAAGAGCCTCTTCTCCTCTAGAGCTATAAGAAAAAGAAAATGTCCCAGGATACTCGGCCTTAAAAAATATGCAGACCACAACACACAGAGGGGTCCCGTTGCTTCCATTCTGGTGTTCTGGGTCTGCACTGGGGACATAGGAGGCCCCAGGACAAAGCCACACAGGATTCCCTCTTGGATGACATATCACACTGGAGAGAAGATACCACCTGGGTCTGAACTAAAAGGAAAAGCTTTCTTATAGATTTCTTGGGATGTTGGCTATTTTCCTTTGAAACTAAGACCTTCAGCTCAGACAGATGAAAAGAACTTCAATATCTGTGTGAGAAAAAGGAATATTCCCAGAACAAATTCTCCAAAGGCAGGCCAGCCATGGCTAAAGAGAGAAGATGGGAGAAGGGGATTTGATGGGAACAAACTCTGTAAACACTACCTTGAGCTTGGGCAAGCGCTTGATGGTTTTCAGTGGCCTGAGAACTCGGAGCACCCGCAGAGACTTGATGGTCTTGATGTCCCGTCCTTTGTTGGTTCTGCAGGGGAGAGGCCCCCAGGGAATCATATGGAATGGGGGAGAAATAAAAATGACATTCAAACTATGGCATTAGCAACAACAGGCTAAAAGGGGAGAGATGTATGGGAGAGATGGAGGCAAGAAGTCAGAAACTTGAGTCAGATTTGACTCCAGGGACATCCTACGAAAAACGCTTCAGGAATATTTTCAAATCACTTCCCAGTGTGCACACATGAACACACATCCACATGCATAAACACCCACACATGCACATACACACTCAAATATACATACATAGAGGAACATATAGGCACACAGAGGCATCCATGCACATATATTAATAAACACTTCCTTCCCTAACTACCAGTCTAATGCTGCTGATTACTACACTGGCACAATGAAAACAGAAGACACGTCAACTAGGGAATGTGAGCAGTGGCCCACTTCAGATCCCCACTGTGCCAAATCCAGTGTTTGTTAAATGATAGGTTCTCAAATGATCATCGCTGAATTGATGAACCCACAGTTAAGAGCAAGCCTTATCAGCGCACTTGACTTAATCTAGGTTTGTCACCGCTGCACAGTTCATTAGTGCAGGAGAGAGCAAGGTGAGGCAGGGTGGTGGCAGACATGACACTCTCGCTGGGCCACGTGTTCCAGAGAAAGCATGTCATGCAGGCTTCTAGCCAGGACCTTGGCTCACACTGCAGTACCTCCGTGTGGCTGGTTTTTCCCGCAGTACCTTCCATTGCAGACGGTGTGCACCTAGCACAGGCTGCAGAGAGTCACTCGGCTGGGGGAGGCCCAAACTGCAGGCCCAGCCTACCTTTATCCTGGCCCTACAGCTAATGACCCTCCCTATTCAGCCTCTTGGAAATGTTTACTCCTAATAGTGACAGTATGTTTCTCTTTTTATTTTTAGGAATAAAATGAACAATAAACTTGCATTTCTCTTTCTTCCCTGTTCATCCCCTGAGACCTCTGCATTTAATTCAAATAATTATCATTTATAAAACACACAAATGGTGGAAAACAAGACTCCAAATAGTGGAGTAAGGCTCTGTCTCTTTCTTCATGTTGACCCAGATTACTCTTACACCAATAGTCTGAGGAAATGGGGTCCAGAACGTCAGGGTGGGAACTGCAAGGGCTTTCTTTCACAGAAGCCAGGCCAAAAGATATTTAATTGAATTCAAGGAATGCTGACTTTGCCCAGAATGTTTATTTTAAGACTCTCTTAATGATTGTAGGCCATGACCTACAAGCCACTTTTATTCAATCCTAGATCTGAATATAAATAATCCAAAAGCATTGCATTCATACGGTCTTTAGCATCCAGAGGCTTTGGTATATTTTACAAACTATTTCACCGCATTAGGCTCATCTGTCTACATACCTAAAAGAGGCAACATATGAGTCTAATACATATCCAAACCAACAAGAATGATCATTTCCCAAGAAGGCTTGGTGACTCCTGATTTGGTCTCTGGGATATAAAAAAAGCTGATCACTCTTTTCTCAATGCATGAGCCCCTCTCCTCCCAACCATACTTTCTTGCTCCTCCAACTCATTCCTTGTATCTTTTACTTCAAAGATAATTGAACATATTTACCCCAAAGCGTTCCTATGGAGGATCCAATCAGAGAGCAGTAGAAAATCAAAGTAAAACAAAAGTGGGGTTGGGGTAGAGAGAAGAAAGACAGTCAGAACACTTCAGGGAGAAAAGAGAACCTTACAATGATAGGGAAGCAGAACAGCACAGGCCCAAGGGACCCCACCCACAGCCTTGGCACTTAGAGTGTCCACACCTTTGTGAAAGGAAGGGCCAGCACACCATTTGCTCCATGGCCACTGTCCCAGCCTGCAGGGGCGAAGGCCCTCTGCCAGCACAAGTGACAATTCTACATAGGCTTCTGGGTATTGTGCATTATTTCCATGGAGTCTGGTTTAACTGCAGTTTTGTAAGTGCAGGTGTTTACTTTCATTTCCTGTGTAGTCTTCAGACAAACTCTGTTTCCAGTGAATTTATAAGAAACCAGGCTGGAGGAACTATGCCCACTCTGGGTCAGAAATTCTCTCACACACTGGCATGGTTATGCTTATAAAGGGTTTCATCTAAAGAGGGACACGCAACCACTCAGAGAGAGACACACTGATGTCTCTTAGAAGCTCAGAGGAGCGCCACCATTAAACTAACCTGAAATAAGGGAGGCAGGCATTTGTCTGTCAAGATCATGATGTCACACCAAAGTTTGCCTTTTGATAAATTAAATGACCACCTGTCCATTGTGAGCATACTGTGCAGTTTGATGATGAAAAATCATCCCAGCTGTATTGGTGAGGCATTTAAAATAAGTAAGGGCATAAATATCTTCAAGATAGAAGTAATGACAACTTCTAAATTTTTTGAATATTAATTTATTCTGGGCCAGACTCTGTGCTAAGCAATTTTAGTGCAAATCTTTATTTAAACCTCCTAACTTTAGCACATAGGAATCACTATCCCCATTTCACAGAAGAGATTCAGAGAGGTAGAGTGCCCGGCATCAGTTGGCAGAGCTGGGACATGAACCCAAGCATGTATGATGATCAAAGCTCTTGCTCTTAACCACTAAGGCTCTGCACCAGCAGGTTTTAGTTCAAAATTCTGTCAAACAGCACAGTGAATTTCTGAACTGGAAGAGATCGCTGAAATCCACCCAACTGCAAAGGAAACTGAGGCCCCAGGAGGAAGTGCCTTGCCTAAGATCATTCACTGAGTGAGTTCACCATAGGTGAACCTGCATCTCATGATTCCCTGTCCTGGCCTGCTGCTAAGAAGAAGTGCTCATAATTCAGGTTTTGGTTCTTAGTTGCAGATTGTGATGAAGGTTACTTTTTTTCTTTCCTTTCTTATTTTTTGCCAATGTATGGCAAACCTATGTTCCACTACTGTATGTCACAAGGAAAGACTTCTAATGGTCATTTTACTCAACAAATGATCCCATATTCAAAATTAAATTAATTTTCACTATAAATGCCAAATGAATGATGACTTGGGAATTAGACCCAAGGCCTTATAAACCTTAAATCCTTAATGTGATAACCTCCAAATGTTCAGAGGACAGAAATATCTCCCCCAGCATCTTCTCACATATAAGACAGGGCATATGGTAGGTCAGCCAAACACACCTTTGTTCATTCATATAGCAAGCATCTGTGCAGTCCTTAATATATATCAGGCACTGTTCTGCATACTGGATACACAGTTGTGACCAAATGAGGTTGCCAACCTTTTGAAACTTACCTAGTCTAGTAGGGAAGACAGACCTCAAGTAAACAAGCACATAAATAAAAGTATAACTGCAAGCTGCCATAGGAAAAATGAAATCAATTAAAAAGTTTACCAAAATAACTACATAGGTTTCCCTTTCCCCAGGCTACATTTGTCTTAAGGAAGAACTACAGGATAATCTTTCATATCTCTAAGATGTAGGAATAGGGTAAGAGATCGATATATAGGTAGGTGGTCTAGGATCACACACCCCAAGCTTCTGCCTTCTGCTTAACTCAAGTCCTCATCTCGGAGACCTTTCTATCCTGCAGCATCTGAAAAGGTTCTCAGAGGTCACGCTCACAGACACGCATCTTCTGCGGGAGGCCCCAATATTTTCTGCTCTTCCCACATACCTGGATAAAGGATATAATTTGCTCTCTTGAATTAATTTCCCCCCAGAATCCTAGTAAAATGTCATGGTATAATTCATTATATTACCACATATATCATATATTGCATGGCATAATGCAAACTCACCATTGTCCCTCGTTTTGGAAAACAGGGTTCCTTAATGGTACACTCTAATCTTAACAGCTGAGTGTGGCTGCCGAACCACTGGGTGGGGCTATTTGTCCCATCCTAACTCCCACAGATCTGAGTCAGGGATAGCAATCACACACAGGCCAAAAGTAAAATAAAAAAAAAAAAAAAAATTAGTCGTTGCTCTACGCATCTTTCATCAGGTCTCTTACTGCAGAGGAGCCATTGAAAAGCTATAAATTGGAATAGCTGCAGAAAACTATGCTTTCATCCTCAGTTTTGTTAACAGGGGCAAGATTTAACTGATTTAAAAATTGCCATTTGAAATGAAAAGAGTACTGAATAACAAAGCCCTGGAGTCAAGAAAAGCCTCAACAATTTAGTCCCCATTAGTTAAAATATAATTTACACAGGGACTAGGCCAAAGTACTGCTCCCAAATCCACGCATACAAGAGTGATTTAAGCCATTATCAAAGTCAACAAGATCGCAAGGAAGACATTTCACTAAACTAAAAGGATAAGCTCTTCAAGTACCTTAATTAAGGCACATTGTTTTGGAAATAATTCACGTGCATTTTACAAATCATTTAAATGTCATTGTTCGGTAATACTTTGCTAGTCTCTGCTACTAAATTATCATCAGATGTTTTTACACTGCCTAATTAAATTTCTATCAGGTTCAAAAATTGACTCTAATGTTAAAATCTAAGGACAATTCCACACACTAGGATGCACTGGTCTCACTTTAATTGGGACTCAGTTGGGCCACCCATTTTACTATTTATTTTCTATTTATTTGGTAGGTTCCTGGCTGCTCTCCAGGAGAAAAAAATGACACATTTTTTTTCTTGTTTCATCAGGAAAAGATGAGAATTTTCCAGCTCAATTGTCAAGTTGCCCTCCAGATCTTTCATGTGTAATCACTCATCATTCAATGTAATCTTGCTCTTCACCTCCCAGGTCCCCTCTTCTCAAAGGACATGCTCTCAAGTTGATGTCTGCCAGGAACTGACTCTCCTCCCATGAGGGCAGAGCAGGGACATCAGGTTCTAAAGAACCCTTCTGTCCTTTAAGTGCCATGGCCTTCTGCCCACCCCCATGAGCTCAGCAGGGAATAGCTCAGGGATCTGAAGGAATCTCTTGCCTCAGGCAATGGCCAGGCTTGCAGGAGTGAAAGGTAGATGGAGCGGTCATGCTGTGAGGAGCCTCGAGTGTCTCACTAATGTGTCTGGACTATTATTTGGTAGGAAATAATAACTATCATTATACAATTACTAAGTGCTTGGCACTATAGCAGACATTAAATACATTTTACCTTATTTAATGCTCATAGGACCAAAATATTATTTTTGAATCCCCATTTACAGATGAAGAAGCAGAGGTTCAAAGTTAAGGCAGTTAATAATAGTGCTGGGATTCAGACCTAAATGTACCTGACTCTGAAACCTATGCTTTTATTTGTGATGTTAGAGTGCCTTTCAAATGGGAACCACTGGAGGGTTTTAACCAAACAGTAAAAGGACCAGTACTTCCTGAAACAGTAAAAGGACCAGTACTTCCTGATCTCAAATAGTGAGCTCTCACACTCCCCGTAATCAGTTTAGGGTCTATGAGAGTTCGTAGGAAAAAAAAGTTGCAGATGAAACATCAAGATGGACAAGTTCAGGGATGCCCTTCTCCATCTACCCATAGGTCTTGTCTGTCACCAGGTAGAGACAGAAGGATCTGTAGGTTGAGGAGAGATCTATACCAAGCCACTGCTCTTAGCTTACAGGGGTTAATTGCTTGGAGCTAACGAGAACATGATGTGTAGAAGGGCGCTTAACATAATGGAGACAACACTGAACTTCAAATCAGAACGCCAAGGTTGTTCAAGAACTGGCTTTGCTACTTACTAGTCAAATAAGTTAGACTAGTCAAACCTCAGGCAATCCACTTCTCAGTTGTAAAACAGGACTGTTCAGTGATAAATAAAATAAACAGTGTGAAAGCACTTTAAAAATTCTAAAGACCTGTGGGGAAGTTTCCCCTTTTGCTAAAGACCTGTGGGGAAGTTTCCCCTTTTGCACTGGCAGTGCCTGTCTCTCTAGGACCTGCAGATAAGGATATGTTCATCTGCTTCTGTGAAAATTTTAAATTTACCACTTTGACCTTGTCACTGCTTAGCAGCTGCCATTTGGGGTTTATTTTACCTCGTGGTCTGTGCCTCAGCATCTCTTGGGGTCACCCTCGAACCCTCAATCCATTGTTACTGTGCCATCTTTCTTTGTCATGTAACCAGAGCACTAGCTCTGTGCTAAGTGTTTGGTGCATAATCCTTTCCCTCTTGCACACGGACGTCAACAAGCTCATACACACTCCTGAGAGCCTTTTGTAAGCTTCCTCCTTTGCCATACACAGCACCATACTCCAACTGGTGGTGTTTTTGTCCAAACACTGAGAAGCAGCAGGAGACAGCAGAGCATCTAACTGTCTCCTAGCAGTTTTATTATTCAATCTGGTGAACAGTGGATTTAGTTGTCTCTTTTGTCTTTTTATTCTCAACATACCCAAAGACACCTCATCTGCTGATCTTTCTAAGAAGGCCTTGGAGCTCGTGGAAGTCCACCCAATACACTTGTCCCACTGAAGACTAATTTGAAATGCTAGGCTGTGCCCCTGTGCATGTGGATTAGGCAGGTGGCTGGCATGATCTGTGTTGATGGTCCCCAAGTCCATTATGAAGTCTTCTGACCCAAGTAACTCTAAAATCTACCTTTTTTTTTTTTTTTTTTTTTTTTTTTTTTTTTTTTTGAGACAGAGTCTTGCTCTGTCGCCCAGGCTGGAGTGCAGTGGCGCGATCTCGGCTCACTGCAAGCTCCGCCTCCCAGGTTCACGCCATTCTCCTGCCTCAGCCTCCTGAGTAGCTGGAACTACAGGCGCCCACCACCACCACACCCGGCTAATTTTTTGTACTTTTATTAGAGTCGGGGTTTCACTGTGTTAGCCAGGATGGTCTCGATCTCCTGACCTCGTGATACGCCCGCCTCAGCCTTTCAAAGTGCTGGGATTACAGGCGTGAGCCACCGCGCCTGGCCTAAAATCTGCTTTTAAATCTGGAGGGCACTATGAGGAGTTTCTACTAATTCAGCAGTACTGGGCTCTTCCCATGGTTGTGAAGGCTCACAGGGTGCTTTTTGTATCTGGGTCTGGTTGGTGTTGGTTACCATGTGGATGGGGGCAGTGTTCCCTGATTGGATCATTTCATTTTGCTTGGGTCTGTGGCCACAGGCTGAGATCCCATTTACAACGAACCGTCTCCCAATTTCGTGCTGTTGATTAAAATAATAATAATAATACTGTGGTGTTCACAGCCATTGCCTCCATAAGATAAAGGTCTCAAAGTGAATATTCTACAGGCGGTTCCTCGGCAGCACCAATGTCACATGCAACAAACAACACATTTTCCAGCATTCACTAAAAACTATGCATGCTGAGACTTAATGCCAAGAGTAGGTAGACTGAGGACTTATCTCCTTTCAGACACTCACTCCCTCCATGTGGCTGCCACTCTGTCCCTCCTTCCTCCCTCCCAAACTCCATTTTCAAGGCAGCTATGATATAGCAGTAGGCACCTCAAAAGTCCATGGGCATTGATCATCTTTAGTGTCCTTGACTGGGCACAAAAATCAGATGTAGTCATTCTTGAGGTGACTTTTAAACTGGAGTCTCAGGAACAATATCCTCCTATCTGCTTACGGTTGGAAATTTCCAATTCTTTTTCAGCTGGCCTCCTAAATCCACAGTTAATGGGCTACTTGATGGCTAAATTTAATTTTAATCCTTCGTTCTCTTCCACAGAACAGGGGAACTGGATGGCCTGTCTGGCTCAGTGGTAAATGGGTCTTCTCTGCATGAAGCAGTACTTCGTCCACTTTTTTGCCTCCAAGATTAATGTGCAGTCACTGCTTCCTTTGGCAGACTCCCCTTTCAGTTTAAAAAGAGGGAAGTTCTGTCAAGAAAGAAGTCCCATAGGCAACGCTGGAGGTTTGAGGGGACTGCCTCAGACACAGGCAGGTAGTGAAGAATAGGAGAAACAACCAACCAGGTTTAGGGTGAAATGTTTGTCTGTTGTTTCCATGCTGTGCTGAGCATGAGTATGTATGAGCATTTTGGTGCTGAATAGCCACCTCTTTCTTACATGTGCACATTCTCACCTTCTAACACACAAAATCCCACAAGCAAATCCAGAACCAGAGGACCACATTATCGAACTCCCAGCCTTAAACAATCCTCGCATCTCAGCCTCTCGACTTGCTGGGGTTACAGGCGTGAGCCACCACTCCCAGCTCCCAGAGGAACATATTCTCTGGCTCCTTAGATTCCTTCCAAATCTAAAATTGTCCATGCCTGTGTATATAACTCTGCTGCCACAGCTAGTGCTGAATGCATTCAATGGACCTTATCCATCTCAGCGACTAGGGCAGAGTGTCAAGTGTCAGGAAAGTGACATACTTTAATGAAAAGAATGTAATAAAAGCTAATGTGGGAACTCCAGTTCCTTCTGGCATCACGAAGGCAGACTGACTCATGTTTTTCATTTCTGGCTAAGGACTGAATAATGAAAGGCCAAGTGCAGCTGCGAGCCAAATCTCCTGAGTGCCAGGGAGTCCTGACCTCACCCCATGCCCTGCTACAACGGCAAATGGCAACAGGAAGTTTTGGCGTCAGCCGCCGGAGAGCCTGTATAACTGACGGATGCACAGGCCATCGTGAATTCTGAGGTGGGGGAGGAGATGGGAGCAGAATTGCTAGTTATTTTTCTATTAAACCATCTGTGCTGCTGCTGAGCAATTATAAGCCGTGAGTTGACTACTTAGAATCCAATCCAGGAGAGCTCACCCGCTCATGTGAATCGAGCTAGTCAAGTAACATGTTGTAGAGCAGTGGAAATGGAGAGGGTGAGGGTCCTGGGTTGGAGTGCAGGTGTCACACACAGAAAGACACACACGCACAGGTGTTCTGGTCCTCTCCTGCATTCCTCCAGAGATGCTGTCCCTGCCCACCTGTTTGCCCAAGTCACTTCACTAAACATGAAAGACATGAAACATGAGGGTTCTGTGAGGTTCAGGAATGTAATCTGTGTAGTGGTTGCGTGACCTCCCTACAAGGCAGCTGACTTTGGTTGGGGAGCAGGGTCACCCACACCAAGGGAATGTGCCTCATGTGCAGATCCCCGGAAATGCCAAGGCTGTAACCATCTTTGCCTTCCCTCCAGGAGGCCGGGAAGCAGCAGAGATGGCAACAGGGTGTGTGGAAACTGGGCAAAGTGGTTTCTGGTCCTTTCACATAAAATCACACAAAAGAATCCCTCTTCTTTGGAAAGAAAAAGATAAAAGAGGAAGGTTTCATAGATCCAGCCACTCACCAGACTTTTCTTGAAACCTCAAAGTACAGAAGGCACAGCTCCGGACATTTATAGTCAGCAAACACTCTGTCTCCATGTGGCCCAGAAAGCAGGCGTTGTGAGGACAGTGGAATAATGAAGCCCTGAACCCAACCTTTGCCGAAACTCTGCCCACCTCCCTGCAGGGACGCTGAGCTTAAGGAAGGAGACCTGAGTGTTCTTATAAATGCCTTATAATGTAAAAGTGAATTGGAAAGAACAGAAAAGTTGCAATGTGGGTATCTTTCCATTTATTTTTTTATCCACTGCTCTGCCCACACTTAAAATAAATCCAAGAAGAAAAATAAATAAATGAAAAAATCCCCTTCCCTTCCTCCTCAAAAGTCAATAAAGTTCCCCAATGGAATTTTCCAGGTTTACATTATAAACATTCCCTTAACTTGATGTATGCAGCTGTGGAGAACAGTCTTCTCTTCAGCCACTGCATAAACAACATATATGCTTGTAGAAAACATACATGGTGGCAGGCACACGCCTCGGCAGGAGGGCTCAGGGGACACCACAGCTTTCTTTGAGAATTCAGCTAGAGGTCATTCCCCTCGCTTGGTGAGGGGCTTTGCTCCTGGGGGTTGGACCAGGGTCTGAGAAAGCTCTGGCTGGGTGGTGGAAGGAACGCCATGTCAGCCCTGGTTTCTGAGGAGCCACAGAAAGATGCTACCATGGCAACCACCATCAGTAGCTCAAGTCTATTAAGCAATAGGCTTCACAGAAGCCTCCTCAGTAAGTCATGGTTCAATTTTAAGAAAGAGAGAAAGAGACTGGGACAGGAATAAGGTTATTTGAATGGTGGACATTATGGGACAAATATATGGGATATGATAACGAAAGTTGTAAACACAAGGAGAGAGATACTTGACAAGCCTGCAGACAACCCTACATTTGGCTTTCTGCTGGCCTGAGCCCCTGACCATGAGGGACATAGGCTCAGTGACTTGTTTCACTCTCTGTACCAGGCCAGGTCCTCTCTCTGCTGGCAGGCAGGACTCTGGCTAACTCCACCAAAGTGATGGGAGAGCTGAATTCTCTGGTGCCATTAATGAGGAAAGGAACAGGACAGAGTTTGAAAGCATGGGTGCATGAGCAAAAGAAAGCATTACCTGGACCTCGCTCAGCAAATATGACGAAGGCCAGAGGAGGGGGAGTGGGAGCCTGCTCCATGAGCAGAGAAAGGGGAGAGGGAATGGGCATGGCAAGCTTGGAAAGTTGAAGGCAAAAGAGAAAATGGATGGAGAAAGGTGAGCAAGTACCATTTATGTTTCGGAGAAAATGAAGGGAGAGTTCAAGAAGTGACATGACTAAAAGCAAGTGATGGATCATAACTCTCAATCCATCACATAAGTATGGACCCCAGAACCAGGGAGTTCCTGGAGGCCCCTGCACTGTACCTGGTCTGAGGAACAACAGAGAGGCTTCGGCTCCGGGGCTATTAAGGCTTCCCCTGCCACCAGCACCAAAGCCACCACTGCCATGTTTCAAAGGGCACAAAGAAAGAACAAGACAGATGACAGCTCTACTGCACATCATCACTGCTCTGGGTCTGAGAAGAGATGTCTGGACTGTGGACAATAGGCAGGCATGCAGGAGCTTCCTCTAAAACACACCTCCTCCCACACTGGCACCAAAACGCCAGCCTGGTTACCAGGCACACAGGCATAGGCGAGGGGGTGTATATGTATAAAACAGCTAGGTCTTGGGCCAGCCTGCACACATCTATCTGTATACATTGCACATCAATACATATTTGCTCCTATATTTGGATTTCATGATGTGATAAGAGAATGGAAGGATGAGGAGGGGAATTAATATGTATTGATTGTTCACACTACATCAGGCCCTGTCCTAAGCACTTTATACACATTATTTTATCTGCATTTCAGAGATGAGAACTGAGGTTAGGAGGGTTAATATTTTGCTGTGTGGCTCAAGGACACAAAGCTGGAAAGTAGAGGGGCTGGGATTCAAACAAGGGCCCATCTGGTTCCACAGCCCAACCTTTCCTGCCACTCTGTCCTGTTACGCCAATGGGTTCTGTTCTTTCTAAAGATGGGGTGGGTTCTTTCCTATATGCTTCTATCTCCTTGTTCTTTATACTTCAAAGAGAGACACATGATTTTTAGAGATCAAAATGAGAATGATACAGTGGATAATCTATGCAAATGAATTAGTAAAATGAAAAAGGAACTTGACCTTTTAAAAATCTAAGGATAATATTTATCTCTAACAAAAAATGTGGGTCTCCTTAGGGCAAAAGCAGACTTTCATCCGTCTTTCCAAGAAGATGGAAGAGGAGCTGGAAGTCCCTCTGATGGAGCCAGAGCTGCCTTTCCTTTCATTGCACCACGAGAATCCAGACAGGGCCCAGATGCTTGAGAAAATACCCCATGCTTCTGTAAAATTTCCTCAAGAACAGTCCAGCCACATGTGACAGAAAGCTTTCTTTTTGTGGGGGGCAAAAGTGACTGCACAATGGAATTAACATGTGCACAAGGGGACAAGGGACACTGGAGTTACCTTGATCACCAGCCCATTTCAGGGTCACAAACTATGCCCAACGTGGTTTTCTTTTGTAAGGTCTCTCATGACTGAGGGAGCACAGTTCACTTCCAGGTTCTGGGAGATCCTACACTTCTAGCACAGCTGGGAGTGTACCTTGTACCTCTCCTTAAGACAGATAGCCCTCCACTATCCCCACCCCACCAGGCCACTTGAGAAACATCTTGTAATTCTCATCCCACCTATTTTTCTGCCGGAAAGGATAAGAGATGGAAGCTGACAGTACTTGAGGAGAAGCTTGAGGAGAAGCACTGTCAGCTTCCCTTTCTTTTTTTTTTTTTTTGAGACGGAGTCTCGCTCTGTCGCCCAGGCTGGAGGGCAGTGGCGTGATCTCGGCTCACTGCAAGCTCCACCTCCCTGGTTCACGCCATTCTCCTGCCTCAGCCTCCCAAGTAACTGGGACCACAGGTGCCCACCACCATGCCCAGCTATTTTTTTGTATTTTTAGTAGAGATGGGGTTTCACTGTGTTAGCCAGGATGGTCTTGATCTCCTGACCTTGTGATCTGCCTGGCTCGGCCTCCCAAAGCGCTGGGATTACAGGTGTGAGTCACTGTGCCCGGCCCAGCTTCCCTGTCTTTCTAAACATTTAGAAGGGCAAACCCTTCCAATAGTGATCTCTTTCTAAACACTTGGAAGGGCAAACCCTTGGAGGGAAAACCACTCAGAAGGGTAAATGTATGAAGACATTGTGTTCCTTTCACAGTTGCCATCAATGACTCAATGACAGCAGCTCCTGAAAGCTCTCCTGCCTCACCACACAGTGTAGCTAGCCTTGCTGAGGCTAAAGATGAGGCTTCCACTTGTACTCAGAGAGACTTGAGGTATAGCTCTGAGAATTCTGTTGTGCATCCTGGAAGAGGCTAAAGCTGCTCAGGGTGAACAAGGTACAGACAGAACCCCGAGGCTGTCATTCATCCTTCTGGGGCACTCTACAGACCGGGTTAAGGAAAAGACCCTGAAAGCATCCCATTTCCTAGTTACACCCACGAGGGCTAGAAGAGCCCTTTCCTTGGCTAGATTCCACAGGAAATGTCAGAATGTGATTGAAAACTGTCTAGAGTTGGATCCATGTGTGGGGGAAAAAAAAGCCCACAAATATAATGAACATGATTTAGTTGCCTGAATGGTTTAAGGCTGTTTTCCTAAGTACATTATCAAGGAAAATTTGGAAAGCCTTTCCTTTCGGAGATTAAACATATTATTAGGTGTGTGCAAAAGCATGGTTCTTGCATCCCTGGAAGAGCTCTCATTTACACCTGCTATGAACAGAAAACCTCACCATGCCTAGGATTCCGTGATCCTCAACTTTGCACTACCCTCTGCATCTTTCTTTCAAGCTGCTTCCTTGATTGACACACTCAAGAAAGAAAGGGTCCATAAGCTGTTCCTGGGTCTATTGCTAAATGCATGGAAGCACTGTCCACACTGTGAGTGCCTGCCCATGCTTACTCGTTTCCAGGAAAGGAATTCCCAGGGCCTCTGACTTCTCCCTCCTGACGCTCCCTACTCCTGCTTCCCCCATTCTGCCAGTCAGGTCACATGAGCTGGAGCTGCAAGGTGCTCAGGAGCTCTGCTGAGGGTGACTGGGGAGCAGATTTCCCGGAGGGGCATTCTTTGGCATCACCCTGAATGTTGCATTTCTGGAAAGGGCTTCAAATCAACTGGAGTCTCCAGGAAGAGGGGAAGGAAGGGAATCAAATAACAAAAGAGTCACTTACGCCAGAGCAAAGGCCACCAATGCACCAACGACCACCACAAAGTCCAGGATGTTCCACAGGTCTCGGAAGTAGGACCCGTCCTGCAGGATCAAGCCTTGGTCTATCATCTGCAGAAGAAGATGAACAGCCACAATGAGCCCAGAAGGTGTGGGCAACACTTGACTTGAGCTCTGTTCATCATGGCAATGCCTCCACTGCCACCATCTCCACAACCAACCCTATGCTAGGACCTGGAGAATGAGAGTGTAGGGCCAGCAGGCTTTCTCCACATGACTGAGTCCTGAGGCCCCCATCTCATAGTCACCCAGGGTTCACTAGACTCCTTGGTTTTCACAGAACCCTGCCACATTCCTCCTTTCATTTATGGCTCAGAGCACTGGGCATTGCCACATATGCACAGATGGGTAAAATCCTAGATGGATGAGGCTGGGAACAAGACAGACTATGGGGTATTATGGTGGCTGGGACTAGATGAAGCCCAGGAAGACTCATCTCTACCTAGCCCTTTGCCTTGGCATACACCCAGGCTCAGCCAGGACAAGCACTGGGGAGGAGAGTGCTGGCCCCAAGCCTGTCTGCACACCTGTTGCCTGCCTCCTACTTGGGCCATGTCCACAGGCCTGCACCAGTACAAACATATCCATGCAGCCGTGTCTTGCTGAGACAGATTTCTTCAGGATTCTGAGGCCAGAGAAGGGGTGGCAGAAGCTCTACTGAGGGCTGCCATTGGCTGGTAGGTGGTAACACTGAGGAAGGGCTCTAGCCTAAGGAGCAGACAGGTGACCCATCTAAACCCAAGAGCCCAGGTTTTCTCTAGAAGTTTTTACCTTTATAACCATCTCAAAGGTGAACACGCCCGTGAACACATAGTCAAAATACCTCAGGACCTGAAAGACATATGGCAGAAGGAAATGACCATGTGTGGCCAACAGGCTACTACATGCACTCCCACCTGCCAGGACACATGCACTCGTGCCTGCCCACCCCGGCCCTCACCCACTGCACCCTCAGAACAAAGGCTTGGAATTAGAACCACTAGCTGGACTGACAGAGAAATGCCAGAAGGAGGGGCATGGGCCCTGCTGGAGCCGTGTGACCCAGTGGCCACTCCTTGGCTGTTCCCTCTCGTTGGCCAGAACTTAACTTTTTGGGTCTGAATTGTCCATATACCTGTCCCTCAGTTCTGGCTCGGGACCTGAAATCCTTGTCAGCTCCTGTTCTCCTCATGTCCCTCATGTCTCCTGACATATACCTGTGGGACCCCCAGGGGAGGCCTTGGCCCCCTGTGGTGAAGCTGCAGCTGCCAGCTTCACACACACCATCCATGACCCTACATTAGACCCACATCCAAGCCCATGGGTGGCTGCAGAGCCTCGCAGAGCCCTGGCCGGTTTGAGGCAGAGCCTTGCAGTGTGTTGGGCTTGGAAGGGGCTTGTCTGGGAATGGTTCATACTTAGCCCTGAGGAACAGGAGTGGGCAATTTCCAATCCTTGCTCATTCCCCAGAAACCTTGCTACCATCTCGGTTCACCTCCAATGCTGGGATGGGGTGAGCACCAGAGTACTACGGAGGCTGACACATGGTCCCTGTGCACCCACTTTGTTGCGCTCTGAGTTGGTCAGGACGGGGTCCTCTGCTGCCAGGGCGATGCTGCTGGCTGCAATCACCAGGAGGATGCACATCTCAAAGTAGCGCAGGTTCACGATGTAGTGGCAGGCCCTCCGGATCCTGCGGGCAGTGGAGCACGGCTGAGCTGGCCCACTCCCCACTACACCCATGCCCTTACTCCTCACTCCCACATACACATATCGGCCCCTTCCAGACAGCCAGGCCCTTGCCAAAGGAAGCCGCCAGGGAGAGCAATTTAATTTCTCAGCCACCACCCTTGATTTAAAGCCCCAGTGGAAGAAGGTAATCAGATTGGTTAGAGGCTGCGGCACGCAAGCCAAGATACATTATCTGCAGACACGTCTGAGCCATGGGGAGCAGCCAGCATCAGCCTACCAACTCAGGGCGGCTGCACAGCACCCTCTGCTGTATCTTGATGTCTACTCTCCCACTCTAAGGAAACTGGGACATCCCAAGGAAATTACAAAGAACCAAGAAACATAAAAATAGATCTTGATTCTAAGATTCCTGATGAAAGCAGTAATGAGTTTTCATGGGCCCCAGGTTATTCTGGTTAAAGTAACTGTATTCTATATTCTGCATTCTAGTCATGGATGGCTCACATGCCTTAACCCAGGTTGCCCTCTTCCCGGAGCCCTGCTGAAACGCTCTTCCCAAATTCCATCTTTCCTGAATCTAACCTTCCAGACTCCGCTCTGTCACGCCCACTTCATGTCCCTGCCCCTGCTCTGAGTAGCACGCTCAGAGCAGACCATTTCAAAACTCCACATGGAGAGCAGTGTGATCAAAACTCTCAACCCAAACAGGTGATCTGGTCATTCTAGGCTCCACATTCTTGGCTTTATCCACTTCTGGAATATTCGGTGACACAATCTCATGTAGATTTCCGTCCTTTCTCCACGCTACCTACTGACCAAAGACTGGTAAAGAGTTCCTTTCCGATGACATGTCTCATGCTCTCCTGTCTGACGTTACTCTTTCGGCTACGGGCAGAGTTCAGAGGCTGTCTAACTTACCAACCCACCTCACTTAGTGGGCACCCCAGATGCTCAATGTCTGGCCATGCCCCACCAGGAAGGCTTAAGAAGATAGTTGGGCCCCCATCCTTCCTCTCCCCTTCACCCTGCCCTGCCTCACACCTGGCCGTTTACCTTAGCACCAAAGAGGGAGCAACGCGAGGGTGGCTTACGGGTTGGTGGTGCTGAAGATGAACATGGAGCTGTGGGGCACCATGGCTTTGCCTGTCTCGCGCTTCTCCTTCTTCTGCTTCTTATTCTCCACCTCCTCCTCATCCTCTCTGATCTCTGCCTCCTTCAAGGGACTGGCTTCCCCATCCGTCTTGTTGCTAACTACAAGAGGAACACATTGAAATCTTCAGAAACCATGCCGCATGTGAAACTGGCACCATTTGTGTTTAGTTGGGGATGAAAGGAGAGGAGGAGAAAGGGCTCCAGGGACATCCCTAACAAGGTGCCCTGCAGGCATTGGGGGTATTTACTATCTGACATTGAGTTAAACTCTTCTTATTTCACCCTCCCCAGATGTTATGAGAAATAACCTTTTAGTCATATAAATGACTATGATGTTTCCCCTTTTAAGGTTGAACTTTTAGAGTCTGATAAACAACATAGTGTTTCTGTTATAAAATTTACAAGGTTTAGATTTTATATCTAAACTCTGGATTCTTTGTACATATTCACTTACTGAATTTTCCCATGGTATACCCTGAGTGGCACGTATTATTACTCCCATGATACAGATGGGAAAACTAAAGTTCTGGCAATTTAAGTACCTTTCCTAAGGTCATACAGCTAGTATGGGTTCCCGATTTAAAATCCTATCACCTTTCAGTGAATCACCCTGCAATGGAAGATTTCAATAAATCATGACTCTGTTTGCAGCAGTCTTTCTGGCTATGCTTTTTTTTGGCCATGATTAATGTAGAAATGAGAATGTAATAATCATGTGAGTATAGGTTCATGACTGCATCCCAGGATTGGGAGGACGAAGGAGCCAGAGGTCGAGGGGAGCTCTCAGCTGCTGCTGCTGCTGTTTCCATACTCAAGACACGGTATAGGTTAAACTGGCAGGAGGCTGAAGCTGTTACAGTGGGGAAAGGGCCCCAGTCACCCTCACCTACTGCTCCCTGCTCATTGAATGACTCTACCCTGGAACCCCGTGTCAGCAGTGGATCCTGGTGGTCCTGGCCCATGCCAGGGCCTCTTCCTAAAGAGTAAGTCATAAGAAGTATCCAAAAGCCTTCCTATCACATGCTTTTACCTATGACCAAGACCAAAGAGTAGCTCTGGAATTAGAACAGAGGGAGAGTAAAGCTTTATATTCTTTCTCATAAAAGAAGGCCCAAAACACTTCTTACGTATTAAAGCAAACAAACACCAAAAGAGCTGTGGGTCTGGGATCCTGAGACATGCCCAAGTCAACTGAAGCATGCCACTGGACATGGGAGACTGCACTTTCTGAAGCAGTAGTGGCATGTTGGCTGTAGAGAGCATGCAGAAATGGGGAGGGAGCATGGAAGAAAGAAAAACAGGGAGGGGGAAGACTGTCATGTGAAAGAGTAAATACAGAAAAAGTAAGAGGAAAACATCAAAGCTGGAACCCTGTGGTCACAATTCAGTGATCTTGGGATAGCAGGTGGGATTAATGCGGGGACAGCATGAGGCCAGAGCAGCCATGGGGTATGGGGTCAGGGCAAGGATAGGGTGTGGAATTAATAATGCAGGGGTGAGGTGTGGGGTCAGGGCAGGGATGGGGTATGGGGTCCGGGCAAGGATAAGGGGTGGGATGAATACAGGGATGGGATGTAGAGTCAGGGCAGGGAAAGTGTTGTTTTGTTTTGTTTGTTTGTTTGTTTTGCTGTGTTTCCCTTTAGGACATCAATAATTAACATTTGCTGCCTAAGGGAACTGTGATGGGGAGAACTTGTGACTAACAGCTCCTAGGAGAAAAAGAGTCGGTAAGAGCAATAGAATCATATAAAATATTAGTACAGGGAACGGCCTCAGAGATCATCTAGTACAACGCTCTCACTTTACAGACGACAAACTGAGGCCTCAAGAGACACAGAGGTTTTTCCAAGGTCACTCAGTGAGCAGAGCCATGGTCCACTCCATCAGAGGCTCCCTAACTTGCTGGGGCAGCAGAGCACCTGGGAGACCCCAGAGAACACCATCAAATATTCATACACCAAAGCAAATAGCTGAATATCTCACTGGGCACAAAGTCACATGTGATCACTCTGAAGATTTGAGTGTGGTCACAGGAACCAAAAGCTTGGGGAAATTTTATGGGAAAAATTTAAGATGAAGAGAAGGCTAGCTTATTTTTGTTCTGCACACTGGGAGAAAACTGCCACTCATTTTTACTTCTTGAAGGATGATTTCCTCCTCCTGGTGGTGCTTTCCATGTGGCTTTATTGGAAGGGCCCCAGCCCCAGACAGGATAGGAGGTGGGGTTGGAGGGGAAACGGGACCGTGCTCTCACTGTGCACCACGGTTGAGTCCACCAAGGGGTCCACGTCGGGGATGGCGACAGTGACGCTGGTGCTCTCGGTGGTGGCCTTGTCCGTGTTGGCCGTGATGCAGGAGAGGTCGGGCTCACTCTGGCTGATGACCCGGCCCATGTCTAGCTGCACATCCCCCAGCAGGGCCTGCTCACTGCTACCTTCCGGCTCCTGCTCCGTCGGCACCATGTCCTTCCCCACTTCCAGCTCAGGATGGGGCAGGACTAAGGGGGCATTGGCCTCATCAAGGCCTCCTGCCAGCCCGGAGCCTCTGGACACCATCAGACTGTTGGTCCTACAGAGAGAGGAGGAGAGAGCTGGTGCTCAGATGCTGTCCCCAAATGGCGGGTGTGCCTGGCACAAGGGGAAGGTGGGGAAGCTCAGGCAGCCTGGAAGGCACAAAGCCACCACCGCCTTCCACCCCACCCAGCCAGGCAGAGAGGTGCTAAGACCCACACGCCATGGTCACTGCCTTATTCCTGTCCTTCTATCCATGACCCACTTCCAACAGGCCCTTGTTTTCAGGGGGACAGAGCCCACTGCCTGTTATATTTACTCATACCTCACAAAGTGTGTGTCAGCATAATTTCCATTTTATAAAAGGGGAAACTGGAGCTCAGAAAGGCTTATATTGAGGAACACCTAACAGCAGCCTGTGCGCCATCCATCTGGGACCCCGTGACTCACTCACCTCCTTAAATCCTGGGCTCTCTCTTCTTGGATCGTTGGCTCCTTGGCACCATGGTTGCCCCTGAGCTCAGGATCCTTCTCCCCTTCAGTGGGCATGGCTTCATCCAGACTGCGTTCCTGGCTAGCAGACCTGCTCCGAGAGGCTGAGGAGGACTCCTTGCCTTCCGTCCTGACGCGGCGATGCCGGCTGCGCCGCTGGCTCTGCCTGTGCCTGGCCCGGTCCTCAAAGGTCACCACAGCCTCTCCTCCCCCCGCCTCCTGCTGAGTCGGGTCACAGTTCCCATGACAGGGCCTGGCCAGCCACGGCGGCTCCCGCTGGCCCAGGGACAAGGGGGTCCTCTGGTTGTCCAGGGCACTGGATCGGTCCCCTCCATCCCCCTTGAGGGACCCCCCACGGCTGATGCGCTCCTCCTCGAACTTCTCCAGGGCCAGGCCCAGGGCCAGGCCCTCGATGGCCCTGGGTCTCCGATAAAGGCTGGGGTGTGTGTTGAGTGGGTTGAGGGGGCTGAGTGGGTTGAGGGGGTTGAGTGGGTTCATGGGCGGCGCCTCCTCCCTGTTGAGGGCCTCCTGGCTGGACATCTGCATGTGCTTCCTCAGCTGGCTGGTGCGCTGCTCCCACACAGACATGTGGTGCCGGCGCCTCCGCTCCCTCCTGCCAAGGGGAAAGGGCAGGGCTGTGGTCAGCCTGAAAGCTGCAGGCAGGGAGGGTGGCCGCAGGGGCCATGTGAGAGGGCAGGACACATGGTGGGGGCAAATGGGAGCGCCCGGGACCTGCAGACAGGAAGCACAGAAAGATGCGAGGAGCAGGCGGGCCACACGTGAGGAGCTCATCGGGCAGGTGCCTCCCAGCCTGGTCACTTTCCACTCCAATCCCTGCTTTGCAGTAACTGAGGGGTGGGTAGGCATCAGCCCTGGGAGGGGTTCCAAGTCCCCAGGGCCTGCTGGGGCAGCAGTCCACAGGCTTACCACGTCTTCACTCCCCTGCTCTCCTTGCTTTTGGGGCATCTGCTTGTACACACTCAATGGCCCTTGATTCAAGGTCAAAGGTCTTTCCTCCTCCTCTCCCCCTCAACTCCCTTCCCTCTCAGGTTACAGCCTGGGATAATGAGGGCTGAAATTGTCAGATACCATTGAAGGGTGAGAAGAGTGCCAGGCAGACTTATTACAAAAAGTCTTGATACCACCCTCAAAAGTGAGTGCTAGGAGTCTCTTCCACAATAGCCAATAAAAGCCACAGAAGGCTAAGTGCAGAGACCACCAGGAGCTCATACTCAAAACTGTGATCGAGCATTTCAGCCCAGGGGCCTAGAGGAGCATTCACGGGGCAGCAGAAACACACGAACACAAATGCAGGAGAGCACACAGGAGAGGGCTTGCTGGGCGGATGGGGAGTCACCTCCTCCCCACGCCTGTGCCTGTGGGTGCACACCTACAAACTGTGAAGGGGACACGCAGATGTACCCACACGCACCCTCACTGAGGCCCACACATAGCTGTACACAACTGCCTCCGTGAGAGGTACACCCACCAACACTAACACAACATATACCCATTCACAGGCCAGACTGAAGAGCGAAAAACACACAGGTCACGTACGTAGACACACACTGATATAAGCACATGTTGAGAGGTGCAGAGAGCATATCCACAGATCATGTGAACAGAACACACACACACACCAAGCCACACACTGACATGCACACCCAGTGTCACTTTGTCTATGGCAAGGACAACAACACATTGTCCCACACCCACACGTAACCACTCACAAACACGCAAACTGGTACACACATACAGGTGGCTGCTGCGTGGCTCCCACATCGACATGTGGTGTCTTCTCCTTCTGTCTCTTCTGGGGAAGAAAAACGAACAGGTTCAGTTCACCCCAACCTCTAGGAACCTCAAGCCCCAGAGCCACCAGCGGATTTCTGGAGGGGGACACAGAGTCCTCTGCGTGGCCATCGGGTCTCCATGTGCCTGCTTGCCTTCTGTAGACTCCCCATGTTCGACTCTCCAATGCAGTGACTTTCAATTCCTTGCTATGTGCAAATACATGGATCTAGTTTTTGAAGCACACATGCAGAGCCACACAGGCTATGCCATTTCACATGATCCACAGCTCCAGATGCTCAAACACCATGCCCCACAGGCACGCAAACTTCCACCTACACATCCTTCAGATTCCTATTTTGGAAATCCAGTAGATGTTGCTAAGTAGTTTTCTTCCCCTCCCCCGTCATTTCTAGGGCTAGCATAGCACATTCATTGGGTGTGGCTCCCCAGCTCATGACTCCTATAGCAGACCCTGACCCAGCTTCACAAAACATGCAGGGGAGCAAGTGCTCTGCCATGCATGATGTCAAGGCTACAAAGTGCTCCATGGTCAGAGGCAGCACCATCTTTCCATAGGCCACCATCCATGTACTCCAGGATATGAGCAGTGACCTCTGCCTATGAGCAATGCAGAGGCCCTGGCCATAGGCCCTGTTCTATGTTCGGCAGGGCAGAGCACAATATTGACCTTCTAAGTCTTGTACAGAGAAAACTCTCTTTCATACGCATATTGTGTCCTTACAAACACAAGGTTAGAATGGCAACGTATGAACTGTGCCCACAAAAACAGACAGGACGCCTGGTAAATAAGCTGTCAGCACAGGGTCAATGCTCAGCTAGAGGACGATACATCTGGGCTATCTTTGCAGTAAGCCTGCCCCAGTTACTGGCCTGATGAACTCAGTCCAGCCCAATGGGCCCTGCTTGGACCTGGGATGTTGGCAAATGCTGTTCCTCTCCTGAAAAAGCTGATGCCCACCCACGGAGAACATGCTAGGCAAATTAATCCCCATCAACTGCCATCTTTCACATGTCTGCAGAAGATCCCCCACCCTCTGAGGGAGCAGAGGCAGTTGGTCTGAGGCCCACTCTGGGTGTATGGAAGATGCACAGTGCACATGTGTGTGGCTGCCCAGGAGCACCCACTGATGCAGACATCATTGTGGAGAAGCCTGTGAGTTCCTCAACTGAATACATCCCTCAGCATCAGTAGTCTGCAATGCAACAAGGCACAGGTGGGGGCAGGAGAGCCAAGAAGCATGGGTAGATACAAAAGTAGAAGCGTACGCTCTAGACAGGCAGCATGCACACCTGCTAGGAAAAGCACATCACACCATCTATTTGCAAATTCTCAAATATTCAAATACCAGCTATCCAGAAGCATGTGTGTAAGAGTGTATGTACGTGGAAGGATTCTCTCTCTCATACACACAAGCATGGGCATTCTCTCTACTCACATATGCACAGATTCAAACTTACATTCATACCTAAAATCATACAGAGAAGCATCCACATGTCTCCGACTCATATGAATGAGACCTTGTGTACACCCCACAATAGCCTTGTGGGATAGGAAGGGCAGGTGGCATTCTTCTCATTTCAGAGATGAGGAAACAGAGGTTCTGAGATCGGAGTGGTTGTCTCTCTGAGATCACAGAGTATATTAGTGAGAGAAATATAACTAGCACTCAGGCACTTTGGTTTTTAACAGTGCTTCTTCTGTGTTTCCCCATGGACAGCCATGTTTGCACTTAAAGTGTAGTTTGAAATCAGCAGTTTCGCCTTAACACCCAAGCAGGGCATGAACACCTGAGCAAGGCATACACAACTGAGCAGAGCACACACACCTGAGCAGTGTACGCACACTGGTGCAGGGCACACACACCTGAGCAGGGCACACACACCTGAGCAGTGTACGCACACTGGTGCAGGGCACACACACCTGTGCAGAGCGCACACACACCTGAGCAGGGCACACACACCTGAGCAGGGCACATACACCTGAGCAGTGTACACACATCTGTGCAGGGCACACACACAGCTGAGCAGGGCACACACACACAAGCAAAATGCACACACACCTGAGCAGTGCACACACACCTGAGCAGGGCACACACACCCGAGTAGGGCACATACATCTGAGCAATGTATACACATCTGTGCAGGGCACACACAGCTGAGCAGGGCACACACACCCAAGCAAAATGCACACACACCTGAGCATTGTACACACACCTGTGCAGAGCACACACACCTGTGCAGGGCACACACCTGTGCAGGGCACACACACCTGGGCAGAGGACACACACCTATGTAGGACACACACACCTGAGCAATGTAGACACACTTGTGCAGGGCACATACACCTGAGCAGAGCACTCACACGAGCAGGGTGCACACATCTTTGCAGGGCACACACATCTGTGCAGGGTACACATACCTGAGCAGAGTGCACACAGCTGAGCAGGGCACACACACCTGGAGGTGGCTCACACCAGCAACACCAACCTCACAGCACATGTACAGCACCAAAGCCCGGGTGTCTGCTGGTCTTGGATGTTTGCAGCACCTCCTTCTACCTCGCTGTGCCCTGATGCACACTCTGCTCAATTCCCACGGCCCTGCCTGTGCCTACCCACATTTCATTCATTCTTTCATTCCAGAAATAGTGAATTTCTACTCTGGGCCAAGCATCGTCCCAACTCACATCTCTCTAAACCCACTTCTCCCCCAGGCTTCCTCATCTCAGTAAATAGAACCACCCACTCCTAAGTGGCAGCCAGGCCTACCCATCCACATTTTTGGTTACCTGTGTGTATGTGTTTTTAACCCAAACTCATGAGTTCAGGGAAGGTGGAGCAGAAATTACTCAAGGCCCAGAGAATATTCCAGAGAGGAATATTCCCTATCAATCTTTGGCATTTCCCTATCAACTTTTAACAATTTGGAAGGGAACTTTTTTCTCTCACTCACGGAAGAGGGATCCAAGGGCCAGGCCTTTAGTTTTAAAAGGCAAAGGCAAGATGATGGCCGTGCATGGAGGGAGGTCCCCCCGCAACACGCACACAACCCTGGCACGCCCCACAAGGCAAGAAGAGGCTGCTGGGAGCCGTTTACTGGAGCTCTAGCCAACCAAGGGCTCCTCCCTTACTAGCTTCAAGTAACAATGACAGGGTCATTGCCAGGATAGACTTCCACCCCCTTGGGGGTCTCAGACCATCCCACAGATGCCCCAGCACCATTCACCACTCACACAGTCCTCATGCAGGCCTGGACGCAACAACAGGAGTTATATGGTTCTACAGTCACTTCCCAGCCTCTCCTCTGACACCTCCCCGTCTCACCATGCAGAGACCAGGCCACGCAGGGCCCAGGCCGACTGCCTATAGCTCTACCACAGGTCCAGGCTGGCCCCCTGAAGCAGTAGACTCACCACTCTCCTTTATCACCTCCTGTTCTCTCCCTAGTCCACTTCAACTGGGTTCTGTTCCAACCTGGCCATGGAAATGGCTCTTGTAAGGTCACTAACAGCTTTCATTTTGCCATACGCAATGGTCCCTTTTCTGTTGCTTATTGTATGTGATTTTTCTACAGTATGCAGCACCGGCACCCACTCCTCCTTCCTGCAGAGTTTTCCCTCACAGGTTTCCAGCACACTATGCCTCCTGTTCTTTCTCTTGCCTCCTAGCTGTACTCCCTCGGTCTCCGTGGCTGGTTTCTCCTCGTAAGCAGGAGGAGCACTGTCAGCCTCTGTCCTCAGCAGCTAGGTCTCTGGGATACCTGACCCATACCGATGACTTAAATACTATCTAAACGCGAATAACCTCCCCCAATCATTGTTTTAATTCTGACTTTTCTGAGCTCCTGATGCAGGTGACCAATAGTCTATTCAACACTTGGATGCCTTAGAAGAATCTCAAAATGAACTTTAGATTTCCACCGGTTTCCAGGGATCCAGTAACTACCACCACCCCCCAACCCACTGCTTAGTCTGCAAAACCTTAAAACCTGGGATCAATTTTTGTTTCTTCCCTTTTATTCATCCTCACCCCTGCCACATTGAATCCATGAGCTCATCCTATTGGCTCTCTCTCCAAACTACAGACTGAATGGGATTACTCATGTCCTCCATTTCCCCCACCCTAGTCTAAACCCCCATCACCTCTCCCCTACTTTACTCTGAGAGCTGACTCTTTCCCTGCCTCCACTCTGGCCCCTACAGTCTGTTATGCTCCACGGAACAGAGTGACCTTTTTAAAAGTGTAAATCATATCCTATTCATCCTTCCACTTGAGGTCCTCCTGTGATTTCAGCCGGAATAAAAGCTAAATTCTTCCATCTGGACTTTAAGGACCTCAGACTTGGCCCCGTCCCCTCCCCGGCCCTGTCTCTATCTCCCCTCATTAATTACACATCAGCCACACTGGACCTTGCTGGGAACACTCTTCCTTCAAAATGTCACATGACTGTCATCTACACATTTAGGTCTCTGCTTAAACAGCTCCCCCTCAGAGAATCCCTTCTGGCTTGACATAAGCTGCTCCCACCCAGCTCCTGTACTTCTCCACTATAGGACCCTGTTTCATTTACTTATAGCACTTGTCACTATCTGAAATAATGTGCGTATTTATTATCTATCTCGCTCACTTAAATAATAGTTCCATGAGAACAGACTCTGTCTTGCTCACTGCTGTATTCTCAGGAACAGTTCTGGTATAGAGTAGGTGCACTCCTACAACCAATAGTTTTGTGAGTTGATGAACTGGCTGTTAGCACAGGAGCTCAGTGATCAGTGAAGGGGGCAGCTGACTCACTCGATCGAAGGCATGTTGGGTGCAGACATCGGGCTGACCTCCTTGGCCTTCTGCAGTGCATGTTTCTGGTTGAAGGCCTCTTCTTCCTCCTGTTCATCCTAGACACAAAGCAGAGATGGCTTTGCTTGGGATCCCCAGGAAGGAGAGTAGCTTCCCTTGGCTCTCCTAAGGAGGAGTTCTGAATACCAACTGAAGTGAGGAAGACACAGGAAGAGGATAAACAAGGTAGCGAGATGTTAGGTTGGCTCGGAGACCTCTGATGGCCAGAGGCCAGGCCCCTTGGGAGTCAGGAGCCTCACTGCTCCGGCATGGTCAGCAATCCTTGTCTCCATCCTGGAGCCATCCACAGGCTGCTCATGAGAACCAGGAGAAGTCTACCCCAACCCCTAGTCCTCAGTGGAGCTGGCTATGGCTGTGGAGGTCAGTGGCAGGAGCTGACACTTCTCAGATGTCCTACAGTGTCTAGAAGTGATGGAGCAGGGGCCTTCCAGGCAAGGACCCTGCCGAGTAAAGTGCTGAGGCTGAGCACCCCATTGCAGTGTCTTCCCTGCACAGCTAAGTGGGTGCTTAGGCAGAGCTCTCATCCCTTCAAGCAGCATTCCTGCAAGCATCCCCTCTATGTGATGAACCCAAGGAAAACCAGCTCAGGTAAAAGGATTAGAGCTAATAAGAGCACATACATCTTCAGAGCATGCTATGGTTTTCACAGACATTATTTTACTTGATCCTCACAGTAATCATGTGAGGTACACAAGGCAGATATGGCATTCCTGCCTCACGCATGAAGAAACCAATGCTTATGGAGATCAGGAGTCCAAGCCAAGCCAACATAACCAGCGGCAGGTGTGGGACTCAGACCCAGTTTCTCAGCTACTTAAAGCTGGTATTTTTCCTACCATATACGCAGATAATAAGACCCTCAAGGATGTAGAAAGAACATCAGAGAATGCATGGAAGAAGCTCAGAAACGTCAGCAGGATGCTATGCACTTCTGCCCAAAACCAAATTGACACTCTCTGTGGAGAAAAGGGTATTTACTCATCTCTGTAGACCATCCCACTGCTGTTAATATTGCCTCCCCATACTGGGGAAATTAATCAGAGAAAAGAAGGGAACAGTTCTGTGAGAAATTTAGTATCTGGCTTCATTGAAATTTCCCCAAAATGACCTTGGCTACTGGAATATCCCAACAGCCATAGCCCAGGAACTGTGATGGCCCTGATCTCTCTCCTACCAAAACCCAGAAGGGTTAAGTCATGTGATTCAGGTCACACAGCCATAGTTTGCAGTAGCAGAGGTGGAACTTAAAACCAGGGCTCTAGAATTTTCCTGACTCTCCATGATAATCCTGGAAAGGACTCCTTTGAGGGCTCATAGAAATTAAGATGTTATTTTCCGTGTTCCTTGAGGCCCCCTACGTGAGGTTGAGGCTCACCAAACTCAATAAAAGTGAACCAGGCTTCCATCATCGGTATGTGGCTATTCAACTGTCCAGAAGTTTCCAGAAAGGGCCTTCTTGGCAGGCCTAACTCAGACAATGTAGACTTTTGGAGAGAGTTCCAAAAGCCAGAGGGCACCCAATGGCACTAGAGAAACATCAGATCCCCAGAGAACAATGCTTACCTTGGTCAGCTCCTGGGCGTTGGCCAGATTATCTACAGCGATAGCCAAGAACACATTCAGTAGCGTGTCTGGGGTGATGGATTAAGGATGGGCAAATAAGAAAAGCAAAAGTCTTCAGCAAGGCTGAGAGGCCACCTAATGATCTTTCCTGCCTGGGACACTAACAGGAACAGAAGCTACCCTGAAGAGTCACTTAAGCAGGGGCTGTGGGAACAGAGAGGGAGATGCTGTACAACTCTGTTGAAAGGAGAAAGAGGGTATTTCTTCCTTCTTTCCACATATCATCTCTTTACCCAGGATAAAGAAATACCTGAATCAAACCATCTGGGGGCCAGATGGGGTGAGGAGAATTACAATACTCTGAAAAATTATTATTTGGTCTTTAACTATGTATCCCAGCATACAACCCTTAAAATCCTTAGAAACTCCAAAGTGATATCTGGTAGCCCCTAGGTAGCTTCTGGATGGGGGCTGGTCAAACCAAGGCATGATTAGAGGGTTGGAACTTTCAGCCCTATCCCCCCAACCTCTGGGGGAGGAGGGGCTGAAGGTTAAGTTGATCACGAATGGCCAATGGCTTAATCAATCATGCCTATGTAATGAAGGCTCCATAAAAATCCAAAAGGACAGGGTTCAGAGAGCTTCTGGATAGCAGAACATGTGGAGGTTCCTGGAGATGGCACTCCCGGAGAGGGCATGAAAGTTCTGTGCCCATCCCCAATGCCTTTCCCTCTGCCTCTCTTCAACTGTATCCTCTGTAATATCCTTTATAATAAACCAGTAAATGTGTTTTCCTGAGTTCCGTGAGCCACTCTAGCAAATTAACTGAACCCAGGAAGGAGGCTGTGGGAAACCCAAATTATAGTCTTCAAAACACAGGTAAAGTAACCTGAGGCATGCAATTGTCATTGTAAGCCAGTGGCAGTCTTGGGGATTCAGCCCTCAACTTGTGGGATCTAATGCTATCTCCAGGTAGATAGCATCAGAATTGAATTAGAGGACACCAACTAGTATCTGCTGCAGGATTGTTTGCTTGGTGAGTAAAAAAACCCACACATTTGGTTACAGAAGTCTTCTGCATTGATTGTTGATGAGTAAGGGAACAGAAAAAGCACTTTGAATTTGTTCAGCCACATTCAAAATGTCTTTAGACAGCTGTGGCCTCTACCTGTAGCAATAACAACTAAGAGAATCACTGAACAAGATGTGTAGGGAGCTCAGTGTGGGAGCTCATCTGCCCATTCTGGGAGGCTGAAATTGAATCCTACCTAGGCCAATGGGTGTCACACCATTCTGTCCTTAAAGACAAAAAGAATGAGATTCCACAGCTCCTGTTACTGAGCATCTCCCAATAATGAGATGCTAACTTCTCCCGTTCTTCTTGTGAGAGTCCTGAAGGGTTCCACATTTCATTTAACAAAATGTCACACAGCAGACATGATTCACTATGAAATCTATTCCTATGCCATACTCTAGGGCCTGAAGTCTCCATTTCCAACTGTCTTCAAAGCCTATGTGTTGTGGAACACAGAACTGTTCTAGCATCAAAGTCCAGCTCTGACTACCCCCAGAATATCAGGACAATCATGATGCCATTGGGACACATGGGGCTTCCATGACTGTGACTCACTGCCTGGTGTTCTTTTCATGAGTTTCTCATGTTGAACTTCTAGTCAGCTCCAACCTCTAGACATTTTCAGGGCAGAAAACTTAAAAGAGCACGTCTTCTCTATGAAACTATGGAAAATGCAAAAATACACCTGCATCCCATGGTTCTCCCTTTTTATTCTACTAATCCCAATTCATGGCCAACCCCACTCCCCAAAAGCATCTAACAGTTGTATAGAAGTTTGTAATTATAAATCACATGCAAATAAATTATCTCATTTAGTATTCACCACTAACAAAGGAGATAAATATTATCCTCCTTTCAGCTGTAAAAAATAGAAGCTTGGAGTGATTAAGTAACGTTCCCACCAAGGCCACACAGCTGATACACAGAGTTACTGGGATTAAAACCTAAATCTCCTGGTCTAGATCTTGTGACTGGATAGGGCACTGGAGTTAGATGGAACTGGACTTTAGTCTCCCTTTACAATTTAATAGTTATTTTACTCGAGATGTTTTTTTCTCTTATAAGGATTAAATAGTACCTATGAAGCACTTAGTTTAAGGTCTCACGTATAGCCCAAATACAATACATATTTGCTAGAATTAGCAGTAATGGCATTAATCCTAACGCTAATATTTTGAGATCTTACTATGTGGCAGGCTTTGTTCTACATTAGCATGTAATTAATTCATTAGTGGTATAATGTGCCTATTTCAGCCTACAGTGATCTCTGCTTTGTCTAATGTTGCCCAGCTCATAGTACCGCCAACCATTCAATGTAACAGCCTCCTATGTTATTCTTTGCATACATGACAGATTCGGATAATACTCTATCTTATGTTTGTATTCTTTACCCAACTAGTACATGAAATCCTTCAGATCAGGATCCTTATTTACTTTAGAACACCAAACAATGTTCACGCCCCTGTCCCACCAACCCAAGCTCTAGCACCACCACCACCAATACCTCCTCAAATGCTGGTCCAGGAAGGCGGGCAGCTTGAGGAGGTACATCTTAAAAAAGGATACAGTTGCCAAACAAGGTGAGCACAATGAAGTAGATGGCGGACCACATGCCTGAGCTGACCCCGCCCTGGGAGCGGATCCCATTGTACATCACCTCATTCCAGTCCTCACCCGTCAGGATCTACACAAAGCAAATGACAGGCACATCAGAAACCTGGGCTGGTGGAGAAAATGGGGTCAATGCCAAGGGCAAATTCTGGGCCTGGGTCTTTTGCATCTACCCCCTTGCTGGACCATCCTGCCAGGGAGTTAAAAAAAAGTCCCATAAATAATCCTAAACTTTCTTTTGATATGGAAGAGAATTTTAGACACTGAAAATGGAAGGAGAGCATCAAAGGGAAAGGTTCTGTTCCTCCAACTACAGAGTGTCTCCCACCTTCAGTTTTGCAAGGTCCTTGTGGAAATCACACAAATCAGGTGGTCTGGTCATTACCTAACTGTCCTCAGAGCTTCCCAGATACAGGGTCTGGAACAGCAGCATGATTGGAAAGAGCCTTGTGAGCTGCAGTTCAGGAAACTTGGGTTCTGGTCCAACCTCAGATTCTGGCCAAATAGTATTTTTCTTTAGGTCTAAGATACTATCAATTTTGAATTTTCCCCATGATTTAAACAGTTGAGTTTTGGGGGGAGCAGGGGTGGAAAAGAGACCTTGTTAAATGAACACCATTTAATGGATACCTCATTAAATGGGTTAGAAGACGTCCCTAGATTTCAGAAAACCATAGATGTGATTCTTGGCTGAATGCCTCAGACTCAATGTCTCCTGCAAACTCACAGGTGTGAGAGAAGGACAGTGAGATGGTCCCAACAGAGCTCTCTTATTATTGGTAAGAACAAAGCCACAGAAGTTCTAGGGATTATTGTAGTAATGACCGCTCAACTAGAAAGAGTGTCTCAATCCCCTGGGAGGAGCCTGGAAAGGAAAAGCAGAATTATCCTGAAACTCATCCTTGTCTTGCAGTGTGCAGTCCAAGGGACCTCACGCAGCACTTGTGAACCATCAGCTGGCCTCATACCTGGAACACAGTCATGATGGCTGCAGGGAAGGTGTCAAAATTTGCCGAAGGAGTCCCATCATTAAAGTTAAACCTGAAAAAAAAAATAGAGAAAAGAATGGAATGAAAATCTCACATACCAAGTTTTTCATTCCCCAAGATCACAGTTTTCATCACTTCTTTTCTCCTTTCTTCTACAACCCCCCTCTTCCCTACTTTTTCCCCATTCCACATAACTTATAAAGACTGTAACAATGACTACTACTGATGAACTATGCACTTTGAAAGATGTGCCCATGCTGCACATTTCAGGGACAGCACCAAAGAAATGGGTCCCCGGAACGAGAACCCTGTACAGCCTGAAAGTAATAAAAGCAGAGATGTTTACTCCACATATGCACGCACTCAGTGGTCAATTCAGGCCATGGGCAAAGGCAGACAGGATAGTAACGTGGTGATCGAGTTAATATTAGACCCTGGCCCAACACAGGCTACGACTGGGTTTTGAGCCTCCTTTGGATGGAAAGCTTCTGAGCACGTACCTGCCACCAAATAACTGCATTCCTAGGAGAGCAAAGACAACGATGAAGAGGAAGAGGAGGAAAAGTAAACTGATGATCGACTTCATTGAGCTCATCAAGGAGACCACCAAATTCCGCAGGGAAGCCCAATACCTACAAAACCCAGACAATGTGACAGCTGTGAACACTGCATACCAAGTTAGCCCCCAAGCCCAGCTCAGCATCTGCCTGGTAGTCTATGAAATAACCTGCATTTGTATATTTGTATATTTGTAGCAATAGGAGTAACCTATTGCTCCCCTTGGGAATGTGGCACCATAGATATTTTTGGTTTAATCTTTGGAGAAGAAGGAAGAGCTAAAGAATAGAGAAGGGGTGGGGCAGGGAAGGGATACTTTCCCCTTAAGGGGGAAAGAGAAGATGGAAGAAAATATAAGGCAGAGAAAAGGTTCTACTCTCAAAGTCATTGGGAAAAGTCCAAATTCTGCTCACTTACTTGGTTATTTTAAATATTCTTAGAAGCCGGAGGGCTCGCAAGACACTGATTCCAAAAGACGTACCAGGTCTGAAGATTGCCCAGACCACTTCAAAGATACTGCCCACTGTGACCTAGAGAGGCAATGACAGTCACAGTGAGAGAAGGAGGAGGAGAAGAAGAGGGGGCATTCTAGCGCCCAGCACACAATCAACAGCTCTCGGTGGGGGATGGGAGAATAAAAACTCTCCTCTCCCACTAGCCCTACCTTCAGTAAAACTACCTATGTGGGAAGCTGCCACCTCTCTCCCATTGCTCTTCAATCCCCTTCCTAACTTTAATCCTTCATACTGTAGATTGGCTTACTGATTCCTGTCCTTGGTGAAAACTACAACAGCCAGTTGCTGCTTCTGCTGCTCTGACAAAGGAGTGGTACTCAAAACAAATTTACCGATTTGGATTAGTACAAGTTTCATCTCAATACAGAAATCTCAGAGAAGGTCTACATTCTCTCGTCATCCTAAAATTCAGTGCTAACAAGAACGTTTCGGTCCTTGATATAATAAATATCTCTCAGTCACAGAGGTCTTGCATCCCGCAATGTGACAGTTCATGGTGATGTAGGATCTGATTGCTACAAGATGCAGCAATTGCAGATGAACATTTCAATTTCCTTTTATTTTAATTATGTATTTATTGAATGTCCACTATGTTCTAGATATTATGCTAGGAGAAACAACAACTATTAATCCTGACAGTAATGCCGAAAGGTACGGACACAAAGAAACTAAGGTTAAAGTGATCTCTCACTAGCTGTTATGCTTGAAAACTGCCCGTACTCAGAGCCATATGCTCCAAGTTAAAATGTAGATTAGCAAGTGCTCGAAATCTTTAGCACCTAACTGAAGCTTTGGCAGAAAAAGTAGTGGGATTGGCAGAAAGAGAAGTGGTTCAGGAGCCCAAAGTTCTGCGACCCAATTCTGCTGCTAACTGAGTATATGAACTTGGGCACGGGAGTTTCTATTTATTCTTTTGTAAGTGGGAAGGCTAACTCCTGAAATGTAATATAGTTCATAGGACTCCTGTAAGCGGCAGGGGACAAAAATAAAAGATATGTGAAAGCACCTTGAAGTGTTAGTACAATGTATACATTTAGATATCCATACTACGTAGAAAGTAAACAGCTGACTGAGAGATTCTCTGTGGGGACTTGCTAATATAAGAGTGTGTGTGTGTGCTTGCGTCAGGGTCTATCTAGATAATTATCCCAATTTTAAACTGAAGTAGAAAAACAAATATATAAGCTTCTCTTTCCTATGGAACCACCTCTAGAATCAAGTCCTTTGTCCTTCTCAGGCTTCCCCCAAGATAATAAGTGGTTCAAAAGTCTGGCTATGGGTAGCTTTGTAAACTCTCACGGAGCTATACACTTAAGTGTACCCTTTATAATGTATGTGTTACATTTTAATAAAAATATTGAAAATCAAAGAGCTTAGAAAAACAAACAAACCTTGCATGGGAAGGATTCATTCACTTCTGAATTCCCTTTAGCTAATCTTATCGATTCTCTTTTTATATATTCTGATTTCAGTACCTCATGCTGAGTAAGGAGCAAGCTGCTTATCTAAAACCAGGGCCTATCAACACAAAGCAGGAGCACAGGCAGGCTTCCGATGACTTACCCCAAAATCAAAGCAGTTGAATGAAGAGTGAAAATAAAGGCGAGGCCCCATGCCATACATCTTCAGGGACATCTCCAAGAGGAAGAGTCCCAGAAACAGAAATTCTGCATAGTCTGGAAGTATTAAAAGTAGAGCATTGGTTCCACCTGTGGGGTGGGCTCAGGCATTTCTCAGCTAACACACCCACTTACAGAGCAGCTCACAAAAACACATGTCGGGACATTCGGTGGCCATATCAGGCCAGGGCTGGGCAGAGCCTAGTGATGTCTGAGTACCCTCTGACCCAGGCTGAGTCCCAGGCGCACTCAACAGATCAGCATTGCTCTCTTTCAGTAGGTAGGCCTGTCACTGGCCTTTATATGGTAGAGGGCCCTCATAGGGGAAAGAGAGGACTTACTATGGCTTTGATCAAAGGGCTGGATTCCTCCCCACACACCCAGCAGGGACAGGCCCTTGACCCTCACCCACGTCCAGTGGCAGTCTAATCTGGAGCTGACCTATCAGCTCTTCTTCTGGTCTATTTGAGATCTCCATTGCCCTGAGAACTTCCTGCCCAGGATTTCAGTGATCAAAACTCCTGATCGTTGAGCCTCCTTAAGAAAGGAAATGAAGGCTTTGTGGTACCCAAAAGTATAACGCTATGCTATCTTGTTGATTCATCAGCAATGACCAGTTTACCTAAAGAATGAAAGCTGGTAACAGTCATGAGATACTCCAGCCCCCTTGAGGATGATGTAGCCTCCCTCACAGTGTGAAGAGGTAGAACTCCTCCTAGCAGGGTGCTTTGCTCTCTTGCGTTCACACACACACCAAGCTGTCCCACATGGGGACCAGCAGAGGAGGCTTTAGAGAGAGGCTTTACTTACAGAGGAGGTGGGTGAGCCACTGGGGCTGGTTGTGATGGACAATGGCCACACAGGCAGTGTTGAGTGCTACAAGGCTCAGCACAATCCAGTAAAACACTTGGGATTTAACCATGTGGCGAATGGAGATGCGCAGAAGCCTTTCCTTGTGCCGGAAATAAGAGACCCCGTCTACCTTTGCACTTTTGATACTGGCTCGGGCCAGAGGTGTGCCTAAGGGGAAAAGTAAGGAGGAAGAATGAAGTGCAAAATATCCTGTGGTCACCCTCCATGGCCAGGGAGCATTCGAAGGACAAGATGGGCTGCTCTAGTCCCAGGACAAGGTGACTGCCATATTGCAGGTCTGGGGAACCCCCATCTTATGGGCTCAGTAGTTTCTACAGGCAGTGACCCTGTTTTTCCTCTCTGGGCACTCTCAGTCCTAAGAAATGGAAAGATTCCCCAGGCAGGACACCAGCGTCTTGAATCTTAATAGGATCGTGTTTATGTTTGCAACAGACTGGGCTTCTCTCTGCCCTTTCCTTTTAAATAGCTTCAAGCACTACAATCCTTCTGCTGCATTGGTGATATTTCTACTACTGGTGACACAAAACAGCAAGGAGCTTTGTAAGTCCTCTCTGCTTTTGAGGATGGAACAAGATTTTTCCCTTTTTCTGGGGAGAAAAAACCTGCCATCAGCCAGAATCTCTAGGAGCACCTGAGATGGAACCCATACTATTAAAGAATTGCCAATCAGAATTAGTTTTAAGTTAAGCAAATGGCTTCAAGATCTCACATCCATGTCCCTGGAAGCAACAGGTCCTCAGGATCCTTTGAACAATGTCCCAAAGTGGGTTCTCATCATCACTCCCAGGAGAGGGCAGATACCTCTGCAAATGGAATACATCTGCCACGCCTGAAAAACTTGGGTTGGATTCTTGGCCCTAAATCCCATGTTTCATGTGAACAGCATCCCCAGGTCTTTTTTTTTTTTTTTTTTTTTTTTTTTTTTTTTTTTTAACAAATCATTGTAATCTAGATTCCATTTCCACCCTTTTCCTTAATTACATTCCTAAATTCTGGACTGTTCGGATTCTTTCCCTCCTTGTGGTGCTTCTCAAAAGGTAGGATCTTCCTTTTCGTGGGAGATCAGAGAAGTAAAAGATCTAACTGGATCCACTCACCCACAGAGGAGATATCAACACAGTGCTCATCGCTGGAGTCTCGGGTCATGGCCTCTGTCCGGCTCCTCTTGATGGTTGCCCTTCGAAGCACTGCACCAGGGAAAGGGAAGGCCAGTGAGAGGCCACAAGTACACCCAGATCAGTTCTGGACAAAACTTTGAGGAATGCAGGCAAGAGGCCTTGTTTGAGGTCCCTGTAACATTGGCTTCTATCTGCCTTTAATACCTAAGCCAGGGTAAGAGAAATCAAGGACGTCTACTAGACCACAAATGCCGTGCTCACCAGCACCTCCTGCAACACAAGGGCTCTGGAAGCCATGCTAGAGCCTATCTAAATGCAGAAGGTAAACAGGCACTCTGTATCCATCTGTCCTGGCTCTTCACCTACAATGCCACTTCCTGGTAATGAAAGTGGTCTCGGCCGGGCGCGGTGGTTCAAGCCTGTAATCCCAGCAGTTTGGGAGGCCGAGACGGGCGGATCACGAGGTCAGGAGATCGAGACCATCCTGGCTAACACGGTGAAACCCCGTCTCTACTAAAAAATACAAAAAACTAGCCGGGCGAGGTGGCGGGCGCCTGTAGTCCCAGCTGCTCCGGAGGCTGAGGCAGGAGAATGGCGTAAACCTGGGAGGCGGAGCTTGCAGTGAGCTGAGATCTGGCCACTGCACTCCAGCCCGGGCGACAGAGCGAGACTCCGTCTCAAAAAAAAAAAAAAAAAGAAAGTGGTCTCAAGGTGACCCCCACACATTTTAAGAGAAGGTCCCTTTAGATAGCATTGGTTGTAGGATGGCCTTTTCCTCGCTCAGTATCAATCACATGCCCTGGAACAAAGCAACTCTTGGGTTTCATTTTCATCACTTTAAAAGGCATTTAAATCTGTGACTCAATTCCCTTCATTTTAAAGCATGAGGGATTTTATGACAGAAAGACTCTCATTTCAAATCCCAGAGCACCGTCTTTTATTTCTTTCTCCCCTTTTGATCAAGAGAGATTGCCATCGCCGAAGAGGGGGCAAATCCAACTGGAATAAGGCGTCAGAACATTTCCTTACCTTCTAAGGCAGATGTTCCAGCATTTTTATTTTCTTCAGCGAGCATGACTTCCTCTATATGGAAACAAATGGTTTGGTAAATTATCTGTAAATGCCAAATTATTCTGCAAGATGAAAATCCCTCAGGGACAGCTCCAGCTTAGGGCAACAGAGAGAGAGAGCAGAGTTCAGAGCCTGTCACAGGCACCAGCATCAGAAAGAAAGCAAGTGTCACAGAGGGTGCACACAGAGCTCCTGAGAACAGAAAGGAAGCCTTGGGGAGGGGGTGCTTGGGGTAACAATCCACTCTATGTCTGATACCCCTGTTCAGGAGGATACCTGTGAGAGGAGAAGAAGAGGCTAAAATCCTTGATAGGAATGAAAAATTTCTATTTCTGTTTTTAATTCCACCCAGCTTCCTGTCTTTCCTAACTCCTTGAACTTCTAGCAGCAAGAGCTTCCTTAGCTTCTCTTGCCAGTGGCCATTGGTCATAACATCTACACCCTCATTCAGAAGCTGAGCCCACGTTTTGGGCTTTAGTCTACATCTCTGAGGAGGGGTCAGAGGAAGATGCCCAAAGGTCCTCGGAGACAGGACAGGGGCTTGTGGGCTTCCTCCTGTCCCCATTGCTTCCATCCTTTCTTGGTTTACCACAGCCTGAGCCAAAGAGGCTTGGGCCAATCATGAATTTGTCCCTAAGATAAAATAAAAAGTAAGTATTTGGTTTTTGTCTCTGGTTCCTGGCAGTCTTTCGTATGCTAATGAAATGACTCTTGGAGGAGAGAGGGGCCCCGATAGGTTAGAGGAGGTAGCTTGTAGCAAGAACAAACAGCCACAGGACTGGAGGCTAGAACTTTCAGCTTCTCCCTACTCCCACTTCTAGGGAGGAGGGGGCACTAGAGATGAGTTTAATTGCCAATGGCTGATGGTGTAATCGAGCATGCCTATGTAATGAGATATCCATAAACCCCCCTAAATGTTGGGGTTCAGGAGGCATCTGAGTTGGTAAACACATCAATGAGCAGGGACAGTGGTGTTCCCAGAGAGGACACGAAACTCTGCGCCCCCCACCCCCATCCCCTGCCCTATACACCTCTTCCATTGGGCTGTTCCTGAGTTATAACCTTTATAATACAGTATGGTTTTTCCAAAGTTCTGTGAGTCATTCTAGCAAATTACTGAACCAGTGGAGAGGAGGGGGACAGTTGTGGGAACCCCAGATTTGTAGTCAGCCAGGCAGATATGCTGGTTGCCTGGAGACCCCAGTTTTGGCTGCCATCTCAAGTGGGGGCAGTCCTATGGAACGGAGCCTTTAACCTGTGGGGTCTGTGCTAATTTGAGGTAGTATTTAGTTTTAGAATTTAACTGATTGTTGAACACCTAGTTGGTGTTAGAGAACTGAAGGATTGGTTGATGCTGAAATAATATATTTGCTTATTGGAGTTCTAAAACAACACCACACAGTCCCCTGTACTCTTCCTTCTTGGTGCCCCCAGGAGCAGTCCCATACTCTACTGAGGTGTCATCATCTGAAGGGGAATATTTTCTACTAAGACTTGTTGGACCAAACCTCACTAGCATCCCTCCAAGTGCACCAACAAAATAGCCTTTCTCTCCCAAGTCTGATGGGATCCTGCATGCCCTATGAGGAGGAGTGATGGGATGAGTTTTGAGCCCAACCCACAGGCCAGGGAGCTGGAGGCCTCAGTAAACATTCCCTAAGATCCCAGCTGCTGGGGGAAAGATAGCCTCAGACCCTACTAAACAATGGTTTAATTTAAACATAAACACTTTTAACAAGTAAAAGGACAGTAGGAGAGGTTAAAGTCATTACCATAATTCCAGCTGCAGATAAAACTGATTAGAGTACATAATGTATTTCCTAGGGAGGTGAACATGTTAAGGCTTGGATGGTACTCATAGGATGGCCATTATTACCAAGTCATAAATGTTTGCTTTCTTTTTTAAGTATAGCCTCTGGCTAAGTTAATAGGTTAAGTGCTATTGGTGGGGCACTCCTGCCTGCAGACAAAAAGGGGCTTTAAGTCATTTTATAGCACATGTTTGGAGGGCATCATTTTAAAATTAGGAATGTGTTAAAATCCCTCATAGCAACTTTAATCACCTTAGCCAGACAGTTACTTTTGCTATACACAGTGTCTGGGCTTTGGGGTGGGCAGATCTGAGGACCCCCCAGGATAGATGGAAGGTGTGTGGTGCTGCCGAGATCTCTGGAAAGCACTCAAGGGCTCTGGATGTGCTGAAGCCACCCCCCTTCCTCCCCACCTCATCCCTTTTGCCAAGTTCGCTTTAGAACTTGAGTGTCTTTCCAGGGAAATGTAACCCATATGTCTCTGATTCACTCGCGCTCCATTTGTAAAGGGAAGGGCCAGGAAGCACATTTTGACGTCGCAGTGCGTCTTTTTTCTTAGAAGGAGAGAGCTGGCTTTGCCAACTGGAAGAAAGGGAAGCCTTGGAATTCTGCAAGTATTTGAAAAGCAGAGCCCCAGCGAGCAGCATACCCTGCCACCTGACCTGTGTGGGGTGGCCAGGGCTGTGAGGGCTCCTTCCTGGGTCTGCTGCCAGCTCTCTTAGTGGTCTGTCAGATGGCTCCTCCGCCGAGAAAGCCAAGGACAGCTGGGACCATCGAGCTGCCTGCCTGGCCTGGAGGCAAATCTGCTTGCCCTCCCATGGCAAGCCTGAGTTACCATTCTGGGAAGCGGTGGGGGACATTCGTGTCCGCTTCATCCCTACACAACAGCCTTGGAGGAGAAAGGGTGAAATGCAAGTATAGTCAATACACATTGCTCATGTTTCCAGAGGCTACAAGTGAGTGCAGATAGCAATCATACATGCACTCTCTCAACCCTCGGAGGTCACCAAAAGTTGACTGCAGAGCTTGGAGAGGGTTTTTGTGTGTTGGCAGCCACAGTGTCATAGTGTCATTCCAAAGCTCCTAGAGAAGAATAAGGCTCAAGCAACTAAGCACTAAATCATACTCCAAATTTTTCCTCTGTGACCTCACTTTTGTGCTATGTTTTCTATTAGGAACAGAGAAAAGATACTGACTGTCATATGTGTAGTTTTTTAAAAAAATCACGTGTTCCTCTGGAAGAAAATGAAGATATATAATACTAATGCAAACCAACCTTTAAAATAATAAAGAAAGCAAACCCACCCCTTTTCTTGACAAGTATGGGGGTGATTGATGCCCCCTCATAAGCATCTGAGCCACAGCCAAACTTGAATCTAGTGGCTCTGTGGGTTAATGAAATCATGATAGGTTTGGACCTATTCTCACAGGCAGCTGAGAACCATTCCTAATGCTGAGCCACAGAGTGAGAACTGATGACAGCTCAAAGCTTAGGAAAACACCTGTTCTCACCATTATCTCCTCCCTGGATGGTGGCAATGGCCTCACTACTAGTCCCTCTGCTTCCAACCTTGTCATTCTATGGTCTATTCTCAACATGGCCAGCACATGCTCCTTTATGGTCTAAAGTCAGAGCACGTCAGTCCTCTGCTCAAAACCCTCCCATGGTTCTTGTGTTTCTCAGAGTGAAGCTCATAGCCCTTACAATGCCCCATAAGGTCAAACACAATTGCTGCCCACTTCCCCGGTGACAGCCATCACTCTGTCTCCTGTTCCTCCTCCCTATTCCTTCCCCCTTCTGCTCCTCGGGCACCCCTGGCTCACTCCCATGTTTAAGTACTTGGTGCTGAAATACTCCTCTCCCAGATCTTCCTCTGGCTCACTCCTTCATCTCTTCAAGTCTACACACCAATGGGGCCACCCTGACCTCCTATCTAAAACTGTGGCACATTCTATACCCCATAACCCTACCTTGATCAGTTTTCCCATAGTACTTACTACCTTATCATTGTCTTATGAGTTACTCATTTATTATTTTGTTTATTGTTGCCTTCCCCAATTAGAGAGCTTTACAAGAGAAGAGCTTTGGTGAACTGTTTGACCATTTGGCTCACTGCTGTATCCCAAGTGCTTAGAACAGGGTCTGGCACAAAGTAGGCACTCAATAAATATTTGCTGAACAAATGGATGGCTGTGAGCACCAGGAACAATATTATAACACACCATCAGCCCAGTCTCAGCTCCAGGATTGGGGTATGTTACTTTTACTCAGTTCACCTTGCTAAGATGCCTGCCTTAAGGTGTTGGGTAGATGGGACAGTTTGGTGGACGGGACAGTTAGAGCCCAGAGGAAGAAAATGGGATGAGCAGGGAACCTTAAGAGCCAACCAGGCATCCAAAGTGTCTCTCTTCTCTTGTCTAGGCTGCCCCTTGAATGGAAGAATTGGGAGTGAGGGGCCGGCCCTGATGTCTCTGCAGCCCACTCACCAGCCTCCTGCAGCCCCCCAGGCCTACCTGCTTTGTCTATCCAGGCACGGTAGCCATTCAGCTCACGCTCAATCTGCTGCTGGCGTCGCAGTTTCATGAAAGCCCTTCGGTTCTCCACTCTCTCTCTCTCTTTGGCAAACTCCCTGTGGACAAGAAGGATAAGATTCACTGGGTTTGGATAGGGCCATGACTCAGGGAAAGGGTGGATCAAGCAACAGAGACAGAGCATCTGAGCAAGTACCTCTATTAAGCTCATGTACCCTTTCCTCTGATCCAGGCTGCAAATATGACCTCCTTACTATGTTACACAGAAACACACCTCATTCAGCCTCACACAGGAAGCCTTCCCAGACTAGCTGTATTCCAATTAGGACCAACTGATTGCTTGCTCTATTTTGAAAGGTATGTTCTTAGCCATGTGAGAAACTAGGTTTCAAAATGCCATGTTCCACCTCTTCAGCTACAATGAAAACCCTTAACCCTCTGAAGGGCACAGCTACTCTTTCTCCTTTTGATAACAATAGCGATTAATGTATATTGACCAATTATGATCAATATATGACCAAGGCTTAGGAAAATACCTGTTCTCACCACTATCTCCTCCCTGGATGGTGGCAATGGTTTTCACACCCGTTAACTCGTTTCATCCTCACAACCATCCTATGAAGTATTAATACTATTAAAATTCCTATTTAACAGATGGGGAAGCCAAGGTTTAGTGAGGTGAAATACCTTGCTGGGATTTGAACTCTAACAACAATGCCGTGTTGCCTCTGCTGTCCTGTACTCTGGTGCTTAATAAAAGCTGCCACTGAAGATCAATGAGGCTGATGACTTCAAAGGCTAAAATGCTATTCAAAGGTGGCTGATGTCAGTTAAATAAGAAAGGAAGGGACGTGGGAGGGACACCTGACTCCCATAAAGCCAGTGGGAAGGTGGGGAGATGATGAGGCAGAGGGAATGCCCAGGTGAGGGTCAGGAAGAAGACAGAGCCCATGACAGGTTCAGGGGACTAATGCCACTTGGTGTGACAACAGGAATGAGAAGGCTACAGTTCCATGGGAAAAAGAGGAGAGAAGAGGACTAAGGGTTCCCTGGTAGAGAAAAGGAGGATCAAATTTAATGAGTGAAAGAATGGGGATAAATAAATCAGTTTCCTAACAGGTTCCTCCAGAAGCCACCTCTAGCAATGCCTTTCTCATCACCAAACACCCTTCCAGGCTAAGATGCCCCTTACCAGTGCAGTGCCTCCCAGCCATGGCTCAGGTGTTCTCCTACTACCTGGGAAGCTGTTCTACTTATTAAATGTGATCTCCATAAAGAACTGCAGGCCAGGCACAGTGGCTCATGCCTGTAACCCCAGCACTTTGGGAAGCTGAGGTGGAAGGACTGCTTGAGCCCAGGAGTTCGAGGTTACAGTGAGCTGTGATTGTGCCACTGCACTCCAGCCTGGGTGACAGAGCAAGACATTGTTTCAAAAAAAAAAAAAAAATAGAGAGAGAGGTGCAGTCTGAATCTGAGGGAGTCCAGCACCCACTGTGAGTCCTACCAGTTTCTCTCTCATGTCTAGGGAAGAAGAAATGAACGAGGGGCTGGGGGATGGGCCCCAGCCACAGTGCGGGGAAAGAGGAGATGCCAGTCTACAATAATGCCAAGAGACACCTGCTCATGCCTCACCTGGCCCTCCTGCTGAAATAGAGCTGGTGTCCTTGGGTATAGCTACCTGCTTACAATCAGGCAGAGGGTTTGGGGAAAGGCACCTTGGAAGGAGAATTTCTCCTGTGCTTGGCTTCAGGTTCACTGGGTTCTACTAAAGGTGTTATGGCGGAAGGAAAGGGGAGAGTCAGAATGAAGAGCAACCAGGGCCAGTGAGGGCCAGGGTAACTGAATTCAAGCCCTGGGATGCCTCCTTTCTGCTTTCTGAATTTCAGCAATTTGAAAGTAACAAGGGGCTGGCTTGGTTCATGGCATCACCATCCACCAAAATTCTTACCTTTGGATCTTTGCTTCTTTCCGTCCCTCCTGTCCAATTAGTACCATTGTCCTGTTGGTTCTACCTTCATAAAAGCACCTGAATTCACCCTGCTATCTTGGTCCATGATCTCATCCTTCCTCGCCTGGACCACTGCAATAGCACCCAGCCGGTCTCTCAACCTCCTGTCTCTTTCTCCTCCTTTCACCCATCTCACACTATCAATGTTATCTTTTTAAAAGGCCATTCATTGGATCTTACCACTTCTAAACCTCCAGTAATAACCATAGCAAGTAGCATGTGTACAGCATCTCTTAATTTACCAAGCATCTTCATACATTTTGCTCATTTAATCTTTACAACCATTCTGAGAAGAAGGTAGAATAGGTATTTTCATTCTTAGCTTAAAGTTATGCAACTTGATGGAGTTTAAGTAAGAAACAGAGCCAAGATTAGAACCCAGGCCTTTCTCTTATAAGAGCCCAAGTCCTTCAGGCCCCACATATTTGCCTAGTCCCATGGCATTTTTATATGCTACTTTATCTTTTCATAGGTCTGTGTCTTGATTTCTCAACTAAGCTCTGGGGGAATCCAGGGAAGTTTAATAAGGTGATATTTTGAGCAAGACCTTGAAAGAGGAGAATTGAAGCAGGCTATGACCAGAGGAACATAATCATCCTTGAGCATCTAGGGTAAGCATTATGACCAACAGATCCATTTTCCAGCTCAGAAAACTGAATCTGAAGGGACTTAAGTGGTCCTTTGAGAGGGCAAGTGTCCAAGGACACATAGCCCCTCAGAGGAACAACAACTCTCAGATCTTCTAAATTCCATCTCTTTCTACTCTATCAGCCCCTCCTTTACGGCTTCCATCATCCTCTGCTGAATGAAGAGGATGAAGCCCTCAAGCATGACCTTCAAAGTCTTACACAGTTGGAGCCAAACCTTTCTCTTCAAGCCTCATCTCCTCCTGCCATCCCTATCCACCCCCTGACTGCCTACAGCCCACCACAGCCATGCTTCAACTACAGCACATTTCCCACCCTTCCTGAAAAGGCAGGGTGAGCATTCGAGGCTAGCGCACAATGCTTATCTGTCTGGAATTCCCTCTTATCTGCCTGAGTCGAAATCCTTCTTCAAGGCCAGGCTGAAATGTTGCCTCTTCTGTTTGGGTCCCACCATCCCTGCCCCTCAACCTTCTGGCCTCTAGTCTACCTCTTCTACAACTCTTCAGAGCTCATCTTGCAGGCAGACCTTTACTATGGTCAGCTGTCTTTCTTTCTGTGTGAGTTTTCTGCAAAAACATTCTGTGCCTTACTCAACTTTCTATCTTCTCAGACTAGAATAGGCCTACCACATAGTATATGTTCAGTAGATTTTTTTTTTATGAAAAATATCCAGGCTTACTAGCAGAAGTCATAGCTCTTCCCTGACTCCCAGAAGCTTAAAAGAAGGTATACTCCATCTCTGCACTGACTCAAAGGAAGCAGGTAAATGAGCGGCAACTCCTGCACACTGCCACCAGTTTCTCTTGGTTTGACTTCACTATAATCACTGTAAATTAGACTATAAAGAATGGGCTTTGTCATCTCTATATGGCCCCCAGAATGACAATGTAGCTTGATTTCTGGCAGGATAGGCCAACAAACCCCAGTCTAACCTCCCTTTGTCTAACCTCTTCTGATTCCAGGTTAAGCGGTGTTTCCACATGCCTCCTTGTTCGGAAGTTTCTTGGATCCAGGTCTCACTTGCTGGGTTCCCTGCTCTTCTTTGTCATTATAGGCTCCCTTTCCTCCCACCCTCCCACTTGGCATTCTAGCTGGAACTCACAGGCCCAGAGTCTGACAAAGTTGGCCAAGTCTCTTGGCTAAAAGAATTAAAGCAATGAATGTGCACCACTGGGGGTACTCCCAAGCAGCTCCAGCACCTTCATGGAGGATGTGGGGGACCTTCTTTATGAGGCTTTATCAAGTGGCCTTTTCTGTTTTGTTCTTTCATTGGGAACCTGCATAGCAAGTCCAGCACCTGTGTCTTTCCTAACTCTTATCGCCCCTCCACTCTCACTGCTGTAATTGTTAGTACCCATGGTCTGTCTCCCTGACTAGTGTGCAGGCTTCATGAGGTCAAGTAAAGCCTGCATCACATCACATTCCAACAAGGGTCAGTGAAGCTTAACCCAGTGTCTGGTATGATAGATTCTATAGGTTATAGAAATAAAATATCAAGAACAGGTAATGTTCATATAACATCTTAAACTTGTTAAATTTACAAATCATTTTCATGTAAATTATTTCATTTAAAGTTTCAAAAGCCCTGCAAGATTCAAAAAGATTACTTCCCCAAAATAATCCAGTTAGCCAGAGGCAGAGACAAAATTCAAATTATGTCTTCTTCCAGGTTATGTGCTATTTTCACAATGCCTTAGCTGTCTACCCTGCTACCTAGAAGTCAACATTTAAAATCTACAAGAGGGATTTCATTTCAGCCCAAGGTTGAGGAAAATAAGGATATAAAGAGATGGTTTTTGCTTCTCTTTAAGGGATTATCCTTTTCATTGAAACAGTAGCATAAAAATCCATTGCTCTGTGTTGGGTTATTAAAGACCTAGAATAAAATTCATAGCATTAGTCAAGCTAGTGATATACTGTTTGATTTTGTGTCCATTTATTCATACATATATTGCATTCTGGAGAGAACAGGAGCAAATAAGATTCAGCTTCATAAACCTTAGATTTAACATGCCCATCAGGCTCATGAGTATATATGTGACCAGACCTAGGAAACAAAGCATACTGCTTTAACTGGTCCCTCTCTCCTCTGACAATCTGAGTACCCTGTCCTCTTCACAAAGGATCCTGGAGTTATTCAGATGATGATGCTTTTGTAAAGATAAAGCATATTACCGTTATTTAGTTTACCAGATGACTGCTGAATTCCTCCATTGAAAGGCAGCTCAAAGCAGGGAACTACGAATATCTTAATTTATCCAGTTCCTTTGGAGCAAGGCATAGAAAATGTAAAAGGGGAAACCTGGCCTATAGTAGAAGAGTGTTCATATGCTCTAAGGCCCCTTGGCATCAGCCTGTGGCCTAAGGTAAGAGGATAGGTAATTGGCTCCTTTTCATTTGTTCTATCCAGGCTTTCTACACCCAGAGATGTAACAGAACTCAAGATAGGATGCGTCCAGATTTCAGAATTCCAAACAAGGGGAACAAAAATAAATCCCCATGTGATGCAGCAGAAACACCACCAGTCTATTTTCAGAGCCGGGGATCTAGGTATCCTCTGCTGCTTACAAACTGGGCAGTCACCTTGCTGTCTGAATTTCCTCATCAGTCAGAGTTGACATTAGGACCCATATAAACCCTAGGCTCATAACTAGAGGCAGGGATAGATTTGGTTGACTCTGAGAGTCCTGACTAGATTCCCATAAGAGATTGTAGAGTGACACAAATCCAAGCGGTGTTTCATTCCAGACGCTTCTCCTTACCCAATTCTGTTCTTCTTAATTTTAGGTTGCTCCTCCAGCCCCAAACCTGGCTCCTCTGAGGGAGGATAACCTGTAGCTCCCCTCACATATGGCTGTTGCATACAGGGAAGTAAGGTGAATTGGAGTTAAGCATGGATGAGCCTCTATTCTGGATGCTACATATGTATGCAAGGTTTGGGTTTCTAAATTTCAGTCATGGAAACTAAGAACAAGGTGGATCTCTTTGCACTGCACGGTTGAGCACAGTTTTCTTTTATCCTGGTTACTACATTTGTATTTGTGACTGCTTTTTATCTGCAGCAGTTTACATGATAAACATAAATTGTAAAAATCAACTATTCATACACAGCTAATTCTATATTATTCATCAATAAGATGAAGTGGAAGAATTACATAATCTCAGACAAGGTAGAATGCCCAAAACATTTATCATGTGTGTGTGGAGGGATGAGGGGAGAGAAAACAGAGACTTCTTTGAAATCATTTTCAGGTTATTATTAAAATTAATATTTTATGAATGTCTGAACCTGTAAGGAGCCATTGCTACAGACAAATCACAAAGTGGTTAATCTCTGCCCTAATGAAGTAACTGGTTTTAGTCCATAGGCTGATACTAGGAAGGTCTTCGGTCGTTCACATTTCTAGACTTGATTATGCTGTTGCTAATTCTTGGGGATTAGAAGTGAGGTTGATGAAAGCCTAGCTCCAGCCTGAAATGTCTGCCCATGTTATGTGACCCATAACAGAGTCAGTCACAGGGCACCTGGACAAGTATCTCGATGCTTGTCTAGTGATGAAGATGTTCTGGTAGGTCAGCTGGGGTAAGAAAGCTTCTGTTGGAGGACTGCTTGGCTCGTGTTTTAGCCTCTCTCTCCAGACCTCTCCTCCCACCTCCATGCAGGGAGCTTTGTTTACTGATACACAGCCCCTCGCTGCTGTCATGACAACCAAAAGGAAGACAAAGTGCCAGGATGGGCCAGCCTGTGTGACTCAAAGATCTGTTTATCCACACTCCTGTACACACTTGCATGCTTCATCACACACATTGGCATGGATACACACATTCATCCTGGCACAAGCAGCATATGTACACACACTCTGCCAAGCACACAAATGGCCACATGGTCATATTCCTATTCATCTTCAGAGTCCGTGTTTCAGATAGCTTTGCTACCCATAGGGAAACCTTGCCAAGGTTCCTGTAAAGTCTTTGCTTTAGGAAGGAGGAATTTGGGTTAGACATCAAGAAAAACCTCTTCAACCCTAAACTGTTCTGAAACTAACAGAGAAATTGGAAGCAAGATTGGCAATTCTGTGTTGGCAGTGGTTTCATTTCAGTGCCATTGGAAAATGGGCTGAGGTTGGGGTGAGCCTCTTCAGTGTTCCTATATTTTCAGTGTTCTTACGAGCCTGGGGAACTGTTTCTCCCATTTTTCAGAGAAGCAAACACAGCCCCAGAGAAGGTAAACACCTTACTGAAGGTCACAGAGTTCAGCAGTATTAAAGTTAATTATGCTTTATCCCTTGACTTGTTCTAGAAAGGATTTAAGGAGACTTAGGTTGTCAATAAAGGCCAAAACAGAAGCTGGCCCTCTAAATCCTATCCATTATTGACTCTAATAAGCAGGATGGGTGATGCAAATGCTCAACGACATCATATGGGGTCATTCTTCCTTCGAATCTGAAGTTTTCGGAAGGCTCCTCCTATAAGCAGAAATCCTTCCCTAAAGTAGTTAAGGCAAATAAATGGCATTACATGAAGTGCTATATCCCATTCCTACCCCACCACCTTATGTCCACAGCAATGGAAGACAGACCAGGAGTCTTACAGACCAGGATATCGGGCAAGGGGAACCCGACAGATCACCTGTCCAAGACCAGCTTTCCACAAGCAGGGAAACTAAGGCATAGAGAGAGGTTAGATGATTTGCCATTTCCAAGGATTAGGGTGGTGGCGGCAGACCTGGAGCTTCACGTTCCAAAGCCAGTGCTATGCCACAGCTTCATGACATTTCAGTTAGAACTCAAAGAAGATTATTCTTTTAGGAGCTCAGGGAATGACTGGTCTTTTTTCTTTCTCTTCTCAATATTGAGATCTCATTTATTTGTTTGAGTAGACGCAGGGGGAAAAAAGCATGACAATTAATGTAAGGGAGATAATGAAGGAACTGGAATATGTTTCCTGTTTTGGTTTTTAAGCTTGAAGTTGGTGGAATCCAGAATGTTAAAGTATAATGATTAAAAGCTCTGAGGTTGTACAGACCTGGGTTTGAATCGTAGCTCCATCATGGTGTGATCTGGGGCAAGTTCTTAAACTAAATCTCAGTTTCCTCATTCATAAAATTAGGAATAATTATCATAACTGTCTCAAAATTTGGTTGTTGTGAGGATTAAATGATAGAAAGTGCAAAGTATAGCAGCTGCTCCAAGTAGCTGTTATATTACTGACATTTCTGAGAATGTATCATAATACAGATAACCTATTATCAAGGCCTTTATTTTATATATTCATTCCACCTCCAAAATACAATTTATTGAGTGCCAATTTAAGGAGGATGGCTTGAGGCCAAGAGTTCAAGACCAGCCTGGGACAGAGAATGAGACCCTCTTCTCAAAAAAGAAGCAAATCTCTGTCCTCAACAGAGCTTACATTATACTGCAGGAGAAAAACAATAAACAAGATAAATAAGTACAACATATAGAATGTTATAATCTGATAATTCCTCAGGGAAAAATAAAGCAGGGAAGTATAGTAAGTATTGGGGATCAGGAAGCTGGAATGTTGAGTGGCCAGGGAGTGCCTCACTGAGGAGACTTGAGGAATGATATGAGAGATGTGAGGAAGTGAGCCATGCAGACATCCAGGCAGGAGGATTCCAGGGAGAGGTGATGACCGAGCAAAACTGTGGGGCAGAAGCATCTTGCAGGAACTTCTGAAGAACAGAAAAGGGCCAATGTGACTAGAGTGGACTGAATACATGGAAACAAGGTCAAAGTGGGTAGCAGGCAGTGGGGAAGTGGAGGACCATCATGTAGGGCCATAGAGACCCTATAAAGATTTGAGTTTTACTTGGTGTGACTGGGAAACCACTGGTGGGTTGCAGCAGAGGAGTCCCACAACTTGTTTGCAAAGAATGTCACTGGTTGTCCTGTTGAGAAGAGACTGAAGGGGATTAAGGGTGAAAGCAGGGAGATCTTCCAGGTTGTATCCAGATGATGGTGGCCTTGGCCAGAGTGGTAGAGTATAGCTCATGAGAAACAGCGGGGCTCTGGATAGACTATGAAGACATAGCTAGGAGGACTTGCTGGCCACTGGACAAGGAGTGTAAGAGAGACATGCATCCAAGATGATCCCAAAGTTTTCAGCTACAGCAACCAGAAGAATGGAGTTAAATGAACTGGGATGGAAAAGATAATGGAGCAGGTTTGGGAAGAGGGAAGATCAGGAATTCAGCTGTGTATATAAGTCAGCTGGATATCCTGACACGTTTATATTAAAGATCATTAAGTTCAATAGCACCAAATTCTCTGTCATCCACACAATATGTGCCAGCTGCTTCAAGGATTATCTGCTGTGAATGAAACAGAACCATCCTAGATGTTCTTTCTCTGCCACCCTCCTTCCCTGCTGCTGGCACATGCTAGAAAGATGTTAACTGATTATTCAGTAAATCACCATCAATAAACTGTTGTTGGTATTGCTGCAAATAAAATTTAGAACAAAACCAAAAAACCCACAAATATTCTTGGATACTACACTATTTCATTCTAACTGCTTCACAAATCCCTCCCATGAGTGGATGATCACGGAACAGCATGTACTATGAACATTGAGAAGTTATGAGTTCTCACATGGTGGTCCCTAAAACCTTTTAAGAAAAGGACTAGGGGACCACACTTTCATCTCTGTTTTGCAGATCAGAAAAATAAATGCTTTCAGGAGTGTTGAAAGACAAAGAGTTACACAGCAGAATTCAGATCTACTCTGTTTAATTCTCTACCACCCTGCGTCACCTCACTGTGGCACACAGATACTATGAAGGCATGAACTCACAGGTGCACGTGCTGCTTTGTCTCTGTCTCTGCATATAATAGTGTATGTTTCAGTCACAATATTTCAGTGGGTTCAAAGCCCCATGGTGCAGGAAGAATGAGCCACAGGGAAGTAAGAGCATTTCATATTCTTCTTTCTCCCTCATCTACACCCCCCACAGCACTCTAATTACAGTATGAAAGAGGCATCCTGACAGAGCACAAATGGCTGTGTTCTTTTCAGAGACACATTTCACACTCCTCTGAGAAGGCACAGCAACCAGCTCCTTCCCCAAAAGCTTTGGAGGTGTCTGAGGAGAGGTGTGGCTGTGTTCAAGGAAGTAACTTAGAGTTTATTACCAGGTTGAAGCTTTGTACACTTTGCCCTATGTGTGCGTTTTTCCCCCCCTTGTATAAAGCTTTGAATTTCCCACATTCCTTTGTTCAACATCTCCAGATAATTTAAACATCAAAGATTCCCCTCAGGAAGGCAAAATGTCATGGTTCATCACCAAAAGGTTCCTCCTTGTGAAAACAAGTCCTTTGATATGCTTTGGGATGGTCAAGTGGAACCAAAGAGAAGGCCCAAAGCTGACAGAAACGGGATGGTGGAGATGGGAAAGAAGAGCCAAAATATGAGGGAAAATGGACCAGTGGGAGTTCCTGAGGAGAGACTCGAAGTGAGCGGAAGGAAGTTTAGAGGCTTGGTGTGGGCTAACACACTGAATGTGACTCAATACACAGAAGGACTAGCCTGTCCTTTACACTCGCTGTCCTTTCCAGGGATGTAATTAAAATGGGATGGGATGTATAGGAGTTTTGATTCACACAGTCATTAATTCACATCTTCAGGGTATCTTAGAAAGTCTCTCAGACTTAGTTCTATTTTTCAGGCAGGAAAATCCAGGCTTAGAAGAGCAACTTGACTTGCCCAAATTACACAGTCTGTACTAGAAGCAGCTGTACCTCAACTATTTCCATTTCTTGCAATTGTCTCATTTCTCATTGGTGACCCTATGATGCCGTAAGCTCTGCGAGGGCAGAAACTGTGTAGATTGCTCTTGTTCATGGTTATGCCTGAAGTCCCAGCACAGACAGGCTGTCTGGCAACTGTTTACAACATGAATAAGTGCATCACACACTACAGGCAGCCACCAGACAAGAAGCAGTTCAGATTTGCGGACGACAGGAGAGAATGGAGTGGAGGGGGGCACACACCCTGTGCCTTGACCTAAAACAACTGAGGTTAGCTCAATTCCAGGTCAGTCCTGAAGCTATGTGGGTCCAGGGTCTGTGGACTCAACAGGGGTTGGGGGCACAGTGGATCTTTAGACTTCAACTTATCCTTCCAGAAAAGGCTTCTTCTCTTGGGCTTCCATGACACCTACTCTTTGGTTTGATTCTTCTCAAACTCCTTCACTCCTCCTCTAGACATTGGTGTGCTCCAGGGCCTAGGCATAGGTCCTCTCCTCTAAAACATTCTCCCTCCAGGTGATGCTGCACAGGCCCAGGGAGACTTCCAACATCATCTCTATGCTGAAAGCTACCGAATTTTTAACTCCAGCCCAAATTCACTACTGAGCTGGAAACCCAGTTATATAACTGTCAACTTGACATTAGCTACTTGGATGTCAAATAGGCATCTCGGATGTAAAATGGCCAAGTGATTTCTCCCCAAGCTGCTCCTCCTCTAGTCTCTCCCACCTCAGTAAATAATACCACCCAAGTTAGGGGTCATTTTCCATTCTTCCTTTCTATCCCAACCTCAGCCCAATCCATAAGAAATTCCTGGCAGTCTTATCCCTTTTCTCCAAACCCACTGCTGTCATCTTAGTCCAGGCTACTGCCGTCTCCTGCCTGAATGCTTCCTGCCTTCAGTTGGCTGCAATAGTGCAGTAGCCTCCCTGACTGACTTCACATTTCCATCTTTGTCCCAATCTCCCTATTTCCTTCATAGTAGGAAAATGGGGTGACTTATAAATTCAAAATACATCATGCTATCCTTCTGTTTAAGACTTTCTTCTGGCTTCTCGTTGTTAAAATACAAACTCTGTATTGTGGCCTATGAGATCCTCCATAGATCTGCTCTGTCTCTCTTCCTGACTACAGGCGTGGGATGGGGGAACTTTCCTGATCACAAAATTAAAATTAATGGCCCCACTACCTGCTGCACTCTGCCACATTAACCTGTTTATTTCATTAATAACATCTGTCCCTAAAAGCTACCTTGTTCAACTATTTGGTTTTTTGTCTTTTCTCAAGAATATAAGCTATACAAGAAAAGGATCTCTTCTGCCATGTTCACCATAACATCCTCAGAACAATGCCTGGTGCTTAAAAGGAACTCAAGCAATATTTGTTGCATGAATGAAAAGAGGCATCAGAACATTCAGAAGTACATATTCTTTCCTCTGGAGATTACCTCTATGGGTCACAGCCACTGCAGATCATATCTACTGGTAATGTAGTCAATCCAAGAATTCTCAGCCAGGACCTTCTGAAAAGAAGCTGTACACCTAATTCTTTGACACTCTATACGAACTTTCAAGACCATTCCAAAGCTGTAAAGCAACATCATGGCAGGGAATTCTTCACCATATTCAGCTTAAATATTTTCTGCTGCAATTGAGACTTTATCTCTCTGTAGTCTCAGTATCATTTAAGTTGACTGTTGTCATCCCTTACTTAGAAGTCCTTCTTAAATTGAGGATATTTAATAGATCACTAATTTTTTAGCTTGTCTTACAGTTAACCTAAGTTCTTCATTAAAAGGCAATTAATTATTACCTTATTGAAAATACCCTTATCTATCAGAGATAAATGATACAAAAGCTGGTGACATACAAGCAAAGACATTTTCCTACTAGATGGCTGGCCTGTCATAGACACCAGTGCCTAGGGCTGTGGTAGGCTATGCACTTTTCCATGAGGATTTGTAACAATACATATACAATGACAGTGACAAAATGTCATGAAAGATGATTAAACCTCTGTTATTGTAAAAATGAAAACTGTATTTGGACTTACTACACCTATCTTTGAATCAGACCACAGGCAAGTTATTGAAGCTTTCTGAAGTTCAATTTCCTAATAAATGGCATAGATAAAAACTGCAACCTCACTGAGCTGCTATATCAGCAAGCCCATGTGAACCAAGGCACCAGTCATGGCGCCTAGTATGGTAGATCTTCAGTAGATAAGAGTGGAATCTGAAGTACCCAAGGAGCTGCTCTCTTAAAGTACAAGGCACTGTCAGCTGACAACTCTTATTACTTTGTCACCTTGAAATATTAACTCAAATCAGACATTTGCATTAAGGATAATACAAATCAACACTGGAAAGGAAGGAATACTGGTGAGGTTTAGAGAGGAGGAGAGTGCATCTTTTGATAAAGTCTATGTTACCGAACATTCGTAGACTGTTAGACAACTTCTCAACTCTAACTGTTCACCATGTCATAGATTCCAAATAACTCTACCACCTTCAGGAGAAGACATTTTTACATAGGACCTTTCATGTGAATATTTCCTTCAAAACAGACTCTCCAGAGTTTGGAGCCATCAGAGACATTCATGAGGGTGGAAGCTTCCAGCTTGGACCATAACTCCCACCCCAGCATAGACTTTTAAACACTTCTAATTCCCTTGCCTTAGCAAAGTCCACCCTTATGTATTTATAAGCAACAGTGTATCTGCTCCTCACAGAGCTGTATATGAAGTATCAGTCAAAGTGTGAACCATGGACCAATGCCTATCTGCAAACTATTTCCAGTCCATAAGATAAATTCAGAAATTAAAAGCACTAGTAACTTCTATAATAATTTTACAGATATTTGATGTCTACCAAATATAAGAATAAAAATTGATGGCTGTATTTTATATCTGTTTATATTTTTTCATTTCAGTTTTCTGGTAATCCATTTTATAAACATATGAATTTTACAAAAGTGTAAAGACACAGTAGACAGTAGACTGGCAATTTTTAGAAGTGATTCTTCAACACGGATAGTTTGAAAAGCACTGTCTGGAGTAAAACCATTTCTTTGCAGCTGGAAGATGTGGTATCGAGATCATCATACTAATGACCACTTATTTTGTGTTTATGATGTACCAGACACTCTGCTGTTCTGCTGGTTTGTAAGCACTATCTGCTTTAATTTTCACAAAACCACAAAATACATGATGCTAGCTCACTTTTTAAATGAAGCCAAAGGATGTTTAAGAACCTGTTCAAGGTCATACAACTAAGTACTGACAGAACAAGGTTCTTCTGACCACAAATAGGTATAGAGAGGCAAATAAAAGCCAGGGGACCTGTGCCACCTGAGGCCCTTAGGATTACATTGGCAACATTTCACCACAGCTTTTCAGTGTATTTTCCTCTTCTTTCTTCCTGTGTGTTTCCTCCCCTGCTTTTGTTATTCTTTTTCATCCTATTTTTCCCCTTCTGTATTCTCTTTTGCCTCTTGTCTCTGAGGATATACTCAGATGAAAGGATAGGACCCGATGTCAGAAAAGCCCCTGAACTCCACTACAGAGTACCTCTTCCTTATCCTGCTCTATGGAGTTGAGAAACGAGGCTATAAAGAAGGCATTAAATTCACATTCTTATTATGTACAGGAAGCAGGAAATTCACATTACCCTTATATTATCAAACAGTAATTACTAGAAATAGATTCCTATGAAAAACACTAGTTGTCACTAGCATAAATAAAATAGTCAAATTCTTTTGCAAATAATCATGCTCTACCAATAAACACTGATCTTTTATTGGATATCTTATATCCAAACATTACAATGAGCCCAAGTTAAAATATTACTCCATTCTTATCTGAAAATAGATCTTATCTGCAAACATTATCTGTGCATACACGTGTCTACATCTGCAGTCATGAAAATGCACATGCACACACATGTGTATACACATACCTGGCCATAGCTCCATTTACGGGAAGGCTGATGCCTAGAAAGATGCACCAGGTCAACATTTTTTCCCCACAGGTTTATCTACTCCTTTGCAATAATGACTTTTCCCTGGGAAACTAGTAAGTATAGGCTTTACTTCTGAAGGGGTAACTATAGAGAATTTGGTTATATAATTCTGTTGGTGTGAAATAAGGTAATCACTATGATACTATAATATATTTCCATCTAATGCTGCTCAGAAAAAAATGTTATATTTTGCAGAGAATCTGAAAAGTCAAAGAACTGACTTCTACTCTGGCAGAATAAAACACCAGTGTTCTGAAATACCTTTTACACAAAAGACCCAGGTGCTAGATTGACAAGCATGATAATTAATGTATTCCTAAGCTTACAAAAAAAGTGATGAAAATCTCAAAGGTAAAAAAAAATATATATATATGTAAATATTGTCTCCTAGTCTGTGTCTTGTTTATATTCATTTTCTTTCTTTCTTTTTTTTTTTTTTTTTTTTTTTTGAGACGGAGTTTCGCTCTGTCACCCAGGCTGGAGTGCAGTGGCGCGATCTCCGCCTCCCGGGTTCACGCCATTCTCCTGCCTCAGCCCCCCGAGTATCTGGGACTACAGGCACCCACCACCGCGCCCGGCTAAGTTTTTGTATTTTTAGTAGAGACGGGGTTTCACCATGGTCTCTATCTCCTGACCTTGTGAATCTGCCCGCCTCGGCCTCCCAAAGTGCTGGGATTACAGGCGTGAGCCACCGTGCCCGGCCTATATTCATTTTCTTAATGGGATGTTTTGATAAAGAGAAATTGCTTATTTTGACAAAGCCCAACTTATCGATTGTTTTGATTTTGTTTGTGCTTTTTATATTGTATTCTGTCCAAGAAACATTTGTCTAGCCTGACTTCGCAAAGATATTCTCAAATTAATTTTAATCTACACAGAGAGATAAAGGTCTAGATTCTTATTTATTTATTAATTTATTTATTAGAGACAGGGTCTTGCTCTGATGCCCAAGCTGGAGTGCAGTGGTGCAATCTCAACTCACTGCAGCCTCCACCTGGATTCAAGCAATTCTCATGTCTCAGCCTCCCAAGTAGCTGGGACTACAGGCACACACCACCACACCCGGATTATTTTTGTAATTTTTGTAGAGATGGGGTTTCGCCATGTTGGCTGGTCTCGAACTCCTGACCTCAAGTGATTCATCCACCTCAGCCTCCCAAAGTGCTGGGATTATAGGTGTGAGCCACCACGCCCAGCTGTAGGTTCATTTTTTTATGTGAATATACAGTGGATATAGCAAAATTTATTAAAAGACTTTCCTTTCCCCTCTGAATTGATCTTGCATTTTTGTCACAAATCAACCACCAGTATATATGAGGGGCTCTCTGATCTGTTCCAGTGGTTTCTTTCTCTGTTGACAGCAATACCATATTGTCTTGATTACAGTAGCTTTACAGTGGATCTTAAAATCAAGTAGTGTAAGTCCTACAACTTTGTTCTCTTTTTCAGAATTGTTCTGGGCTCTCTAAAGCCTTTGCCTTTCCATATCAAGTTTTGAATCATCTGTCTAGTTCTTCAAATTAATCTGCTAGAATTTTGATAGGAATTTTACTGAATCTCCATATTGATTTAAAGATAATGGATATCTTAATAATATTAAGTTTTTCAATCCATAAAGATATCATGTCTCTCCATTTTTCAAAAGACTAATTTACTTCAGCAATGTTCTGTAGTTTTCAGTAGAAAGGTCTTGACACCTTTTGTCAGATTTATTTCTAGATATTTGTTTTATTTTTTTTGTTATTCCTTAAATCTTTAACTTCCATTTTTAGTTAATTTAAATTTAAATTTAACTTGGTCACTGCAAGCATATATAACCCAATTAATTTATTGTATGTTGACCTTGTATCCTGTGACCTGGCTGAATTCACTTAATTAGCTCTTGTAGTTCAGAGTCTACTGTTAGATTTTCAAAATATATAATCATGTTATCTGTGAAAAAATTGGTTTTTATTTTTTCCTTTCCAATTGATGTACCTTTTATTTTCTTTCCTTTCCTTATTAATACGGCTCAGATTTACATAACAACGTTAAAGACAAGTGGTGAAAGTGAAAGTCCTTGCCCATTTCCAGATGATAGGGAAGAGGGATTAATATTTCATTAAGTATGATGCTGGCTGTAGGTTTTTTATAGATACTTGTCCTAAGCCATTTTGTGCCACTATAACAGAATACTTGAGACTGGGTAATTTATAATAAACCAAAATTTACATGGCTTATGGTTCTGGTGGCTGAGAAGTCCAAGATCAATGGGTTGTACCTTGCAAGGGCCTTCTTGCTGCATTATCTCATGGCAGAAGGATGCAATGGCAAAGCCTGTGCAACAGAGCATGGGAAAGTGGGATGAATTCAGTCTTTTTTCAGGTACCCACTCCCATAATAATGGCATTAATTCATTCACGAGGGCAGAGCTGTCATGACCTAATCACCTCTTAAGGGTCCCACCTCTCAACTCTGTTGCACTGGGGATTATAACACATAAACTTTGGAAAACACATTCACACAATCGCAATGCCATTTTATCACACTGAGAAAGTTCTTTTCTATTATTAATTTACTGCAAGTGTTTATTATAAAGGACTAGTAAGTTTTAAGTTATTTTTGCACATGTGTTAAGGTGCTATATGCTTTCTCCCTCTTTCGCTGCTAATGTAGTATATTACCTTGACTGGTTTTCAAATGCTAAACCAACCTTGCATTCATGAATTAAACATCACATGGTAATGACGTATTATCCTTTATATTTTGCCAGATTTAATATTTTCAAGGAAATTTGCATTTACATGCATAAAGGACATTGTTCTTTTCTCATTATATATTTGTCAGGTTTAAGTATTGGGGTTATGCTGATCACATCAAATGAGTTGGGAAGTGTTTCTCCCCCTGCCTCATACCCTAAAGGGGTTTGTGAAGGATCAGTATTATTTCTTCCTTAATGTTTGGTAGAATTGACTGGTAAAACAATGCGGCCTAGAGTTTTCTTTGTTCAGGAAGCATATAATAAATTTCTTTAACAGATCCGTGTTTATTTAGATAAAAAGAGGACACTAACAAATGGAAGAACATACCATGCTCATGGATAGGAAGAATCAATATCGTGAAAATGGCCATACTGCCCAAGGTTATTTATAGATTCAATGCCATCCCCATCAAGCTACCAATGAGTTTCTTCACAGAATTGGAAAAAACGGCTTTAAAGTTCATATGGAACCAAAAAAGAGCCCGCATTGCCAAGACAATCCTAAGTCATAAGAACAAAGCTGGAGGCATCACCCTACCTGACTTCAAACTATACTACAAGGCTATAGTAACCAAAACAGCATGGTACTGGTACCAAAACAGAGATATAGACCAATGGAACAGAACAGAGTCCTCAGAAATAATACCACACACCTACAGCCATCTGATCTTTGACAAACCTGAGAGAAACAAGAAATGGGGAAAGGATTCCCTATTTAATAAATGGTGCTGGGAAAATTGGCTAGCCATAAGTAGAAAGCTGAAACTGGATCCTTTCCTTACTCCTTATACGAAAATTAATTCAAGATGGATTAGAGACTTAAATGTTAGACCTAATACCATAAAAACCCTAGAAGAAAACCTAGGTAGTACCATTCAGGACATAGGCATGGGCAAGGACTTCATGTCTAAAACACCAAAAGCAATGGCAGCAAAAGCCAAAATTGACAAATGGGATCTAATTAAACTAAAGAGCTTCTGCACAGCAAAAGAAACTACCATCAGAGTCAACAGGCAACCTACAGAATGGGAGAAAATTTTTGCAATCTACTCATCTGACAAAGGGCTGATATCCAGAATCTACAAAGAACTCAAACAAATTTACAAGAAAAAAACAAACAACCCCATCAAAAAGTGGGCAAAGGATATGGACACACATTTCTCAAAAGAAGACATTCATAAAGCCAACAGACACATGAAAAAATGCTCATCATCACTGGCCATCAGAGAGATGCAAATCAAAACCACAATGAGATACCATCTCACACCAGTTAGAATGGCAATCATTAAAAAGTCAAGAAACAACAGGTGCTGGAGAGGATGTGGAGAAATAGGAACACTTTTACACTGTTGGTGGGATTGTAAACTAGTTCAACCATTATGGAAAACAGTATGACGATTCCTCAAGGATCTAGAACTAGGTGTACCATATGACCCAGCCATCCCACTACTGGGTATATACCCAAAGGATTATAAATCATGCTGCTATAAAGACACATGCACACATAAGTTTATTGCGGCACTATTCACAATAGCAAAGACTTGGAATCAACCCAAATGTCCATCTGTGACAGACGGATTAAGAAAATGTGGCACATATACACCATGGAATATTATGCAGCCATAAAAAAGGATGCATTTGCGTCCTTTGTAGGGACATGGATGCAGCTGGAAACCATTATTCTTAGCAAACTATCACAAGAACAGAAAACCAAACACCGCATGTTCTCACTCATAGGTGGGAACTGAACAATGACATCACTTGGACTCGGGAAGGGGAACATCACACATCGGGGCCTATCATGGGGGGGGAGGGGGGAGGGATTGCATTGGGAGTTATACATGATATAAATGATGAATTGATGGATGCTGACGAGTTGATGGGTGCAGCACACCAACATGGCACAAGTATACATATGTAACAAACCTGCACGTTATGCACATGTACCCTAGAACTTAAAGTATAATTTAAAAAAAAATAGATTTTAAATTTCTTCTGTTAGTTTTGGTATTTTTTTATTTCAACTTTTATTTTACATTCAGAGGGTACATGTGCAGGTTTGTTACATGAGTATATTGTGTGATGCTTAAGTGTGGATATGAACGATCCTGTTGCCCAGGTAGTGAGTCAGTCTAGTACCCAACAGTTTTTCAACCCTCTCCCATCTTCAGTAGTATCCAGTGTCTATTGTTGCCATATTTATGTCTATCAGTGCCCAATTATTTAGCTCCTACTTATAAGTGAGAACATTTGGTATTTGGTTTTCTGTTCCTGCATTAATTCACTTAAGATAATGGCCTCCAGCTGCATTCATGTTGCTCCAAAGGAGATTATGTCATTCCTTTTTATGGCTACATAGTATTCCATGGTGTATTCATACTACATTTTATTTGTCCAGTCCACCATTGATGGGCATCTAGGCTGATTCCACGTCTTTGCTGTTGTGAATACTGCTGTGATGAACACATAAGTGCATGTGTCTTTTGGGTAGAACAATTTATTTTCTTTGGAATTATATACCCAGTAATGAGACTGCTGGGTCAAATGCTAGTTTTGTTTTAAATTCTTTGAAAAATCTCCAAACCACTTTCCACAGGGGCCAAACTAATTTACATTCCCACCAACAGAGTATAAGCATTCCCTTCTCTCTGCAGCCTTGCTAGCATGTTTTGTTTTGTTTTGTTTTGTTTTGTTTTGTTTTGTTTTACTTTAGTAATAGCCATTCTGACTGGTGTGAGATGGTATCTCATTGTGGTTTTGATTTGTATTTCTCCAATAATTAGCAATGTTGAACATTTTTCACATTTGTTGGCTGCTTGTGTATCTTTTAAAAAGTGCTTGTTCATGTCCTTTGTCCATTTTTTAATGGAGTTATTTGTTTTTTGCTTGAATTGTTTATATTCCTAGAGATTCTGGATATTGGACCTTTGGATGCGTAGTTTGCAAATATTTTGCATTCTCATTCTGCAGGTAGTCGTTTACTCTGTTGATAGCTTATTTTGCCATACAGAGCTCTTTAGTTTAATTAGGTCCCACTTGTCAATTTTCTTTTCATTGCAATTGCTTTTGAGGACTAAGTCATAAATCTTTCTCAAGGCTGATGTCCAAAATGGTGTTTCCTAGGTGTACTTCTTGGATTCTCATAGTTTGTGGTCTTATATTCAAATTTTTAATCCATCTTAATTTTTGTATATATTGAGAGGTAAGGGTCCAGTTTCATTTTTCTGCATCTAGTTAACCAGCTATCCCAGCATTATTTATTGAACAGGGATTCCTTTCCCCATTGCTTAATTCTGTCAACTTTGTTGAAGATCAGATGGCTGTAGGTTTGCAACCTTATACCTAGGTTCTCTATTCTGTTTCATTGGTCTATGTTTCTGTTTCTGTACCAATACCATGCTGTTTTGGTTACCGTAGTCTTATAGTATAATTTGAAGTCAGGTAGTGTGATGCTGCTGGCTTTGTTCCTGCTGCTTAGGATTGCTTTGGCTATTTGGGCCCTTTTTTGGTTCCATATAAATTTTAGAATAGTTTTATCTAATTCTGTGAAAAGTGACATGTGGAGTTTGATTGAAATAGTGTTGCTTTGGGCAGTATGGCCATTTTAACAATAATGACTCTTCCAATTCATGAGCATAAAATATTTTTCCAGTTTTTTGTGTCATCTATGATTTCTTTCAGCAGTGTTTTGTGGTTTTTCTCGTTGGTAGAGATCTTTCATCTCCTTGGCAGATGTATTCCTAGGTATTTATCTTTTTGTGGCCATTGTAAATGGGACTGTGTTGATTTGGCTATCAGTTTGAACACTACTGATGTATAGAAATGCTACTGAATTTTATATTGATTTGATATCCTGAAACTTCATTGAAGTTGATTATCAGTTCCAGGAACGTTTTCTTGAAGTCTTTAGGGTTTTCTAGATGTAGAACTGTTATTGTTAGCAAAGAGAGATAGTTTGACTTCTTTTCCTATTTGAATACCTTTCATTTATTTCTCTTACTTGATTACTCCAACTATGACTTCCAGTAGTATGCTGAATAGAAGTGCTGAGAATGGGCATCCTTGTCTTGTTCCAGTTCTCAAGAGGAATACTTCTAGCTTTTGCCCATTCAGTATGATGTTGGCTGTGAGTCTGTCACAGCTGCCTCTTATTATTTTGAGGTATGTTCCTTTGAGGCCTAGTTTGTTTAGGGTTTTTATCATAAAGCAATGTTGGATTTTATCAAAGGCTTTTTCTGTATCTATTAAGGTGATCATATGGTTTTTTGGCAATGTTTTGGTATTTTGGTTTTCAAGGAACTTGCCATTTTATCTAAGTTATTGAATTTACTGGCACAACATTATTCATAATATAACCTTAATTATCTGATTTCTGTAGGGTCTATAGTGATGCCCCCATTTTCATTCCAGATTTTGGTCATTTGTGTAGTTTCTTCTTTAAGATTTAAATTTCAAAGATAGGTTACAGGACAGAGCAGATAGCAGAACAGAAAACATATGTAAAATGTATTACCTAAAAAAATTAAATAAGTAAAAGTCTGACCAAATATGTACAAGATCTACATAAGGAAAACTAAAAAACTCTGATAAATGAAATCAAATATATACATATAAATATACACACACATATTTTTTAATGTAGTGCATAGAAATAAAGAGATGAGAAAATTGAAAGTGAGGCTAATAGAAATGTTAGGTTGAAGATCTTAAATAAGTCAAGTCAGAGTTTCATAAAACAAGAAGAGACAAATGATGAGAGGAAATATTTGAAAAGATAATCTTGATTTTTCAAGAATGAAATATTCAGATATATAGATGCAGTGAGCACAATGCATATAAAAGCAGGATAGCTAAAAAGGAAACCCATAACTAGCACCATTAGAATAAACTCCATAACACCAAGATAAAGTCTTTAGAAAGCCAAAGAAAGAAGCCTAAGAAATTTAAAGAAGTCATCTATGTAGAAAATACAAAATAACTGATAAAAAAAAAACTGGAACTAATAACTGATTATAAAAAGGTTGCAGGGTACAAAGTTAGTATACAAAAGTCAATCACTTTCCTATATATCAGCAATGAACAACGGAATTTGAAATTAAAAACACAGCTAATATCATACTGAATGGGCAAAAACTGGCAACATTCCCTTTCAAAACTGGCACAAGACAAGGATGCCCTCTCTCACCACTCCTATTCAACATACTATTAGAAGTTCTGGCCGGGGCAATCAGACAACAGAAAGAAATAAAGCGTATTCAAATAGGAAGAGAGGAAGTTAAATTATCTCTGTGTGCAGATGACGTGATTGTATATTTAGAAAACCCCATCATCTCAGCCCAAAATTTCCTTAAGCTGATAAGCAACTTCAGCAAAGTCTCAGGATACAAAATCAAAATCACAAGCATCCCTATACACCAATAATGGACAGAGAGCCAAATCATGAGTGAACTCCCATTCACAATTACTACAAAAATAATAAAATACCTAGGAATACAACTTACAAGGGATGTAAAGAACCTCTTCAAGGAGAACTACAAACCACTGCTCTAGGAAATAAGAGACGAAACAAACAAATGGAGAAACATTCCATGCTCATGGATAGGAAGAATCAATATTGTGAAAATGACCATACTGCCCAAAGTAATTTACAGATTCAACGCTATCCCCATCAAGCTAACTTGACTTTCTTCACAGAATTAGAAAAAACTACTTTAAGTTTCATATGGAACTTAAAATGAGACCTTATAGCCAAGACAATTTAAGCAAAAAGAACAAAGCTAGAGGCATCACGTTACCTGACTTCAAACTATACTATAAGGCTACAGTAACCAAAACAGCATGGTACTATTACCAAAACAGATACATAGACCAATGGAACAGAACAGAGGCCTCGGAAATAATACCACACATCTACAACCATCTGATCTTTGCCAAATCTGACAAAAACAAACAATAGGGAAAAGATTCCTTATTCAATAAATGGTGATGGGAAAACTGGCTAGCCATATGCAGAAAACTGAAACTGGACCCCTTCCTTACACCTTATACAAAAATTAACTCAAGATGAATAAAAGACTTAAACGTAAGGCCCCAAACCATAAAAACCCTATAAGAAAACCTAGACAATACCATTCAGGACATAGGCATGAGAAAAGACTTCATGACTAAAACACCAAAAGCAACGGCAACAAAAGTCAAAATTGACAAATGCGATCTAATTAAACGAAAGAGCTGCTGCACAGCAAAAGAAATTATCGTAAGAGTGAACAGGCAACTTACAGAATGGGAGAAACTTTGGCAATCTATCCATCTGACAAAGGGCTAATATCCAGAATCTACAAAGAACTTAAACAAATTTATAAGAAAAAAACAACCCCATCAAAAAATGACCAAAGAATATAAACAGACACTTCTCAAAAGAAGACATTTATGCAGCCAACAAACGTATGAAAAAAAGCTCATCCCTGGTCATTAGAGAAATGCAAATCAAAACCACAATTAGATACCATCTCATGCCAGTTAGAATGGTGATCATTAAAATGTCAGGAAACAACAGATGCTGGAGAGGATGTAGAGAAATAGGAATACTTTTACATTGTTAGTGGAACTGTCAACTAGTTCAACTCTTGTGGAAGACAGTGTGGCAATTCCTCAAGGATTTAGAACCAGAAATACCATTTGACCCAGCAATCCCATCACTGGGTATATACCCAAAGGATTATAAATCATTCTACTATAAAGACACATGCACATATATGTTTATTGCGGCACTGTTCACAATAGCAAAGACTTGGAACCAACCCAAATGCCCATCAATGATAGACTGAATAAAGAAAATGTGGCACATACACACCATGGAATACTATGCGGCCATAAAAAGAATGAGTTCATGTCCTTTGCAGGGACATGGATTAAGCTGGAAACCATCATTCTCAGCAAGCTAACACAAGAACAGAAAACTAAACACCACATGTTCTCACTCATAAGTGGGAGTTGAACAATGAGAACATATGGACACAGGGAAGGGAACATTCACACACTGGGGCCTGTCAGGGGGTGGGGAGGCTAGGGGAGGGATAGCATTAGGAGAAATACCTAATGTAGATGACGAGTTGGTGGGTGTAATAAACCACTATGTCAGGTGTATACCTATGTAACAAACCTGCATGTTCTGCACATGTACCCCAGAACTTAAAGTATAATAAAAAATTATTTGCAAAAAAGAAATTAAAAACACAGTATCATTTTCATTTGTACCTAAACAATTAAATAAGTAAAAATCTAACCAAATATGTAGAAGATCTACATAAGGGAAACTATAAAACTCTGATAAATAAAATCAAGAATTAAATACATGGTGAGACATTTCATGTTCATGATAGGAAGACTTAATATGGTCAAGATGTCAGTTCTTCCCAATTTGATCTATAGATTCAATGCAATTCCAACTCAAATTCCAGCAAGTAATCTTATAGATACTGACAAACTGATTCTAAAGTTTATAAGGAGAGAAAAAAGACTCAGAATAGTTAACACAACATTAAAGAAGAACACAGCTGAAGAACTGACACAACCTGACTTCAAGGCTTATTATAAATCTACAGCAGTCAAGATGACGTGGTATTGATAAAATAGACTAATGGAACAAATAGACCAATGGAAGAGAACAAAGATCCCAGAAAAAGATCCACATAAATATAGGCAGCTGATCTTTGAGAAAGGAGCAACGGTAATACAATTGAACAGAGATACTTTCTTCTCTATGGTGCTGGAACAAACGGATATCAATACCACAAAAATGAATCCAGACACAGACCTTACACCCCTCACAAAAATTAACTGACAATGTATTACAGGTACTAGGGTTTGAATGTTTGTGCCCCCTCCAAACTTCATGTTGAAACTTAATCCCCAATGCAACAGTACTGAGGTGGAGCCTTTAGGAGGTGACTATGCCATTATGGATCTACCCTCATGAATGGGATTAGCAACCTTATAAAGAGCTAGAGAGAACTAGCTAAGTCCCTTTGTCCTTCCATACCTTCCGCCATGTAATGATATAGTATTCATCTCATTTTTTTTTCTTTTTGTCATTGTACCATGTGATAACACAGTGTTAGCCCTTTCTGCCATGTGAGAATGCAGCAACAAGGCTCCATCTTGGGAAAAGAGATCCCTCAGCAGACATCGGATCTATAGGAGCCTTCATCTTAAAATTCCCAGCCTCTGGAACTGTGAGAAATACATTTCTATTATTTATTAATTACCAAATTTAAGAGCACATTAAAGGGACCATTCACCATGATCAGGTGGAAATTATCCTCGGAACACAAGGATGATTCAACATATATAATCAATAAGTGTGATACACCACATTAACAGGATAAAAGATAAAATCATATGATCATGTTAATAGATGCATAAACACTATTTGACAGAACTCAACATTCTTTCATAATAAACACTCTCAAAAATTAGGTGTGGAAGAAATGTATCTCAGTATAATAAAGGCCATATGTGACAAGCCCACAGCTAACATCATATTCAATGGCAAAAAACTGAAATTTTTTCCTTGAAGATCAGTAACAATACAAGGATACCCATACTTTTGCCACTTATTTTCAATATATTACCAGAAGTCCTAGCCAGAGCAATATGGGAAGAAAAAGAAACAAAAGGCATCCAAATTGGAAAGAAATAAGTAAAATTGTCTTTGTTTGCAGATGACATGATGTTATATACAGAAAACCATAAAGGCTCAACCAAAAAAACTATTAGAACTAATAAATTCAGTAAAGTAACAGGATATAAAATCAACATAAAAATGAGTAGCATATGTATACATTAACAACTATCTGAAACAAAATTTAAATCCCATTTACAATAGCATCAAAAAAATAAAATTCTTAGGAATAAATTTAACCTAACCAAGGAAGCGAAAGCTCTGTATACAACATTGATGAAAGAAATGAAGAAGACACACATAAATGAAAACATATCCCATGTTCATCAACTGGAATAATTAATACTGTTAAACTACTCATGCTACCCAAAGTGATCTACACATTCAATGTAATTCCTACTAAAATTCCAATGACATGTTTCACAGAAATAGAAAAATTAATTTTTACCATAAATACCCAGAATAGCCAAAGCAATCTTGAGCAAAAAGAACAAAGCTGGAGGCATCGCATTACCTTATTTCAAGCCCAGAAATAAATTCACACATTTACAGTCAAGTGATCTTCAACAAAGGTTCCAAGAACATGCAATAGGGAAAGGACAGTCTCTTCAATAAATGGCACTGGGAAAACTGGATAGATATCCACATGTGGAAGAATTAAACTGAACCCTTATACACACCATATGTAAAAATAAACTCAAAGTGGATTGAAGATTTACACATAAGACCTAAAACTGTAAAACTTCTAGAAGAAAACACAGGAGAAAAGATATTTTGCACTGCTTTGGCAATGATTTTTTTGAATATGACCCCAAAAGCACCAGCAACGAAAGCAAAAATATACAAATAGGATTGCATCAAACTAAAAAGCTTCTGCACAGCAAAGGAAACATTCAACAGAGGAGAAAACTTACAGAAGGGGTGAAAATATCTGCAAACTGTACATCTGATAAGGGGTTCATATAGTTTGGATATGTGTCCCTGCCCAAATCTCGTACTGAAATGTAATTCCCCAATGTTGGAGGTGGGGCCTGGTGGGAGGTGACTATATCACAGAGGTAGATTTCTCATGAATGGTTTAGTACCATCCCTCTTGGTACTGTCCTCACCATAGTGAGTGAGTTGTTGTGAGATCTGGTCATTTAAAAGCATGTAGGACCCCCAACTCACTCTTTTGTGCCTACTTTCACCATGTAACATGCAAGCTCCCACTTCACCTTCCACCATGATTGTAAGATTCCAGAGGCCTCTCCAGAAGCAAATGTTGGTGTTATACTTCCCACAGAGCCTGCAGAACTGTAAGCCAATTAAATTTCTTTTCTTTATAAATTACCCAGTCTCAGGTATTTCTTTATAGCAATGTAACAATGGCCTAATACAGGGGTTAATATCCAAAATATGAGAAACTCAAGCAACTCAATAGCAAGAAAACAAATAACATGACTAAAAACTGGCCAAAAGATCTGAATAGACATTTCCCAAAAGATGACATACAAATGGACAATGGGTATACGAAAAAAGGTTCAACATAATTGACCATCAGGGAAACCCAAGTTAAAGCCACAGTGAGATATTATCTCATGCCTGTTAGAATGACTATTATCAAAAGGCCAAAAGATAAATTTGGCGAGGATATGAAGAAAAGAGAGCTCTTGTACACTAATGGTGGGAATATAAATTAGTACAGCTACTATGGAAAGAGTATTAAGGTTCCTTTAAAAATTAAAAATATAACTACTTTATGAACAAGCAATCCCACTTCTAGGTGTATATCCAAAGGAAATGAAATCGGTATATCTGAGAGTTATCTACACTCATATGTTCACTGAAGCATTATTCACAATAGCCACAATATGGAATCAATCTAAGTGCCCATCAACGGGCAAAAAAAAAATGTGGTATATATACAACAGAATACTATTCAGCCTTAAAAACAATAACAATTCTTTTGCTGGGCAGAAGCTCTTTAGTTTAATTAGATCCCATTTGTCAATTTTGACTTTTGTTGCCATTGCTTTTGGTGTTTTAGTCATGAAGTCTTTGCTCATGCCTATGTCCTGAATGGTATTGCCTAGGTTTTCTTACAGCGTTTTTATGGTTTTGGTTCTTAGGTTTAAGTCTTTCATCCATCTTGAGTTAATTTTTATATAAGGTGTAAGGAATGAGTCCAGTTTCAGTTTTCTGCATATGGCTAGCCAGTTTTCCCAACACCATTTATTAAATAAGGAATTCTTTCCCCATTGCTTGTTTTTGTCAGGTTTTTCAAAGATCAGATGGTTGTAGATGTGTGGCATTATTTCTGAGGCCTCTGTTCTGTTCCATTGGTCTATATAGCTGTTTTGGTACCATTACCATGTTGTTTTGGTTACTGTAGCCTTGTAGTATAGTTTGAAGTCAGGTAGCATGATGCCTCCAGCTTTGCTCTTTTTGTGTAAGATTCTCTTGGCTATAAGAGCTCTTTTTTTGGTTCCATATGAAATGTAAAGTAGATTTTTCTAATTCTGTGAAGAAAGTCAATGTTAGCTTGATGGAGATAGCATTGAATCTGTAAATTACCTTGGAAGTATGGCCATTTTCACAATATTGATTCTTCCTATCTATGAGCATGGAATATTTTTCCATTTGTTTGTTTCCGCTCATTTCCTAGAGCAGTGGTTTGTAGTTCTCCCTGAAGAGGTCCTTCACATCCCTTGTAAGTTGTATTCCTAGGTATTTTGTTATTTTTGTAGTAATTGTGAATGGGAGTTCACTCATGTATTGGCTCTCTGTTTATCCATTACTGGTGTATAGGAATACTTGTGATTTTTGCACATTGATTTTGTATCCTGAGACTTTGCTGAAGTTGCTTATCAGCCTAAGGAGATTTTGGGCTGAGAGGATGGGGATTTCTAAATATACAATCATGTCATCTGCAAACAGAGATAATTTAACTTCCTCTCTTCCTATTTGAATATGTTTATTTCTGTTGTCTTACTGCCCTGGCCAGAATTTCCAATATTATGTTGAATGGGAGTGGTAAGAGAGGGCATCCTTGTCTTGTGCCAGTTTCCAAAGGGAAAGCTTCCATTTTTTGCCCATTCAGTATGATATTGGCTGCAGGTTTGTCATAAATAGCCCTTATTATTTTAAGATACACTGCATCAATAGCTAGTGAACAGGCAACCTACAGAATGGGAGCAAATTTTGGCAATCTCTCCATCTGACAAAGGGCTAATATCCAGAATCTACAAGGAACTTAAACACATTTACAAGAAAAAAAAATCAGAAAGTGGGCAAAGGATATGAACAGACACTTCTCAAAAGAAGACATTTATATGACCAAGAAACATATGGAAAAAAGCTCATCATCACTAGTCATTAGAGAAATGCAAATCAAAACCACAATTAGATACCATCTCACGCCAGTTAAAATGGCAATCATTAAAAAGTCAGGAAACAGCAGATGCTGGAGAGGATGTGGAGGAACAGGAATGCTTTTACACTGTTGGTGCAACTGTCAATTAGTTCAACTCTTGTGGAAGACAGTGTGTCAATTCCTCAAGGATTTAGAACCAGAAATACCATTTGACCCAGCAATCCCATTACTGGGTATACACCCAAAGGATTATAAATTATTCTACTATAAAGACATATGCACATGTATGTTTACTGCAGCACTATTCACAATAGCAAAGACTTGGAACCAACCAAATGCTCATCAATGACAGAATGGATAAAGAAAATGTGGCACATATACACCGTGGAATACTATGTAGCCATAAAAAAGGATGATTTCATGTCCTTTGCAGGGACATGGATGAAGCTGGAAACCATCATTCTCAGCAAACTAACGCAAGAACAGAAAACCAAGTACTGCATGTTCTCACTCATAAGTAGGAGTTGAAAAATGAGAACATATGAACACAGGGAGGGGAACATCACACACCAGGGCCTGTCAAAGGAGTCGGGGGAGGGGAGGGATAGCTTTAGGAGAAATATCTAATGTAGATGACGGGTTGATGGGTGCAGCAAACCACCATGTCATGTGTATACCTATGTAACAAACCTACACGTTCTGCATATGTATCTCAGAACTTAAAGTATAATTTTAAAAAATCAAAATTCTCTCATTCATGACAACATAAGTGAACCTCAAAGACATTATGCTAAATAGAATAAGCACAAGAAGACAAATATTGCATTATCTCATTTATATGTGGAATCTAAAAAAGTAGAACTCATAGAAGCAAGGAGTAGACCAGCAGCACCTGCTGGTTACCAGGTGCTGGAGTGGGCAGGGGAAATGGAGAGATGTTAGCCCAATAGTAAAACTTGCAGTTAAACAGGATAAATTCTAGAGGTCTATTATATAGCACGGTGACTAATTAATAACATTGTATTGTATACTTGACAATTACTGAGAGTAGATAGCAAATGTTCTTACCACAAATACATGATAAGTATTTGAGGTGATAGACTAATTAGCTTGATTTAATCATTTCACAATATACACATATATCAAAACATCACTTTGTACCTTGTAAATATGTATAAATTTTGTCAATTATAACTTAAAAAGGATAGGGGAAAAGAGGAATTGGGCATTATCTTGTAGAGTTAAGCATGAAAATGTCCTATAGTCCCAGAAAATTTCCAGAATTTTCGTAGCAGTGTCACTTGCATTAGCAAAATTCTAGAAGTGGAGAGGGGATAAATAACGTGCAATACACTTACACTTCTGCTGTGTAGAATTCTACACAGCAGCGAAAGTGAAGTGAATGAACCAACCTCTATAAAAACATACACTATTTTATAATTCATATAACATTTAGTGATATATTGCATAGGGAAATATACACAGGAGGTAAAACTAAATGATAAGCAAAGGGATAATAAATACTACCCTTGAGTGGGAGGGCGAGAGATGCAGGAAAGGCAATTGGGTTTCCCTGGCATCAGTAATATTCTATCACTTAAGCTTCATTGTTAGTGCCCAGATACTCTTTTCGTTTTCATTTGTCCCACATATATGGAACAAACCATATGAGATATATATATATATATTTATATATTCTTTTGTGTATATGAAATATTTCAGACAAAACGATGTTTGTAAGTCAATGAACCATAAGTCACGAAAAAACAATGCTTCATGGTTATGAGGGAATTGAGTTATATTGAATAATAAGAGAAAAAGCACTGAACCAGAAGGAATAAAGCTGGTTTCAAGTTCTGACTCTGGCATATTCTGACTATGTGATTCTAGGTAAATAATCAATAAGCCTTTGTTTATTAATTTAAATAATGGGGGACATAATTTCTCTTAAAGTTATAGTAGGAAAAAAATAAAACAGATATATGGAAAATGCCCTGGAATCTGTAACAAACCATATACTACTGTAGATGAATACAAAGACCCTAAAAGCAAATAGGTTATAATTTTTCTTTCAGTCCAAAGAACTGCATGTCCATTGGCTGCATCCTTTTATTTGTCCCATTGCCCCTTCTTTCAAAAGTCATAAAATCACTCAGAAGCCATCTTTATTTTTCCCACACCATGTGCAGAGGTGCGCCACTGGGGCTCTCAGACCCAGCTGCCTTGCATTCACTTAGTTCGAAACTTAGGCATGCCTTCTTCCTGAGCTGTGCGTGTAACACCTTCTCAGATGGCCACACTTAGCCAGCTGAAGGGTGAACTGGACAAGACAGAAGAACTGTGGTGACAGCCCCCCAAGCTGTCTAAATCAGTAAATAATAATCCCAACTCCAAGTGGTGCTATGAATCTTGTCCTGAGTGACTCCCCAAAGCATAAAGAGTCATAGATCCTATTGTTCATTAAAAAACATTAAAAGGCAGGACAGAAAACATGAAAATCCCAGCAGAAGACTTTTGGTGGGAAACTGCTGTTATTCCCTTGCTCAGGCACCTGCTGCCCCAATAACTCCAGGGTCTCGGCTCCCATCTGCCACTGGAGGTTAGATGGTTCACTCCTCCCTTCAGAGGAAGTCCTTCTGTGCTCCTCTCTTGAAATCTGTGAATTATGGGGAGCTTGAGAACCACCCCCACCATGCCAGTCTCATGTTCCCAATCACATCAATCACATTTCTCTTGCCAAGAACATAACAAAGACAATATCTACAGTGCCAGTAGGAATACAATAAAAATTAGCACCACATGTCACCCAGGATCTCTGCCTGTCTTTGAGGTGAGCTACAGAAAAATCCAAAAGGTCAATGTAGTCTTTTTAGAACTCTCTTTGCCCCTCACCCACAAGTCTGTTTTCCAAACACTTCCATGCAGGGAAACTTCACATGAAGGTGTTGCAAGCATCGCCACCTTGTCTTGGCCTCTGAACACCATGTCCTCACTGGATTAGGAGGGCCTTGTAATTCCTACTATCAGTGATCCAAGCTGCATTATCTGAATATCCATGAAGATTAAAAGAGCCTCTTCATCTTGCTACCAGACATAGCAAGTCAGTCTGAAAGGCCAGAACTCACAGACGTGAAGCCATCCCTTAGAAAACTTAATTCCGGCTGGGCGCAGTGGCTCACGACTGTAATCCCGGCACTTTAGGAGGCTGCAGCAGGCAGATGACCTGAGGTCGGGAGTTCGAGACCAGCCTGACCAACATGGAGAAACCCCATCTCTGCTAAAAACACAAAATTAGACAGGCGTGGTGGTGCATGCCTGTAATCCCAGCTACTTGGGAGGCTGAGGCAGGAGAATCGCTTGAACCAGGAGGCAGAGGTTGTGGTGAGCCAAGATCGTGCCATTGCACTCCAGTCTGGGCCACAGGAGGGAAACTCCATCTCAAAAACAAACAAACAAACAAACTTGGTTCTTACTGGCCTCCAAGTCTCTGTAATTGGATCTAATGAGGAATGAAGACAATAGCTTAGCACCAAATAAAGAGAAAGGCATAACAAGGATGGAAATCAAATATTAAAAGGTTCACCGGACAAGGATAGGTAGACAAAGGGTACTGACTAGGAGTCAGGGACCTGGATTCTGGCCCTAATCTTTACCCCTCACTGTTTCTAGGTCTTGGTCAAGACTACCTTGGGGAGGCAGGGAGTGGGGGTTAGAGAATAGCTTCATTTTAACTGCAAAGTGCTCCCTGACAGCCTTTCTAGCCTAAGCACTCTACAGTCTAACTCAAATGAAACCCAATGTTAGTTACATTTGATTGCTTTCAGGAAGTAAAACTTAGAGAACTAGGATGTAGGAGATAAAAAGTATAAAGGACAGGGTCATTTTATATACAACGCAGGAAACAAGTGGGGTACAAATAAGTATTGAGAAACCAGAAATAATAAAACTATGAGATACAGGTGAAGTATTCCAAAAGGTCTTTCAAAGTTTGAGAGTGTCCCTTAACAATAGGTCTGTTTGTGCTTTCCCCACCAAAATTAACAGAGCATTTAACTCATAGTAGAAACTTTATATTTATTGAATAGGTGAGACCAGGACTGAGAACATCTTCTAGAAATGGATTTGCTTAAGATTTGCACAACTGAAAACACCTGACCAAAACATGGCAATTTGAAATATTATTGAGAAAGTTCTGAGACCCTTCCAAAAGTAAAAATCATACTCCAAGAGGGGCCAAGTCAGTGGGGTAAGGTGACTGACCTCCAGTAAGGAAGATGGTGCAATGAACCTGTTACTGGCAGAAGATAGACCACACTGGGTTATTCACATTGCAGCTCAGTTCCCTCAACACTTGTACAAGGAATTCATAACCTAATACTTGACTTGAGAGGTATAATATATGGTTGCACAACAGCTTGTTATGAGGATGTGAAATAACACATATAAAAATCATTTAAAAAGTTAAAGGTGGGCTATGTGCTACCTAGGCCAGGCAAAAAAAACAATGTTTCCTTTGTAAGCATGCTCCTGGGAAGAAAAATTCTCCATTTATTCATCAAATCCTCCTAATTAGCATATACTATGCAGCAGACATGATGCTGAATGTTAAACAACATATAATACTTTCAAATGTCTGGCACTTTACAGTTTGAAAAACTTACAGAGAATCTCAAGAGTAACTCAGTCTTTACAATACATTAAGCCTCCCAAAGCCATATGTACTCCTTTAATTCAAAGGCTGTCAAATCACAAATCAGAATTACCCTGTTTATTTTCTGCAGCATGACACTAACAAGGCAAAAGAAAAAAAAAAAAGATTTTAAAAATCCTTTAAATAGAAGAACATCCATCTTGAATGAGAATATGGCATTATCACCAAACATGAAACAAAGTAAATCAGCAAACCAAATGAAGACAAGAGAGAAAGTTGACAATAAAAAGCAATAGGGAAAGACTCCCTATTCAATAAATGGTGCTGGGATAGCTGGCTAGCCATATGCAAAAGATTGAAACTGGACCCCTTCCTTTCACCATACATAAAAAAACAACTCAAAATGGATTAAAGACTTAAATGAAAAACTTAAAACTATGAAAACCCTAGGAGAAAACCTAGGAAATACCATTCTGGACACTGGCCTTGGCAAAGATTTCATGATGAAGACTCCAAAAGCAATTGCAACAAAAACAAAAATTGACAAGTAGGACCTAATTAAAATAAAGAGATTCTGCACAGCAAAATAAACAAAAGAGTAAACAGACAAACTACAGAGTGGGAGAAAATATTTGCAATCTCTGCATCCAACAAAGATCTAATATCCAGAATCTATAAGAAACGTAAATCAACAGCAAAAACCAAACAACCCCTTTAAAAATGGGCAAAAGACATGAATAAGCACTCCTCAAAAGAAGACACATATGGCCAACAAAGCATATGAAAAAATGTTCAACATCACTAATCATTAGAGAAATGCAAATCAAAACCACAATGAGATACCATCTCACACCAGTCATAACGGCCATTATTAAAAGTCAAAAAATAAAAGATTTGACAAAGTTGCAGAGAAAAGGGAATGTTTATACACTGTTGATGAGAATGTAAATCAGTTCAGCCACTGTGGAAAGCAGTTTGGAGATTTCTCAAAGAATTTAAAACAGAACTACCATTTGACCTAGCAAATCTGGGCAAGTCATTGTCATACTTCCTCTAGAACCTGGCCTGAAGGAGCAATCTGGGTATATACCCAAAGGAATATAAATTGTTCTATGATAAAAACACATGCATGCATATGTTCACTGCAGCACTATTCACAATAGTAAAGACATGAAATCAACCTAGATGCCCATCAACAGTGGACTGCATAAAGAAATTGTGGTGCATATACATGATGGAATAATATGCAGACAAAAAAGAATGAAATCACATCATTTGCAGCAACATGTTGCAGTTGGGGACACTATCCTAAGCGACTTCATGCAGAAACAGAAAACCAAATACTGCGTGTTCTCACTTATAAGCAGGAGCTAAACTGAGTACACATGGACGGAACAAGGTTAACAATAGATACCAGGGCAAATTTGAGGATGAAGGATCGGAGGAGAGTGAGGAATGATAAACTGCCTATTGGGTACTATGCTCACTATCTGGGTGATGAAATAATGTATACACCAAACGTCAGTGACATGCAATTTACCTATGTAACAAACTTGCACACATACCTCCTTGAACCTAAAATAAAAGTTGGAAGAAAGAAATAAAATCTGATTTTAAAAAAAAGTCTCTTAAACCCAAGCATAAGAGCATGGAACACAATGCTGCAGGAGACTGAAAAACTGCAAGCCAAATATGATTCAGTAGTAAGTGACTGAGAACAAAAATCAGAAATTCCAGGTTTTGGTACCAACTCTTTCACTGCCTGTTTGTGTAGCTGTGGGAACTGTTCCCCCCCGCCCCCCACCCAATAATTCAGACACAGAATTCTATCCAGTGCTATTGCATAAAGTGCCACTTGCTAGATTGGAAAATGCAAAGATGCATAAGATGCCCTTGCTGTACTCAAGTCAATCTTATCTACCAAGGAGCCAGATAAGTAAACCAATATAAAATGGCAGATGCCATAAATGGGACATGGATGACATAGGGAGGGGAGGCGCTCCAATTCTATGGAAGGAACTGGGGAAGGTACTCAGGGAAGAGGACACTGCATGTTAAAGGATAAGTAGAGATGAATGGCAATACCAGTGATACGGTTTGGATCTGTGTTCCTGCCCAAATCTCATGTCAAGTTGTAATCCCCAACACTGGAGGTGGGGCCCGGTGGAAGGTGACTGGATCATAGAGGTGTTTCTCATGAATGATTTAGCAGCATCCCCTTGCTGCTGCTCTTGTGATAGTAAGTTCTCATGAGATCTGGTTGTTTAAAAGTGTGTAGCACCTCCCGCCTCGCTCACTCTCTTGCTCCTGCTCCTGCCATGTAAGACGTGCCAGTTCCTGCTCTACCTTCTGCCATAATTGTAGGTTTCATGAGGCCTCCCCAGAAGTTCAGCAGATACCAGAATCATGCTCACTGCACAGTCTGCAGAACCATATGCGAATTGAACCTCTTTTCTGCATAAATTACCCAGTCGCGGGTATTCTTTATAGCAATTCTGAGAACGGACTAATACAACCAGCCATTGAGGAAATATAGGCTGAAGGGTGGGATTTGCTGGGAGGGACAATGAGAGTTCAGAGGTGACCATACTGAGTCTGAGATGCCAGTAACCAGCTGGGCGGGAATGTATCACCCTTCTTGGTCTTCCAGTTTCTTCACCTGTGATAAGCAAAACTGACAAGAAGATAGCATTCCTTCTAGTTAGAGCATCTTGGAGGGTCAGTTTTTGTCTTCAAGTCCTAGATGTATTTAAAAGTATTGTGTATCCCATCTCTTTGGAAGGAAGCTAAGAAAAACCTGACAAGGTAACTGAACTATGGTCACATGGGGTCCCAGTGTCAGATCTTGACCAGGCAAGAGGCGCTCCAAAGGGCAAGGGTCTATTATCCACTATGGGATCATCATTAATGGGATAGTCATTAATGCTGTTCATATAATACTTTTGGCTCCCTGCCTTCTTGGCCTCCAACATTGGATGTGGCCACATGACCAGTTTTGGCAAATACGTTTAAGGGCAAATATTTCATTGCCAGGGTAAGGACCTCCAGAGCTCTCTTTCCCCTTCCACAGTTATAGAAAGTGTGGCTGAAGAGAAATAGGCAAGAGAGTAGGAAGTGATGAGGTCAGAGAGAAGCTGCTTCCCCATCCCTGGTTCTAGAGAAAGAAAATGACTTGCCCAAAGCCTCCAGCCAACAAGATGATAGGCACAGAACACAGCAAAAAATAAAGCAACCCTGTGAGGTAGGTATCATTATCTTCCTTTTATAGACTGAAAAACAGAGTCAATGAAGTTAAATAACTTACTCACAGCTGGTAGGTGGTAGACCAGCACTCAGATCCTTGTCTGGTTCTATTCAAATACAACCCCATTCCCCCAATGACTTGATGTGATTTACTTCATTCTGTGGGTTGTAGGAAATTGTCTAAGGTTTTTACATAAGGGAGTAACATGATTAGGTCTATTTTTAGAAAAATAGCTATGTTTTTGCCAAAAACTAAAGAGGAGGAAGGGACACCATTTGGTAGGCTATGGCAGAAACCTGGGTGTGACAGGATCAAGGATACTGGAAATAAACAGGAGGATGGGGAGAGCAACAGACATTTCACAGAATAAAAGGGAATTTGCAGACCAGATAAGGATGTTCCAGGAATTCCAAAGACCCCCCAAGATGGCTAAGTGGGTTTTTGGTAGGGGAAATTAATTTGGTTTGTGGGATGCTAAGCTTGAAGTACTTCATTCGAATCTGCCACACAGTTGAAAATATGGCTTTGTAGCACAGGAGAGGCAGAAGTTGGGGACACGGATCTGAGGGTCACAAGGACACAGAAGGCTTAGAGCTGTGGTTGGCAATCACGCTCGGAACAGCTCCCTGTGGAGAACCACCCAGAACCCAGAGAAAAAGAACACATCCAGTTCTCCTCAACTGTTCTTCTTCCCCCTTGAGGGGAGGCATGGCCACGTGACTCATTCCCTAATAAAATGTGAGTAGAACTGTCATGCAGCACTTCCGCCCTAAAGCATTTAACTGACACTGCTCCCTCTACAGCCTTTCCCTTCTACCAGGGCGACTGTACTGTTGCTTGTTGAAAAGGTGGCATCAGAAGACGGTAGAGTGTCCCTCAGCCTGAGTCCCCATGTGACACTCGGGAAGCAACTCTGACCTAGCACCTATGGCAACAGAGCTGAAGATTTCTCCTACTGGTGCTGGGAGGGAGTGGTCAGACACACAGGAAGTGAGAAATGAGAAATCTAGGGGAGAAGGAAAGTCTCAAGGAGCTGGCCAACATTTTCAAGCGCCCCAAGGAGGTGAAAGAGCTTCAAGGGCTGAGAGACCACTGGCTGGGAACACGGAGGATAACTGAGGACAGGGATGGGGTGTGGTGAAGTGTGCTGCTGCGTGGACTGATGTCTGGCAAGATGTAAAAAGCACTCTCGGGAGGTTTTCCCTTTTTGGCTCTTTGTTTCCGGAGGCAGGGCGTGTGAGAAGCAGGGTGGGCTGGGCTGGTCGGCATGTGCATGAGAGAACATGTGCGGGCGGAACACACAGTTCTTGACTTTCCCGGCCCTGTGGGTTGGCAGCCTACACGCTGCTCACTGTGGCAGTTTTCACTCACTCAGGCCCATGTGGTTGTCACATCATTGGCTTGTGTTCTCATCCCAGATCACATCCTTCACCCTGATGGTTGGAGGCTCATGCATCATAGCATGTCAGACCTGGCTCCTTGAAAGTGCCTAGCCACTGTCACAAGAAGGACATAGGAACCACACTAACAGCCCATTCTCTGCCCAGGGAATACCTCTAGGGACATCTCCCAAATGCCCATTTTGAATCCTCTCATTCACTGCTTCCCTTCCACCCACTGGTTTCTCCTGGGTCTTGACTCTTGCTCTCTGTCTAGTTGCTGAGATTGGGGACTCTTTTTTTTTTTTTTTTTTTTTTTTTGAGACAAGGTCTCACTCTGTCATGCAGGCTGGAGTTCAGTGATGCAACCACTGCAGCCTTGAACTCCTGGGCTCAAGCAACCTGCCTGTCTCAGCCTCCCGAGTAGCTAGGACCATGCTCTGCTAATAGTTTTTATTTTTAAAGTTTCTTGTCAAAACAAGGTTCCACAATGTTGCCCAGGCTGCTCAAGTAATTCTCCGACCTCAGTCTCCCAAAGCACTGGAATTACACGTGGACCCAACTTTAGAAGATCAGCCTCACCCAGACTTTGATGCCCTTCTGAACATGGATTTGCCAATTCTGCATACTTCTATGGCAAGTAACAGGTTGCCTGCCTGCCCTATGTTCCCAGGCCACTATCCAGCCTGGCCTCCTCTTAGCCTAGCCACTGATAGGAAGAGGACAAAGATCTCAGAATCCCATCCCTGCAGTGCCATCCTGATGGATAATGTACCTTGTGAGTGTGGCCTCTCTGTCCTCCTGAGACCAAGCCAGCTCTAAGGACACTGGAAGTAACCATTTGTGAAAGGGTACCTTGTCACCCATTTCCCTCTTTCACGTGTTTACACGGAGCTCCCTGGCATTATGTCCTTATCTGCCCCCTGGCTGCCCAGGAGCCCTGGCTCAAGTTTGCCTTCTTCTAATAGGCACCGTTGCTCTGTGCATTTTCCAAGGGGCAGCAGAGTGTAGGACAAAGCACATGAGCTTTGGATTAAGAGAGACCCAAGTGAAAAATCCTAGTCCCCAACTTACTAACTGGGGATCCTTGGGCAAGTATGCAAGGCTCCTGTAGTCCACAATCCACCACGGGTAATATGGAGAAACACAGCCTGTCTTACTGAATTGTTGTAAGGAAGAGATATACACAAACATTTTCCTAGCACATTGTAGTTATCCAATACATTTTGTTAACTTTCTGGCTGTTCTTTTCCAGATTTCTTCATCGTTTACAACTCTACTCCCTATCTATTAAAATGACTCTATCCTGCCTAATTACCTCTCTCCTGTGACTCTGTCATCCTTAGGTGCCAATAAGTGAGTCATGCAAAGGTATGAAAGAGCACGAGGGAGAAAATGTGGAACTTTTCACCAGATATCATATTTGTAGTTATCCAGAGGCTCTTAAAAAGCCTTAACTCAAAGATAAAAATGAGTAATAGAAAATTCATGTTTCACAAGAGGCTAGTTTAAGAGGTTCTTAATAATAATAGTTATGTGTTATTCGACATCTCCTATGTGCCAGGCACTGTGCTAAGTTCTTTGTATTCATTACATCATTTAATCAACAAAAACTTCATGAAATATGATCCTCACTTTCCAGATGGAGAAACTAAGGCTGAGAAAGGTTAGAACATGTGCCCAAGGTGACACAGCTAGTTAAATGAAGAATTAGGATTTGAGCCCTGTAATCCAAAACAATGCTAAATTGCCTCCCTCTTTTTCCTAAGAGGTCCTTCCAAAACCTTCAAATCAGGGTTGTTTTTGTATGTCTGTATTTACCTCAGCCTTTTAAAATCCTAATACCAGTATTCAGTGTGTCCTTGTTAGTTCAGTATGTCCTTGTTAGATACATACATGTTAGATAGTTAGATACGCAGCGATGCAATAAGAAAAGTCCTAACAGGCAGTTAACACTTTATAAACAGTACCTGTTTTTATTACCATTATTGTTATTATATATAGCCCATTGCTACTGCTCCCAGTGATGCCTTTTCAGGTGAATGATGACTTTGCTTCTGATTTCTCATTTGTCTAGAAGATAACAACAAAAAAGCTCTTTTAAAAAAATAACACTGCATCCTGATATCCAATCTCAAAGCCATGGTCTGGGTAGAACAAATACTCTCTCAGTCCTCTTTTAGAGACAGCCTATCCTAACTTCTGTGCTGGGCAAGACTGCCACAGTTCAGAGTGGTTGGCAGAGGGGCACCACTATAGTCCTCATGCTGGTACCACTCAGAGTTCCTAGAAGATTCAAGTTGAAGAGGCAGCAGAGAACCCAGACAAGCAAGTGTCCTCACCCACAGAACAGACCTGCAAACTAATCTTCCCCAAATACCATGTCCCGCATGGTCATCCTGCCCTCTATGGTCATCCTGCCCCCTCCATCCAGCACCCACAGTAACTCTCCTATCTGCAGGATAAAGCTTCATTCCCTCTGCTGTGAGGCACTCCATGATCTAACCAGACCTAACTAAACCAATGATGCTCCCGCCACTCTCATATGCAATATCCTTTTTATCCCACAAATAAATTAGGGCCTGTCTCAAAGCTGGGGATCTTCCTAAGGATTTAGGAAGTTCTTCCTAAAACTTCTTCCCCAAAATCCCCTCCATGACGCCCCTGGGCTTATATAAGTTCCACCTACCTTTCAAAGCCCTGTTCAAATCTCACCTCTTCTACAAAACTGCTCTTACGTGATGGAAGTCACAGTGGTATCTCCAGTCCAGAATGTCTATTTCAGGGATCATCCATATGAAAAGATGTGGCAGGTTTTAGCTTTCTGTGGGAGGAAATAAGCCCCCAAGAGAAAGGACCAGGTTTCATACTTCTTTTGAATTCTCCTGTGTTTGGTGATCAGAAGATTGCACACTAGCCGAGTGTGCTATGAACATAATTTGTGTTTTGTGACTACTCTTTTCCAACTGACCTGCGATATAAATAAGGTACTAGAATTTCTGGATGCCTTGAAGGTGACAAAAATCACATCTGAGATTGTATTGCATCATTTAAAATTACATGTTTAAAGGGGGAAAAGACTTGCTAATCAAGTATAGCAGTGCTGTGGGCATCAATATTGTCCTTTTATTCCCCTCCTGATTATGGAACCAGCTGAGACACAGGATATACTGGAGTTAGATAAATGAAGACAAAAAATAATCAGTTTCATTTCTGATAAAGCAAGCTAGAGAACATGACTTTAGATCTATCATCTATCTTTTAGATCTATCCTTAGTGTGTACCCCAGAATTTTGAACCATCCAGTCATAGAAACAACCACAGAAGCCCAGGCCTACCCTATTACAGGGCACTGTCCCAGAAGCTACAAGCAAAAGGGAGTAGAGGAGACATGTTCCTGGAGGGCAGGCCAGTTCTCAAGGGGAGGAAGAGGCTGAGAGGAGCACAGCCAGTTCTTCTAAAGTCATCAATTACAATTTAGGAGGAATGAGCAAAGGATGAAGGCAAAGGCCTACAAAGTGTTTTCTGGAGGAAGTTCTTCCACCAGGAAGCATAATGCCAGAGAAAAGGAGGTTCCCCTCTCTCACTAATGGTTCTAAACTATAGGAAGCATTACGCAAATATTAACTACTTAAGTGGTTAATATCTGAAAGAAGCTAGAAACTTAATGGATTTAATCTTTGCTGATACACAGAACTCACTCAGTGATTTGCTTATTTCACTGAGAATTGCTGTACTCCATAGGGGATATTAGTTCACTCATGCATCATCCATTCGACTTGATGTGGATTATTGCCAAACAGCTATTCATTGGAGCTAGCCGGAGCACATATATACTAAGGAGAGCTTCATGCTTCAGCTGGAACTAAGCACTCATTCATTCAACATATATTAATTACTGTGAGCCAGACACAGAGCTTGGTGGTACAGACATCATAATGTATACCCTAGATAGTCTCATGGGCAACAATTTCAAACAAGCACAAGGGGGCAGCAGGATCCCCACATTCAGCTAGTTCTCAGAAAAAGCGCTTTAACTGATGGACTGGCTCAGATGCTGTTAAACACTGATTATATTATGGAAACATATGTAGTGTAATGTCCCAGCCATTCTAATGAGGAAAACATGAACATGACTTGAACCAGGACGAGGGGTACCAAGGGATATCTTCATTAAAATACATTTTTAATAATAAATAATTCTAAGATGCTCTGGGTGCATTTCCAATTTGAGTATGGTGGGCAAAAACATTACCTACAAATCCTTCTCGGTTTTCACATTTTGCACTTCTCAATGCTTCCTTCTTTTGTATAAGCTCTGGGACACTTTGCTGGGGAGAAGAGCCTTATAGTTCTAATGAGTGCCCAATAATGGGGATTTTACATTCTATACCGTGGTGGTAAGAGTGATACAGCACATACTGTCACTTGGGCTACAGTGAAATTCATTGAAAAGAGTAAAGCTGAGCTATAAGAAAGGGTGGGTAGGAGGGAGGAGAAACAGAGCAGGAAGACAGCCTGGCTTGCAATGGGTTCTCAAGCACAATGCACTTCACACACAATGCATGAGGTCTCTTTTGTCAGAATCCCTTAGCTGCACATTGTCCAGAGCCCAGGAGGCTGCAAAGGCATTCCAACCCCTGACAGCAATCCCACAGGCTCTGCCAAGGTCAGCCGGGAGCAAGTGGCTTTGACACTCCCAACACCCAGAGGGTGACAAGAAGGGCTCACAGCCTCTTCAGATGTATCATTTGCTTCATGATCACTGTTTTATTATTTTTATTATTTTAATTCTTTCCCTTTTGAGCTTCTCTGCCTTCCCATGCAAAACTGGTTCAGAGATGCCACTTTTGGAGCTCATTATGTTGTCATGGCAACTAGAATTTTCAAAGTTTATTTCTCCTCCTCTTCTCTCCTCCATGAACTCTCCTTCCCCATCCCCTTCTCTTACCACATACATGTTTTGCATAAGAAACAAAACATGGAAGAAAAGAAGACCTAGAGCACCATCAGGTAAATTTTTCTCACACGCTATTTTCTCACATGCTCTTAGCACAGCATGTCCCTACTGGGTACGTGAAATTAACCTTGTTCCCAGTGTCTCCAATTAATATTCTTAGACTCCCAATCACCCGTGATGTTTCGGAGCAAGGCCTTGGGTAGCAGCCATCAGCTGTGCCTCCTCCTCTTTTCCTCCTCCTCTCTTCCTGCAGAGAGAAGCAGATATATTCCTTCCTGCTTATATAAACCACGAACATGCTGTGTCTTATTTGTCATTTGTTAGTCCCTGAAAACAACAACAACTGTGGATGAGGGAAAGTGAAAACACCTCAGATGCACAGGGGATCTCTCTGGAGACCGGAGGAATTACAGTTGGCAAAACAAAAGGAAAGGAAATCCCCAAAGAAAATTTGCTAAATTGATTGTTTAATTATAACACTAACCTTTGCTGTCGAAGACCAGGTGAGACAGGGGCAAAAGGAATTGAAACAGGAATGAGAGCACCTGAACTTCCGCACTGAACACAAGCCACCTAAGAAAGGCAGTCACCCCACCACCTGGGGGACACTCATGCCCTGGCACTCTGAGCTGGCACCTGCAGGTAAAATGCTTGTTTGGTCCACATAGCTGCTAGAGGGGTGGCACTCTGCGGACCTCTGCTCTGGCTCTCTGTGCTGGGGTGCAGAGAAAGACTTGAGAGAGATGGTCAGGACAAGTCTGTGGCAGAGTCCGTCCTTCCCCCTGGCAGCCCACATCCCTGCTGCACTGCCCTCGCAGGAAGAGGTCAGATAACTGGCCCAGAAAACATGGGAATTCGCAGCTGAGGGGGCATGGAACATTCAGATGGGGCCTGGTCTGTATTAGGGGGACAGTGTACAGGGGCTCTAAGATAGAATGACCCTCTGGCTACTGAGATCCAGTATTTTTAATTTATGGGTCTACTGAATTTAAGACTAAACTCTGTGACATCAGACATGATCAATGAGTATTTTAATTGAGACTCTGCTTATTCTTTTTCTTTTCTTTTTTTTTTTTTTTTTTGAGACGGAGTCTTGCTCTGTCACCCAGGCTGGAATGCAGTGGCACGATCTTGGCTCACTGCAAGCTCCGCCTCTCAGGTTCACGCCATTCTGCTACCTCAGCCTCCCCAGCAGCTGGGACTACAGGTGCACACCACCATGCCCGGTTTTTTTTTTTTTTTTTTTTTTTTTGTATTTTTAGTAGAGATGGGGTTTCACCATGTTAGCCAGGATTGTCTCGATCTCCTGACCTTGTGATCCACCCACCCTGGCCTCCCAAAGTGCTGGGATTACAGGCGTGAGTCACAGCGCCCAGCTCTCTGCTTATTCTATCATTCATCATTGGTAGCATAAGGAGAGCCCCAACTGCTTAGGTCATAAAAGCTCCAGACTCTTGTATTGCCTAAACTGGCCCTCACAGGATTAGCTGTGTGGCTGGGGAACTGAACAATGATAATGGGAACACAGTACTCTACACTGAGGAGCAGGGTGAAGGGCAGCAAAGCTGTGCAGGACAAATGCATGCTGGGAGCTGGGATAAAACAAAATAGTGGGTATATTGAGAAACAGGCAACGAACGAGAGCTGGCAGAGCAGGTATTGGGGTGTGCACTGCTGGGTGGGGTTGGGAGGATAAAACTATGTCTCAGGAGAGGGGTGGGATCACGTCAACTGAAACTTCTAGGACTCTAGCTGCCATGTGGGATGGGATGGGAGTGTCCTGCGCAGCCCATGGCTTCCATCCCCTGGCCCTATAAGGGATGTCTTCTTTCTGGGCAGTGGACCATCTGCTCTCTGGCTCACTCTAGTCCTGAATTCTGTTGTCACTCTGCTTCTTCTAACTCACTAACCTTGAAAAAGCTGCTCCTGGCACATAGTAGGTGCTCCACAAATGTTGAATGAATGATCTACTCCTTGAATTGGCAGCAAGAGCATATGCTCTGGATGCCACCCCATATCCCCTCGGGCAACCTCTGGGTTCTGCAGCTGCAGTGGACAGGCCTTAAACACTCACACAGGTGTGTGACAGCGCCCACTTTGAATGCCTACATCTTCCTGCTTCTCCACCTATGGAATTTCTCCAGGCACTATTCAGTCCACAAATAGGGCAGCCCCAAAGTGTCATCACTCAAGGATGGACAGGGATTGATGGATGGGGGAAAAATACACACACACACACGTACTCATATAGATGCATACATAAACATACAGATACATGTATCTATGTCCCAGTTTCCCAGCTGCTTGCTGGAGCAGGGCTGAGGTACATTCTACATGGAAGAACCATGAGAATGCTGGATCAAATGGTAGTTCTGCTTTTAGCTCACAAAGGCATCATTTTTAACACCTCTGAGTGAAGAACAAAGTCTTCCACACAAGTTAATTATGTATTCAAGGTCCTATTGCTCCATTTTTTGTTTGTTTGTTTGTTTAGCCCAGTTGGTTGGTAAATCACATCTTCAGAGTAACTGACACTGCCCACTAGAGAAACACAAGCATCATTTCTCCTATAGGGAAATAGTGTGGAAGCCATTATGTCAGATGAGGGAAGTATATCCATAGAGTCACATAGGGTCAGATCAATGCAGACTATAGAAGTCTGGCAGCAGTTCTCTGAAGTCTGATTGTTTTTTCTTTCTAAGACAGGAATCAAAGTTGCTATCCAAAGCCTGCTCATTTTCTTCACAACATTTCCCATTATTTGTGTTATTGACTGGCTTGTTTTCTGTCTCAGCCATGAGAAAAATAAAGTTCATAAGAGCAAGGGACTGCATCTTCTTGTTCACTGTCAAACTCAGAGTGCCTGACATATTTGTGCTTAACAAATGTTCGCTGGAGGGACGCAGTAGCCCACACCTGTAATCCTAGCACTTTGGGAGGCCAAGGCAGGAAGATTGCTTGAGCTGAGGAGTCTGAGGCCAGCCTGGGCAACAAAGTGAAATCCCATTTCTACAAAAAATTAGCCAGGTGTGGTGATACGCACCTGTAGTACCAGCTACTGGGGAGGTTGAGGTGGGAGGATCACTTAAGCCTGGGAGATCAAGGCTACAGTGAGCTATGACTGCACCACTGCACTCCAGCATGGGTGACAGAACAAGACCCTGTCTCAATAATAATAATAATAATAATAATAATAAATGAATGTTTGTGATTAGATATTTTAGTAAGTGATCAAAGAAGTATTTCCCTCCCTTACCACCTTTTACTTTAAAAAATTAGTCTGTACCTTCCTCCTTCAACTCTTGCTGACTAAGGTATTAATTGCTCATAGTTAGATCACCCCTTCCTCATATTACATTTTGTCACTGGGTACCTTGATCTAAATAGAACATACAATGTGAAAACACAGTGGCAAGAGGATGGAGGAGAAACTTCTCTGTGAACAGCACAAAAGGTAGTGGGGTGGGGACACGGGGAAGGAAAGTCATGTCCTACTTTAATGCCATTTCAGTCAACTCTGCCGAGGGTGGGGAGGCCTTTTCTGGTCTGGTCAGCTTCAGCCTGAGGACTTGTCAGCTGCTAAAAAGATTAGCTATCAAGTTGAGTCTAATACAGGTAAGAGTTTAAACTTTAACAGGTTTTAGGGCTCCTCCAGTTGCCCCAAATGCCCTCAAATGCCATTCATTTCCTGGGTTCTCTGTGGAACACTGCATCTCAGCGCTCTCTTGCATAGCAGAGTTAGCTTCTTCAACAGGAACGAGTAATTTCAATATTTTGCTAAATGAAGAATATTTTGGGACACAATGATAATTAAGTGTTGAGAATGTAGTGATACACTTGACACCAAGGGGAAAATAAAGAAATTCTAATTCAACTACAACTGTAACAGCTTCTCAACTTAACAGCTAGAAATGCCAAGCACCAGTACACAACCAAATTGCAAAGACTGTGATTATCAGCCGGGGAAATTGGGAGGTATTATTTCAGCCACCTCAGTGTGTACGTGTCTGCAAGTGCACAGGAAACATGTCTAATTATAGGGGCTCGACTATGGCCTATAACCCCAGAATGACGTGGGGCTCTAATGTTATTACAAATTTCCATGTAGTGAAGCCAATTATTATGAGGTTCTATAGACCAGAAAAAGAGACAAATTTAAACAAAAACATTTTTTTCTAATCTGGAAAAGCCTAAGATTTTGGTATCAAAGCTACAGTGAAGTGAACATACCAGATAAATTATCATAGGGAGGGGAAAAACCATTCAAAAGACCTTCACAACAGCAACAATTACACTGGGATCATGTCCATCATGCTAATAACAAATACTCCCTCTTTCTCGATGTAATGGAGACGTTCTTAGAGCAGCACACTTCTTGGAGTCCTACTACTACAAATGCCTGTGCTCTGCTCTTCAGCTAATATTAAAGTTGGGTTTCAGGGGAATTATACACACTGAAAACAATGCTCAAAATCTCAGGAAAATTTCTGATGAATACAGACATCACAAACAGGAAGTTGGTCTTTGATTTGTTCACTTGAGGGCATTTACTGGGAGCTTACCATGTGCTTGTTAATTATGCTTGCTAAATGCTGGGGAAAAGAAAGTGAACTCACCATGATGCCAGCCTTCATAATCCTGTGAAAGGGACAAAGACCTCCACAAATAACTATAAAATAACATAATAAGTGCTCTAATAGAGGAGTATATATAGTGCGATGGGAACCTAGATGAAGAAACTTGACCTTGAAGGATGAGTCAGAGTTCTCCAGTCAAATACAGCAGTGGGTGGAAGTGGCTGTGGGGGTTGGTTATTTCTAGCCAAAGAAGTGATTACCTGGGAAATCCGGGAACAGTGAGCCATGTGGCCAGGCTAAGGCAGAGGAATCTTTGAATTGAGGCTAGAAAAGTAGGTTGCAGAAAAGCTTTGAGAGGTTTTGCAAAACAAAGAACATTAATTTGGACCTTTTCTTTAATGAACTGATGGTGAGTGAAGCTAGCAGTTGAGTTTCTGTGATTAATCTGTTTTAAAGTCTTTTTTTTTTTTTTTTGAGACGGAGTCTCGCTCTGCCGCCCAGGCGGGAGTGCTATGGCCGGATCTCAGCTCACTGCAAGCTCCGCCTCCCGGGTTCACGCCATTCTCCTGCCTCAGCCTCCCGAGTAGCTGGGACTACAGGCGCCCGCCACCTCGCCCGGCTAATTTTTTTGTATTTTTTAGTAGAGACGGGGTTTCACCATGTTAGCCAGGATGGTCTCGATCTCCTGACCTCGTGATCCGCCCGTCTCGGCCTCCCAAAGTGCTGGGATTACAGGCTTGAGCCACCGCGCCCGGCCTGTTTTAAAGTCTTTAACTGCTAAAATTAAAAGTTATTAACTCTGTGTTCATCTTTTCTACCCAACCAATGTTGGTTTTGTTGTTTATTACTTTCCTGAGAATTTACTGGTCCGTAATTTTAAAAACATGATTTAATAATCATTGGTCTATCTTATTACAATTTTTTTTGAGACAGGGTCTCACTTTGTTGCCCAGGCTGGAATGTAGTGGCACAAACACAGCTCACTGCAGCCTTGACCTCCTGGGTTCAAGTGATCCTCCTGCTTCAGCCTCCTGAATAGTTGGGACTACAGGCACATGCCACCACATCTAGCTAATTTTTTTTTTTTTTCTAAGAGGCTGAGTCTTGTCTTGTTGCCCAGGCTAGTCTCGAACTCCTGGGCTCAAGCAATCCTCTGCCTCGACCTCTCAAAGTGCTGGGATTACGGGAATGAGCCATCATGCCCAGCCTGGGTCTACATTATTGTCTTATAACTTCAAGATAAATTTGTTAATTAATAAGATACTTATTAATGTTCACTGTATATTATTTAATTTTTTTAAGCCCACAGGTAAGAATATGGAAAAAAAAACAGGAATCTCATGCACTGCTAGCATTCAGAATGTAAAATGGAACAGCCACTCTGGAAGACAGGTAGGCAGTTTCTTATAAAACGAAACATGCACTTACCATATGGCCCAGCGACTGCACTCTTGAGCATTTTTTCCCAGAGAAAGGAAACTATGTTCACACAAAAACCTGTACACGAATGTTCTTCATAGCAACCTTATTTGTAATAGCCCAAACTGAAAAAAATTCACATGTCCTCCAAGGAGTGCATGGAAACAAACCATGGTATATTCATACCATGGAATACTATTCAGAAATAAAAAGGAATGAACAAGTGATACATGCAACAACCTGGATAGACTTCCAGGCAATTATGCTAAGCGAAAAAAGGTCAATTTCAAAAAGTTTTGTATCCTATGATTCCACTTATTTAACATTCTTGAAATGACAAAATTAGAAGAATGCATTGGCGAGGGTAGAGGATAGTAGGTGTGGCTATAAAGGGTAGTACAAAAGGTCTTATGGTGATAGGACAGTTCTGTATCTTGATTGTGGTGGTGGTTACACAAATGTACACGTGATAAAATTACATGGAACTACACACACAAGCGAGTGCATGTAAAACTGGTGAAATCTGAAGCTCTATAGATTGCACCAATGTCAATTTCCTGGTTTTGGTATTGTGCTACAGTTATGCAAGATGTTACCATTGGGGGAAACTGGAAGAACATGTAAGACCTCCCTGTAATTTTTTCTACAACTTCCTGTGATTCTATAATTATTTCAAAGTAAAAAAAAAAAAAAAAAAAAAAAAAAAAAAAAAAAAGCCAGACACGTCCTCCACATTGCCAGCTTCAACAGCTATTTTTTAGTCAACTGTGTATTGGATGTCTATGACTCATTCAGCACTTGGGGTCTTCTCATTCCTTTTTGAAACGCTGTACTTCTTCATCCTCTATGATGTGATGTTTCTGTTATGTCCTTTTGAAAATCTTAATATTCTCTTAAATGGTGTTTCTAGAAACCTCTATCTGTGGCTGTTTTTTCTTCTCTACCTTCCCTCCATGGATAACCTTAAGTATTTGTACCATTTTCTCTACTGTGTTCTGATAGTGTATCATATCTTTCCTCCCTCTTTTCTTAAGATTCAGATATTGGATGATTCTACCTACTTGTTCAGGCCTCTTGAACTTCAAACTTTCTATGTCTAAAATTAAACAAACCTTCCTCTCAGAATAAGAGCTTTTTTTCTTCTTCTATTATTCATATCAGTAAATGGAACAAAAGTTCTCCAAAACATTTGCAACTGAATCTTGGGATAATATACTAGGTGATTTTCCCTACTCCTTACAGTCAGTCATTCATCATGTCCTGACTATTTTACCACTTGAAATCTTCACCTGTTTCTCACTTTACATTTCAGCCATTGGTGCTTAAAATCCTCATTTTATGTCTGGAACTAGACTTTATTACAATCTTATTACTTATCAATCATCTTTTTATCACCTTCCTGAATCCTCTATATAATCAATCTAAAATTCAAAACTAACTCATTTGTTTTTGGAAGTTATTAATAAATTATAGTAGTCAGTGTACTTTTATTTTTACAAATTCAAATATACCAATTATTTCCTTTATGGCTTATTGATTTGCATAATGCTTAGAAACGTCTTCTCCCTTGAAGATTTTTTTCAATTGTCCGTGTTTTCTTTGAATCCTTGTATGATTTAATTTTTAAAATGCATGTACTAGCTCCACCTGCAATTTATTTTGATATAAGATATGAGATGGGGCTCCAACTCAAATTTTGTCCTTCCAGGTAACTAGCCAGTCACACAATTCACTGAATGATTCATCTTCAATGATTTGAAATGACCCTTTACACTCATATATACTGTAAATTAATATATACACACGCACACAATATATGTCATGTGTGTGTGTGTATATATATATTTGGTTCCTGTATTCCTATATCACATCATTTCAATTATTGTAGCTTTAGAATATATGTTACTCCCTATACAAAAAGTTCCTGTTCCTCATTGTTCTTTAAGGAAATGTCTTGGCTACTCTTATACATTTATATTTTCAGATAAATTTTAATATAATTTACTAAAACCATTGTTTACATTTATCAATATCACATTAAAGACTAAAGTGGAGAAAGCAGACATCTTTGTAATTTGAAGTATTCCTTTTCAGGAGCAGGGTCTGTCTTT